>NC_061514.1:303235940-303247867 GCF_022539505.1 Lolium rigidum | reverse complement strand
TTTTATTATTGCCTCTTGGGCATATCTCCAACAGTTTAGTGCCGGGGTGAGTTCTTCTGCGGCTCCGATGGGAACTTTGAGGCCTAATGTATTGGTTGTAATTTTTAATCTTTTGTGCTTTGGCCATTGGATTAATAGCTAGTCGATCATGGAATTTGCACCAATAGTGTTGGTGGTTGTAAGGTTGTGAGCTGCAAACTGCAAGATTGTCGAGTAGTGACAGTGTCAGCGAATGGAGGATGGATCACCCACACTTCTGGAAGGCAGTTGTATGATGAACAATCTAATTAGCGGATCTGATCGACCCTCAAGAGTTTATCCATAGCGTGAATACCATTACATGTTTATGCTCTTGGCATTGTGTTAGTATTCGCAAGACCCACCTATATTCAGCCCTCGGTATTGGCACGGTGAAATCTCCTCTTTAGCACTCAGCTTGGAGGAGAGTGGTGATATGGTTCTCCCGTGCACGAAAACATTGTGTTTCGTCACGAATCATTACATTTCAGATTTTAAAACATAACGAAACTTAATGTTACTTGCAACACGAATCACAAAGCAAAATACAATGTGAATCGAAGGGCAACAACGCGCACGGAATGTCCCGTGCACGGGCGAAAGACATTTCTGCAACTTGGAGTGGTTGAGCCAAGTGCAAGTTAAAACCCGCATAAACATGACATGATGCTATTGTTTTACTACACCAACTAAACCGTTTGCAGCTGCCACAGTAGTTAGTACTACCTCCATCCCAAGGTTTAAGACCTATATTTTTTTTCAGAAAGTCAAACTATGTTAAGTTTGACTAAGTTTTTATAAAAAAATCATTAACATGCGAAATACAAAATTAATATTATTAGATAGATAATAAAATATATTTTCATGTGCTATCTACAAAATATCATATTTATTGATAGATAATTCTAAAATTTTGGTCAAACTTTACTTGTTTCAAAAAAAAAAAAAAGCCTTAAGCCTTGGGATGAAGGTAGTATAGCATATCTGATAATCATGATGATAAGTAGTCAGGGTTTTTGTGTTAGGGTCAATAGTTTCTTTGGGGTACCTAGATGGCCATGTACTTCCTATTTGGTAAAATGCAGTGGATGTTAGTTTTAGTCAAAGTCAAACTATGTATACTTTTTGTACTTGGTGTGTTTAGTTTTTGACGTACGGAGTATATCTATAAAGTTTGATTTTGAGTAAAATTAAGATGTATTACATTTTAGGAAATATGTTATTCTCGCTGCCCGTTTGTCGTATCTACATGGCTAGGTCGATGTGCCTTCAGGCTTCAAGATTCCTCTTAATCATACAAAGCTGGGAGTGCGTCACATTCCAAAAAGGTATATTTTTGTTATTTAATTGCTGGACTAAATTTTGTAGTATAGTGAGGTCGTTCCAGCTATGGCCAACCACTCACATGCAGCAGTATTAAACTAAGACCTCCTGAAAAAAATAAAGAGAAGCTTCCTATGAAATGGATCGGGACGGGCAACGCCGTTGATCTAAAAACAGAAATGAAGGTTCGGAGACGGCTCAGGGGCGACGTGAGCAGCCGCCGCCTTCCCTACTTTTCTCTCTGATGGCGGTCCAAATCGAGTGCAGTCACCACCGGCAGCCAAAGCTAGAATAAACGACGTAATGCTACTGTATATCTATCTCCATCCTAGGTTTATCGGGACAGTGCTATCCTGGATCTTGACTGCAGCAACACAAGCCGTTTCCGAATACTTTCCCAGGTTCCGGATACAGAGAACCAAGTCTGCGATTTTAGCTAATGCCCATGACTATTCCAGTCAACTTGAATATATTTGAGTCTGTTAGTAATTCCTAGTGTAATCGCAACAGATAAAAACAAATTCAAGGACAGGTACATGTGTGGACGTGCACTATATATGTGGTAGCATTTGTAACAGACAAATTGGATCCAGATTTGAGCAGGTGGAGTTCACTAAAATTATCCCACGATGATTAATCCTTCGAGTTCAATTCTTGAGTTTTCCCTAAAATATGTAAATAGTGAACCACTTGGAAAAATAATTATTTAAAAGTAAATATGTGCCTAAATTTAATCTGTGGGAACTTGAACTCAGGTAGTAATAGTGCACATAACACACCCAGTTGTAGATAATTATTATGTGAAGGTGCAAATCTTCCTTCTATAATATAGACTTTTTTTCCTTTTTGAGAAGGATATTTTATATATGCTGAATTATAGAAGGCATCTTTGTTGAAGTCCCTCTTGACGAACGAGAAAGGTTCAACTTATTTTCATGTTGACTTCTTTGTTCTTCCGCCTTGAATTCGCACCCAATTGTCAAAGCTCAACGTTCTTAGACATAATCTGAAGAAGTCTCCCCTTCTTCATCTTGGTCGCGGTCGTTTTCGAGATGAAGAACAAAAATAAACACGAAACCAATATAGTTTGCCGACAAACTTAATAATAACATATGAATCATCTATGCATGGATCCTATATAGATATTGTGAAACAAGTACACATCATTCTGTAATAAAAAACAAGCATGCGAGTTCTATAGTGAGTTCGAAAATAGCTCATCCACCGCCAGGGAGGGATATGGGCTTCTTTGACTTCTATAATCTAATGCTCTAGGCTACCATGATGCATATTACATGACCAAAGGGTAATGCACATGCTAGTGCTTTAGAACCTCTGGTTCCTAGAAAAAAAACAAAGTTGGAACTTTAAGTTTATTTAAACACTTAGAAAAACAGTCTACCTTTGCAAAATTGACAAAGAACCTGCCTTCTACGTAAAAAAATATATAAAAAGATGACATGTCGGTTAAGAGCAAAAGCATAAGGTTCTAGATTTCTCCATAAATACAAAACTACAATGGCCAACAAGTGCTTTTAAATACGAAATGGATTGTATCAGTTTTGTATCACATAATTAATCCAAATAATATTGGACAATCAGACTGCATGTCAGTTATTCCGAGACGTATTGCTCAACGTCTTAGTCTAAAAGGGAGAAATCTCCCCTTTCTTCATATTGGTCATGATTTTTAAGAAGATAAAACAAAATATAGTTTCACCAACAAATGTAATCTGAAACCAATATAGTTTCCCATCTTCGTCTTGGTCGTGGTCTTTCGAGATGAAAAGAGAAAATAAATATGAAAAAATATAGTTTGACGAAAAACTTAATACTAACATATGAATCATCTAGGCAGGTTCTTGTACAGATATTGTGAAGGAAGTACATATCATCCTCCAATAAGGAAAAATCATGTGATTATTATAATGAGTTCGAAAATAACTCATGCACCTCCAGAGAGGGATATGCCCATCTTTGACTTCTATAATCTAGGCCACCATGATGCATATTACATGACCAAAGGGTAACGCATATTCTCGTGTGTGTTTTAACCCGATTGGTTGTGGAAAAAAAATAAAAAAATTGCAGTTCCAAGTTAATTTGAACACAGAGAAAAAAATGTGACATGCCGATTAACAACAAAAAGAATTGTAGTTCTCTTCAAATCATGACTACAAATTAAAGCACAACGATGAAAAAGTGCTTTTTGAATACAAATGGATGGTATCAATTTAGGATCACAAAATCCACATAATGTTGGGCAATTAAATATGTTTTCATATCTTATGCACAATCCAAATTAGAAGTTCTGCTCAACATTCTAGTCAAAAAGAGAAGAATTCCCCCATCTTTGTCTTGATTTTGTTCTTTTGAGATAAAGAAAATAAATAAATATGAAAAGGAATATAGTTTGACCCAAAAAAGTATCATATCAATCATCAAGGTAGGTTCCAACACCAGATACTGCAGAATGATATACGAAGGTTCCTGGATGAGATATTAAATTGTATTCTCATTTTTCATCTGATGTTGCACAAGATGTGCGACCTGTCTCCCGGAGAGTTATGGCTTAGGAGTCTCAAGCTGCTAGTGAGCATGTGAGTAGAGAGAAGTGTTTATTCTGCATGTGAGTTTGTTGTGATGCCTTTGTTTCAGTTTTCTTGATGGCCCTCCGTTAATATTTCGTAGGAGCAGAACAATTTGGTGAGGCCACATCATCTGCCACCATCATTTTTATTTTCCGTTAATTTGGTGAATGCCCTGCTATATCTTCATCTTCTCCAGTTTCTCTCAGACAATTGATTTCTCTTCAGTAGGGATGTAAATGAATCAGATTAGATAGGATTTTGCTCATATCATATCCTTTATCACATTCCCGGATTAGGATCGGAACAGATATTGACCGGTTTTGGATTTAAATGCGGATATACCGGAATGCGGATTCGAATTGAAAACGGGACGGACTTGGACCAGAACAAAAAGTAGTCATACATATGTTCTTATCAGTAGATAGTTATAGTTTTTATAAATTTAGATAGGTATCTAAACTTTTAGTCTTGTGTAGTTGAGAAAAAAAAGACACAATTTCCGCTAAAACTCAAGCATGGATAAAAACTTGGACCTAAAAAATTGGATTATCCACCTTAAAACCTTTGGATTATCCTAATTAAATTTGGATAATCCATATCCGCATGCTATTTGATATACCATATCCTATACCGTATCCGGAGCACCACATCGTAATTGAATATCCTTATCCGTCGGATTCTTTAAAATCGGATATGAAACCCTTAAGACGGATTCGGGCCCAGTTTCGGCGTGAAAACTATCCTATCCATTTATGCTCCTACTCTTCATCGCATATAGGTTTCTAGTCATTATCATGTTAGGAATAATAATCTTGCATAGTCGTGTTAGACTCAGAGTTGGAAAGTGTCGACTGTTAGGAGTAATCTTGCATAATCTTTAGCGCGCGTTTCCACTCAAAGCTAAAGATGATCATTAGACGGTCGGTTGGTAATGTAAGAGCAACACTAACAGAGCCCGTAAATCCCGCCGGAACCGAACTTTTCCGGCGGATTTACGGGTTCGGGCCGAAATTGGCGCAGATCAGTGACCGAAAACATGGGACGGCCCGAATACGGAGTTCAGGGGCCCGAACATTTCCCCGCACGACCCCTATTAAAAGGGTTCGCGGAGGGGAGTGATACGTCTCCGACGTATCGATAATTTCTTATGTTCCATGCCACATTATTGATGATATCTACATGTTTTATGCATACTTTATGTCATATTTATGCGTTTTCCGGAACTAACCTATTGACGAGATGCCGAAGGGCCAGTTCCTGTTTTCTGCTGTTTTTGGTTTCAGAAATCCTAGTAAGGAAATATTCTCGGAATCGGACGAAATCAACACCGAAGATCTTAGAATCCCTGGGAGCTTCCAGAACACCCGAGAACCGCTCGGAGAGGGGCCACAGGGGGCCCACACATGGTGGCGGCGTGGCCCGGAGAGGGGCGCGCCGCCCTAGTGTCCGGTGGCCCTGCACTCTCCTCGACCTTGCCCTTCCGCCTATTTAAAGCCTCCGTCGCGAAAACCCCGAGACGTTCGACGAAACCGGAAAAAACCTTCCGGAGCCGCCGCCATCGCGAAGCCAAGATCCGGGGGACAGGAGTCTCGTTCCGGCACGCCGCCGGGACGGGGAAGTGCCCCCGTAAGGCTCCTCCATCGACACCACCGCCATCTTCATCAACGCTGCTGTCTCCCATGAGGAGGGAGTAGTTCTCCATCGAGGCTCGGGGCTGTACCGGTAGCTATGTGGTTCATCTCTCTCCTATGTACTTCAATACAATAATCTCATGAGCTGCCTTACATGATTGAGATTCATATGATGATGCTTGTAATCTAGATGTCATTATGCTAGTCAAGTGGGTTTTACTTATGTGATCTCCGGAGACTCCTTGTCCCACGTGTGTAAAGGTGACAATGTGTGCACCGTGTGGGTCTCTTAGGCTATATTTCACGAATACTTATTCACTGTTATGAATGGCATAGTGAAGTGCTTATTTATATCCCTTTATGATTGCAATGTGTTTTGTATCACAATTTATCTCGTGTGCTACTCTAGTGATGTTATTAAAGTAGTTTATTCCTCCCGCACGGTGTAATGGTGACAGTGTGTGCATCGTGTAGTACTTGGCGTAGGCTATGATTGTGATCTCTTGTAGATTATGAAGTTAACTATTGCTATGATGGTATTGATGTGATCTATGCCTCCTTTCGTAGCGTGAAGGTGACAAAGTGTGCATGCTATGTTAGTACTTGGTTTGGTTATGTTGATCTGTCATGCACTCTAAGATTATTTAAACATGAACATTGAATATTGTGGAGCTTGTTAACTCCGGCATTGAGGGTTCGTGTAATCCTACACAGTTAGTGGTGTTCATCATCCAACAAGAGAGTGTAGAGTCTAGCATCTATCTATTTATTCTGTTATGTGATCAATGTTGAGAGTGTCCACTCGTGAAAGTATGATCCCTATGTCTTGTTCCTAAATACTGCTATCGCTGCTTGTTTACTGTTTTACTGCATCTCTACTGTCCGCAATATTACCACCATCAACTACACGCCATCAAGCACTTTTCTGGCGCCGTTACTACTGCTCATACTTATTCATACCACCTGTATTTCACTATCTCTTCGCCGAACTAGTGCACCTATTAGGTGTGTTGGGGACACAAGAGACTTCTTGCTTTGTGGTTGCAGGGTTGCATGAGAGGGATATCTTTGACCTCTTCCTCCCCGAGTTCGATAAACCTTGGGTGATCCACTTAAGGGAAACTTGCTCGCTGTTCTACAAACCTCTGCTCTTGGAGGCCCAACACTCGTCTACAAGAATAGAAGCACCCGTAGACATCAAGCACTTTTCTCGGCGCCGTTGCCGGGGAGGAAAGGTAAAAGGCTCTCATACTCCGGTCCTGTGTAAAGTACTTTTCTCGTTGCCGTTGTGTGTGTGCTCGAAGCTATTTCCTTTAGATCCTGCAATTGCATCTTTTTGTTTCTTGTTTACACTAGTTTGGCATAATGGACAACAATGAGCTTCTTATTCTATTTCCTGATTTAAGACATGGATGGTTTGATGCGAAAATTAAAAAACCCATGGAACATATTAGTATGAACACTTTGAATACTATTGTTTCTAACGATATAGAAAGTTCTAAGCTTGGGGAAGCTGGTTTTGATGAGCATGATCTTTTTAGTCCCCCAAGCATTGAGGAGAAAATTTACTTTGATGATACTTTGCCTCCTATTTATGATGATTATAATGATAGTAGTCTTTTAGTACCACCTATTATGGAGGATAAATTTGATTATGATTACAATATGCCTCCTATATTTGATGATGAGAATAATAATGATAGCTACTTTGTTGAATTTTCTCCCACTACAACTAATAAAATTGATTATGCTTATGTGGAGAGTAATAATTTTATGCATGAGACTCATGATAAGAATGTTTCATTTGATAGTTATATTGTTGAGTTTGCTCATGATGCTACTGAAAGTTATTATGAGAGAGGAAAATATGGTTATAGAAATTTTCATGTTACTAAAATGCCTCTCTATGTGCTGAAATTTTTGAAGCTACACTTGTTCTATCTTCCTATGCTTGTTACTTTGCTCCTCATGAACTTGTTTATTTACAAGATTCCTTTTTATAGGAAGCATGTTAGGCTTAAATTTGTTCTGAATTTGCTTCTTGATGCTCTCTTTTGCTTCAAATACTATCTCTTGCGAGTGCATCATTAAAACTGCTGAGCCCATCTTAATGGCTATAAAGGAAGAACTTCTTGGGAGATAACCCATGTGTTTATTTTGCTACAGTACTTTTATTTTGTATTTGAGTCTTGGAAGTTGTTACTACTGTAGCAACCTCTCCTTATCTTATTTTATTGCATTTGTTGTGCCAAGTAAAGTCTTTGATAGTAAAGTCAATACTAGATTTGGATTACTGCGCAGAAACAGATTTCTTTGCTGTCACGAATTTCGACCTGCCTCCCTGTAGGTAGCTCAGAAAATTAAGCCAATTTACGTGCGTGATCCTCAGATATGAACGCAACTTTCATTCAATTTGGGCATTTTCATTTGAGCAAGTCTGGTGCCTCAATAAAATCCATCTTTACGGACTGTTCTGTTTTGACAGATTCTGCCTTTTATTTCGCATTGCCTCTTTTGCTATGTTGGATGAATTTCTTTGATCATTTAATGTCCAGTAGCTTTATGCAATGTCCAGAAGTGTTAAGAATGATTGTGTCACCTCTGAACATGTTAATTTTTATTGTCCACTAACCCTCTAATGAGTTGTTTCGAGTTTGGTGTGGAGGAAGTTTTCAATGATCAAGAGAGGAGAATGATGCAATATGATCAAGGAGAGTGAAAGCTCTAAGCTTGGGGATGCCCCGGTGGTTCACCCCTGCATATTTCAAGAAGACTCAAGCATCTAAGCTTGGGGATGCCCAAGGCATCCCCTTCTTCATCGACAAATTATCAGGTTCCTTCTCTTGAAACTATATTTTTATTCGGCCACATCTTATGTACTTTACTTGGAGCGTCCTGTTTGTTTTTGTTTTTTGTTTTGTTTGAATAAAATGGATCCTAGCATTCATTGTGTGGGAGAGAGACACGCTCCGTCTGTTGCATATGGACAAATATGTCCTTAGGCTTTACTCATAGTATTCATGGCAAAGGTTGAATCATCTTCGTTAAATTGTTATATGGTTGGAATCGGGAAATGCTACATGTAGTAATTCTAAAATGTCTTGAATAATTTGATACTTGGCAATTGTTGTGCTCATGTTTAAGCTCTTGCATCATATACTTTGCACCCATTAATGAAGAAACACCTAGAGCTTGCTAAATTTGGTTTGCATATTTGGTCTCTCTAAAGTCTAGATAATTTCTAGTATTGAGTTTGAACAACAAGGAAGACGGTGTAGAGTCTTATAATGTTTACAATATGTCTTTTATGTGAGTTTTGCTCGCACCGGTTTATCCTTGTGTTTGTTTCAAATAAACCTTGCTAGCCTAAACCTTGTATCGAGAGGGAATACTTCTCATGCATCCAAAATCCTTGAGCCAACCACTATGCCATTTGTGTCCACCATACCTACCTACTACATGGTATTTCTCCGCCATTCCAAAGTAAATTGCTTGAGTGCTACCTTTAAAATTTTCATTCTTTACCTTTGCAATATAGCTTAATAACTATTGTGGTATTGAATATGTACTTATGCACTTTATCTCTTATTAAGTTGCTTGTTGTGCGATAACCATGTTCCTGGGGACGCCATCAACTACTCTTTGTTGAATATCATGTGAGTTGCTATGCATGTCCGTCTTGTCCGAAGTAAGAGAGATCTACCACTTTAATGGTTAGAGCATGCATATTGTTAGAGAAGAACATTGGGCCGCTAACTAAAACCATGAATCATGGTGGAAGTTTCAGTTTTGGACATATATCCTCAATCTCATATGAGAACACTAATTGTTGCTACATGCTTATGCATTAAAGAGGAGTCCATTATCTGTTGTCCATGTTGTCCCGTATGGATGTCTAAGTTGAGAATAATCAAAAGCGAGAAATCCAAAATGCGAGCTTTCTCCTTAGACCTTTGTACAGAGCGGCATGGAGGTACCCCTTTGTGACACTTGGTTAAAACATGTGTATTGCGATGATCCCGGTAGTCCAAGCTAATTAGGACAAGGTGCGGGCACTATTAGTATACTATGCATGAGGCTTGCAACTTGTAAGATATAATTTACATGATACATATGCTTTATTACTACCGTTGACAAAATTGTTTCTTGTTTTCAAAATAAAAGCTCTAGCACAAATATAGCAATCGATGCTTTCCTCTTTGAAGGACCTTTCTTTTACTTTTATGTTGAGTCAGCTTCACCTATTTCTCTCCACCTCAAGAAGCAAACATTTGTGTGAATCTGTGCATTGATTCCTACATACTTGCATATTGCACTTGTTATATTACTCTATGTTGACAATTATCCATGAGATATACATGTTATAAGTTGAAAGCAACCGCTGAAACTTAATCTTCCTTTGTGTTGCTTCAATACCTTTACTTTGATTTATTGCTTTATGAGTTAACTCTTATGCAAGACTTATTGATGCTTGTCTTTAAGTACTATTCATGAAAAGTCTTTGCTTTATGATTCAGATGTTTACTCATATCATTACCATTGTTTTGATCGCTGCATTCATTACATATGTTTACAATAGTATGATCAAGGTTATGATGGCATGTCACTCCAGAAATTATCTTTGTTATCGTTTACCTGCTCGGGACGAGCAGGAACTAAGCTTGGGGATGCTGATACGTCTCCGACGTATCGATAATTTCTTATGTTCCATGCCACATTATTGATGATATCTACATGTTTTGTGCATACTTTATGTCATATTTATGCGTTTTCCGGAACTAACCTATTGACGAGATGCCGAAGGGCCAGTTCCTCGTTTTCTCGCTGTTTTTGGTTTCAGAAATCCTAGTAAGGAAATATTCTCGGAATCGGACGAAATCAACACCGAAGATCTTAGAATCCCCGGGAGCTTCCAGAACGCCCGAGAACCGTCAGAGAGGGGTCACAGGGGGCCCACACATGGTGGCAGCGCGGCCCAGGAGGGGGGCGCGCCGTCCTAGTGTCTGGTGGCCCCAGACCCCCTCTGACCTTGCCCTTCCGCCTATTTAAAGCCTCCGTCGCGAAAACCCTGAGACGTTCGACGAAACCAGAAAAAACCTTCCAGAGCCGCCGCCATCGCGAAGCCAAGATCTGGGGGACAGGAGTCTCTGTTCCGGCACGCCGCCGGGACGGGGAAGTGCCCCCCGAAGGCTCCTCCATCGACACCACCGCCATCTTCATCAACGCTGATGTCTCCCATGAGGAGGGAGTAGTTCTCCATCGAGGCTCGGGGCTGTACCGGTAGCTATGTGGTTCATCTCTCCTATGTACTTCAATACAATAATCTCATGAGCTGCCTTACATGATTGAGATTCATATGATGATGCTTGTAATCTAGATGTCATTATGCTAGTCAAGTGGGTTTTACTTATGTGATCTCCGGAGACTCCTTGTCCCACATGTGTAAAGGTGACAAGTGTGTGCACCGTGTGGGTCTCTTAGGCTATATTTCACGTAATACTTATTCACTGTTATGAATGGCATAGTGAAGTGCTTATTTATATCCCTTTATGATTGCAATGTGTTTTGTATCACAATTTATCTCGTGTGCTACTCTAGTGATGTTATTAAAGTAGTTTATTCCTCCCGCACGGTGTAATGGTGACAAGTGTGTGCATCGTGTAGTACTTGGCGTAGGCTATGATTGTGATCTCTTGTAGATTATGAAGTTAACTATTGCTATGATGGTATTGATGTGATCTATGCCTCCTTTCGTAGCGTGAAGGTGACAGATGTGCATGCTATGTTAGTACTTGGTTTGGTTATGTTGATCTGTCATGCACTCTAAGGTTATTTAAACATGAACATTGAATATTGTGGAGCTTGTTAACTCCGGCATTGAGGGTTCGTGTAATCCTACACAGTTTGTGGTGTTCATCATCCAACAAGAGAGTGTAGAGTCTAGCATCTATCTATTTATTCTGTTATGTGATCAATGTTGAGAGTGTCCACTAGTGAAAGTATGATCCCTATGCCTTGTTCCTAAACATCGCTATCGCCGCTTGTTTACTCGTTTTATCGCATCTCTACCGTCCGCAATATTACCACCATCAACTACACGCTAGCAAGCACTTTTCTCGGCGCTCGTTACTATCGCTCATACTTATTCATACCACCTGTATTTCACTATCTCTTCGCCGAACTAGTGCACCTATTAGGTGTGTTGGGGACACAAGAGACTTCTTACTTTGTGGTTGCAGTGGTTGCATGAGAGGGATATCTTTGACCTCTTCCTCCCCGAGTTCGATGAACCTTGGGTGATCCACTTAAGGGAAACTTGCTCGCTGTTCTACAAACCTCTGCTCTTGGAGGCCCAACACTGTCT
>NC_061514.1:303132092-303235840 GCF_022539505.1 Lolium rigidum | reverse complement strand
TGCCTGGATATATTTATTTCTTGGCTTATTATTATCTCTTTAGAGCAAGTCAACATAGTTCCCTTGAGATGCAGCTCATTTCACTATGGGAAAATCAGGCGCTGCCGTGCAGCCTATCTTTGCCGTGAGCTGCTGCACGGCAAAGATTTCTTTGCCGTGCGCAGCAAGAAGACCGCACGGCAACGTCAAAACGCACGGCAAAGTTTGGGAGCAGCGCACGGCAAAGAAACCAAGCACGGCAAAGAAAGACTTGGCGCACGGCAAAGCAGTATCTCACGGCAAAGTCTGGGAGCAGCGCACGGCAAAGATAGTAGGACGGCAAAGTCCCTGCAAGCCGCACGGCAAAGAAACAATGCACGGCAAAGGCCTGGGCACCGCCGTGTCCCGCCCCTTTGCCGTGCGGACAGACCAGATTGCACGGCAAAGGGTCCTTTGCCGTGCGCTCGCTCCCTTTGCCGTGCGCCAATATACATTTTATTTGTTTTTCTAACTATTTTATTTCATCTACTACTTATATTTATTTTGTTAATTAGTTTTTCTTTTTTGATGACTATTTATTACACTATGTGCAATACAAAATTAGTCTCCATGCTCATCCCCCACATATATCAGGGTTCCGGTGCTCCGGCGGCCGTCCCCCTCCTTCCCCCAAAAACAGCGGGACGGCGGGTCTACCCCCGTAGATTTCTCCACGCGAGGGTGCAAAATGTACTTTTTCATTCTTTTAGGTTTGTTAGGGTTAGGTTTTAGGTCCACTTGCAAATTTTGGTGGCATTCCGGTGCTCCGGTGGTCATTCCCCCCTAAAAACGGTCATGCGTGGGCCCCGGATGGTCTACCCCCTAGATTTCTCCGCGCGAGGTTCCACCAATATACCATTTCATAGGTTTAGGTTTGTTTAGTCCATGGACATATGGAAAACCATGTGTGGCACCCTTTGGCACAGTCTAGCCCCCGATATACCCGCGGCGGGACACTTCACCGTACACGTCCAGGAATCTGTTAAGTGTTATCGCCCGAAGGTGAGGAATGTCAGACCGGGGATCCATGCCATGCACCATTTGGCGAATCACACCTTGCACCACACTTTCACACATATTATAGGTCCACATGCAAGATTTGGTGGGGTTCCGGTGTTCCAGCGGTCGTTCTCCCCCTCTTCCCCCCAAAACAGCGGAACGTGTGCCCCGGCGGGTCTACCCCCTAGATTTCTCCGCGCGAGGGTGCACCAATGTACCTTTTCATTATTTTAGGTTTGTTTGGGACATATACACATGTAGAACCAAGATTGGGACCCTTTGGCACATATACCCCGTAGCTAGAGCCATTATCACACGATCGAGGGTGTGCCTGATCTACTGGTTAGGGTTAGGTGTAGGGTTAGGGCTAGGGTCTAGGGTGTAGGGCTAGGGTTTAGGTTAAAGGTAAGTATTTATGGTTAGGTATAGGTTTAGGGTTTAGGGTTAGGGTTAGGGTTGATGATGCATGGTTCTGCAGCTCCGGCGTCGTGGTTCAGGGTTTTAGAGGGGTTTAGTGCTTGAAGCCTCCCCAGTTTATGGTTTAGGGTTTAGGGGAGCTACTTGTGCACCATTAGACCTTGCACCACACTTTCACACATATTATAGGTCCACATGCAAGATTTGGTGGGGTTCCGGTGTTCCGGCGGTCGTTCTCCCCCTCCTCCCCCAAAACAGTGGAACGTGTGCTCCGGCGGGTCTACCCCCTAGATTTCTCCGCGAGGGTGCACCAATGTACCTTTTCATTATTTTAGGTTTGTTTGGGACATATACACATGGAGAACCAAGATTGGGACCCTTTGGCACATATACCCCGTAGCTAGAGCCATTATCACACGATCGAGGGTGTGCCTGATCTACTAGTTAGGGTTAGGTGTAGGGTTAGGGTTAGGGTCTAGGGTGTAGGGCTAGGGTTTAGGTTAAATGTAAGTATTTATGGTTAGGTATAGGTTTAGGGTTTAGGGTTAGGGTTAGGGTTGATGATGC
Organism: Lolium rigidum; assembly: GCF_022539505.1. NCBI lineage: Eukaryota > Viridiplantae > Streptophyta > Magnoliopsida > Poales > Poaceae > Lolium > Lolium rigidum. Next base: position 303,233,839 of record NC_061514.1, on the reverse strand, counting down.
ATGGTTCTGCAGCTCCGGCGTCGTGGTTCAGGGTTTTAGAGGGGTTTAGTGCTTGAAGCCTCCCCAGTTTAGGGTTTAGGGTTTAGGGGAGCTACTTGTGCACCATTAGACCTTGCACCACACTTTGACACATATCATAGGTCCACATGCAAGATTTGGTGGGGTTCTGGTGCTCCGGCGGTTGTTCTCCCCCTCCTCCCCCAAAACAGTGGAACGTGTGCCCCGGTGGGTCTACCCCCTAGATTTCTCCGCGCGAGGGTGCACCAATGTACCTTTTCATTCTTTTAGGTTTGTTTGGGACATATACACATGGAGAACCAAGATTGGGACCCTTTGGCACATATACCCCGTAGCTAGAGCCATTATCACACGATCGAGGGTGTGCCTGATCTACTGGTTAGGGTTAGGTGTAGGGTTAGGGCTAGGGTCTAGGGTGTAGGGCTAGGGTTTAGGTTAAAGGTAAGTATTTATGGTTAGGTATAGGTTTAGGGTTTAGGGTTAGGGTTAGGGTTGATGATGCATGGTTCTGCAGCTCCGGCATCGTGGTTCAGGGTTTTAGAGGGGTTTAGTGCTCGAATCTTCCCCAGTTTAGGGTTTAGGGTTTAGGGGAGCTACTTGTGCACCATTAGACCTTGCACCACACTTTGACACATATCATAGGTCCACATGCAAGATTTGGTGGGGTTCCGGTGCTCCGGCGGTCGTTCTCCCCCTCCTCCCCCCAAAACAGCGGAACGTGTGCCCCGGCGGGTCTACCCCCTAGATTTCTCCGTGCGAGGGTGCACCAATGTACCTTTTCATTCTTTTAGGTTTGTTTGGGACATATACACATGGAGAACCAAGATTGGGACCCTTTGGCACATATACCCCGTAGCTAGAGCCATTATCACACGATCGAGGGTGTGCCTAATCTACTGGTTAGGGTTAGGTGTAGGGTTAGGGCTAGGGTCTAGGGTCTAGGGTGTAGGGCTAGGGTTTAGGTTAAAGGTAAGTATTTATGGTTAGGTATAGGTTTAGGGTTTAGGGTTAGGGTTAGGGTTGATGATGCATGGTTCTGCAGCTCCGGCGTCGTGGTTCAGGGTTTTAGAGGGGTTTAGTGTGCAGCAAGAAGACCGCACGGCAACGTCAAAACGCACGGCAAAGTTTGGGAGCAGCGCACGGCAAAGAAACCAAGCACGGCAAAGAAAGACTTAGCGCACGGCAAAGCAGTATCTCACGGCAAAGTCTGGGAGCAGCGCACGGCAAAGATAGTAGGACGGCAAAGTCCCTGCAAGCCGCACGGCAAAGAAACAATGCACGGCAAAGGCCCGGGCACCTGCCATGTCCCGCCCCTTTGCCATGCGGACGGACTGGTTGCACGGCAAAGGGTCATTTGCCGTGCGCTGCTCCCTTTGCCGTGCGCCAATATACATTTTATTTGTTTTTCTAACTATTTTATTTCATCTACTACTTATATTTATTTTGTTAATTAGTTTTTCTTTTTGATGACTATTTATTACACTATGTGCAATACAAAATTAGTCTCCATGCTCATCCCCCACATATATCAGGGTTCCGGTGCTCCGGCGGCCGTCCCCTCCTTCCCCCCAAAACAGCGGGACGGCGGGTCTACCCCCGTAGATTTCTCCGCGCGAGGGTGCAAAATGTACTTTTTCATTCTTTTAGGTTTGTTAGGGTTAGGTTTTAGGTCCACTTGCAAATTTTGGTGGCATTCCGGTGCTCCGGTGGTCATTCCCCCCTAAAAACGGATGTACGTGGGCCCCGGATGGTCTACCCCCTAGATTTCTCCGCGCGAGGTTCCACCAATATACCATTTCATAGGTTTAGGTTTGTTTAGTCCATGGACATATGGAAAACCATGTGTGGCACCCTTTGGCACAGTCTAGCCCCCGATATACCCGCGGCGGGACACTTCACCATACACGTCCGAGGAATACGTTAAGTGTTATCGCCCGAAGGTGAGGAATGTCGAGCCGGGGATCCATGCCATGCACCATTTGGTGAATCACACCTTGCACCACACTTTCACACATATTATAGGTCCACATGCAAGATTTGGTGGGGTTCCGGTGTTCCGGCGGTCGTTCTCCCCCTCTCCCCCCCAAAACAGCGGAACGTGTGCCCGGCGGGTCTACCCCCCTAGATTTCTCCGCGCGAGGGTGCACCAATGTACCTTTTCATTATTTTAGGTTTTTTTGGGACATATACACATGGAGAACCAAGATTGGGACCCTTTGGCACATATACCCCGTAGCTAGAGCCATTATCACACGATCGAGGGTGTGCACGATCTCTCGGTTAGGGTTAGGTGTAGGGTTAGGGCTAGGGTCTAGGGTGTAGGGCTAGGGTTTAGGTTAAAGGTAAGTATTTATGGTTAGGTATAGGTTTAGGGTTTAGGGTTAGGGTTGATGATGCATGGTTCTGCGAGCTCCGCGTCGTGGTTCAGGGTTTTAGAGGGGTTTAGTGCTTGAAGCCTCCCCAGTTTATGGTTTAGGGTTTAGGGGAGCTACTTGTGCACCATTAGACCTTGCACCACACTTTCACACATATTATAGGTCCACATGCAAGATTTGGTGGGGTTCCGGTGTTCCGGCGGTCGTTCTCCCCCTCCTCCCCCCAAAACAGTGGAACGTGTGCCCCGGCGGGTCTACCCCCCTAGATTTCTCCGCGCGAGGGTGCACCAATGTACCTTTTCATTATTTTAGGTTTGTTTGGGACATATACACATGGAGAACCAAGATTGGGACCCTTTGGCACATATACCCCGTAGCTAGAGCCATTATCACACGATCGAGGGTGTGCCTGATCTACTGGTTAGGGTTAGGTGTAGGGTTAGGGTTAGGGTCTAGGGTGTAGGGCTAGGGTTTAGGTTAAAGGTAAGTATTTATGGTTAGGTATAGGTTTAGGGTTTAGGGTTAGGGCTAGGGTTGATGATGCATGGTTCTGCGACTCGGCGTCGTGGTTCGGGGTTTTAGAGGGGTTTAGTGCTTGAAGCCTCCCCAGTTTAGGGTTTAGGGTTTAGGGGAGCTACTTGTGCACCATTAGACCTTGCACCACACTTTGACACATATCATAGGTCCACAAGCAAGATTTGGTGGGGTTCTGGTGCTCCGGCGGTCGTTCTCCCCCTCCTTCCCCCAAAACAGTGGAACGTGTGCCCCGGCGGGTCTACCCCCTAGATTTCTCCGCGCGAGGGTGCACCAATGTACCTTTTCATTCTTTTAGGTTTGTTTGGGACATATACACATGGAGAACCAAGATTGGGACCCTTTGGCACATATACCCCGTAGCTAGAGCCATTATCACACGATCGAGGGTGTGCACGATCTACTGGTTAGGGTTAGGTGTAGGGTTAGGGCTAGGGTCTAGGGTGTAGGGCTAGGGTTTAGGTTAAAGGTAAGTATTTATGGTTAGGTATAGGTTTAGGGTTTAGTGTTAGGGTTAGGGTTGATGATGCATGGTTCTGCAGCTCCGGCGTCGTGGTTCAGGGTTTTAGAGGGGTTTAGTGCTCGAATCTTCCCCAGTTTAGGGTTTAGGGTTTAGGGGAGCTACTTGTGCACCATTAGACCTTGCACCACACTTTGACACATATCATAGGTCCACATGCAAGATTTGGTGGGGTTCCGGTGCTCCGGCGGTCGTTCTCCCCTCCTCCCCCCAAACCAGCGGAACGTGTGCCCCGGCGGGTCTACCCCCTAGATTTCTCCGCGCGAGGGTGCACCAATGTACCTTTTCATTCTTTTAGGTTTGTTTGGGACATATACACATGGAGAACCAAGATTGGGACCCTTTGGCACATATACCCCGTAGCTAGAGCCATTATCACACGATCGAGGGTGTGCCTAATCTACTGGTTAGGGTTAGGTGTAGGGTTAGGGCTAGGGTCTAGGGTGTAGGGCTAGGGTTTAGGTTAAAGGTAAGTATTTATGGTTAGGTATAGGTTTAGGGTTTAGGGTTAGGGTTAGGGTTGATGATGCATGGTTCTGCAGCTCCGGCGTCGTGGTTCAGGGTTTTAGAGGGGTTTAGTGCGCAGCAAGAAGACCGCACGGCAACGTCAAAACGCACGGCAAAGTTTGGGAGCAGCGCACAGCAAAGAAACCAAGCACGGCAAAGAAAGACTTGGCGCACGGCAAAGCAGTATCTCACGACAAAGTCTGGGAGCAGCGCACGGCAAAGATAGTAGGACGGCAAAGTCCCTGCAAGCCGCACGGCAAAGAAACAATGCACGGCAAAGGCACAGGCACTGCCGTGTCCCGCCCTTTGCCGTGCGGACAGGACCGGTTGCACGGCAAAGGGTCCTTTGCCGTGCGCTGCTCCCTTTGCCGTGCGCCAATATACATTTTATTTGTTTTTCTAACTATTTTATTTCATCTACTACTTATATTTATTTTGTTAATTAGTTTTTCTTTTTGATGACTATTTATTACACTATGTGCAATACAAATGTAGTCTCCATGCTCATCCCCCACATATATCAGGGTTCCGGTGCTCCGGCGGCCGTCCCCCTCCTTCCCCCAAAAACAGCGGGACGGCGGGTCTACCCCCGTAGATTTCTCCGCGCGAGGGTGCAAAATGTACTTTTTCATTCTTTTAGGTTTGTTAGGGTTAGGTTTTAGGTCCACTTGCAAATTTTGGTGGCATTCCGGTGCTCCGGTGGTCATTCCCCCTAAAAACGGTCGTCTCGTGGGCCCCGGATGGTCTACCCCCCTAGATTTCTCCGCGCGAGGTTCCACCAATATACCATTTCATAGGTTTAGGTTTGTTTAGTCCATGGACATATGGAAAACCATGTGTGGCACCCTTTGGCACAGTCTAGCCCCCGATATACCCGCGGCGGGACACTTCACCGTACACGTCCGGGAATACGGTAAGTGTTATCGCCCGAAGGTGAGGAATGTCAGACCGGGGATCCATGCCATGCACCATTTGGTGAATCACACCTTGCACCACACTTTCACACATATTATAGGTCCACATGCAAGATTTGGTGGGGTTCCGGTGTTCCGGCGGTCGTTCTCCCCCTCTTCCCCCCAAAACAGCGGAACGTGTGCCCCGGCGGGTCTACCCCCCTAGATTTCTCCGCGCGAGGGTGCACCAATGTACCTTTTCATTATTTTATGTTTGTTTGGGACATATACACATGGAGAACCAAGATTGGGACCCTTTGGCACATATACCCCGTAGCTAGAGCCATTATCACACGATCGAGGGTGTGCCTGATCTACTGGTTAGGGTTAGGTGTAGGGTTAGGGCTAGGGTCTAGGGTGTAGGGCTAGGGTTTAGGTTAAAGGTAAGTATTTATGGTTAGGTATAGGTTTAGGGTTTAGGGTTAGGGTTAGGGTTGATGATGCATGGTTCTGCAGCTCCGGCGTCGTGGTTCAGGGTTTTAGAGGGGTTTAGTGCTTGAAGCCTCCCCAGTTTATGGTTTAGGGTTTAGGGGAGCTACTTGTGCATCATTAGACCTTGCACCACACTTTCACACATATTATAGGTCCACATGCAAGATTTGGTGGGGTTCCGGTGTTCCGGCGGTCGTTCTCCCCCTCCTCCCCCCAAAACAGTGGAACGTGTGCCCCGGCGGGTCTACCCCCCTAGATTTCTCCGCGCGAGGGTGCACCAATGTACCTTTTCATTATTTTAGGTTTGTTTGGGACATATACACATGGAGAACCAAGATTGGGACCCTTTTGCACATATACCCCGTAGCTAGAGCCATTATCACACGATCGAGGGTGTGCCTGATCTACTGGTTAGGGTTAGGTGTAGGGTTAGGGTTAGGGTCTAGGGTGTAGGGCTAGGGTTTAGGTTAAAGGTAAGTATTTATGGTTAGGTATAGGTTTAGGGTTTAGGGTTAGGGTTAGGGTTGATGATGCATGGTTCTGCAGCTCCGGCATCGTGGTTTAGGGTTTTAGAGGGGTTTAGTGCTCGAATCCTCCCCAGTTTATGGTTTAGGGTTTAGGGGAGATACTTGTGCACCATTAGACCTTGCACCACACTTTGACACATATCATAGGTCCACATGCAAGATTTGGTGGGGTTCCGGTGCTCCGGCGGTCGTTCTCCCCCTCTCCCCCCCCAAAACAGCGGAACGTGTGCCCCGGCGGGTCTACCCCCTAGATTTCTCCGCGAGGGTGCACCAATGTACCTTTTCATTCTTTTAGGTTTGTTTGGGACATATACACATGGAGAACCAAGATTGGGACCCTTTGGCACATATACCCCGCAGCTAGAGCCATTATCACACGATCGAGGGTGTGCCTGATCTACTGGTTAGAGTTAGGTGTAGGGTTAGGGCTAGGGTCTAGGGTGTAGGGCTAGGGTTTAGGTTAAAGGTAAGTATTTATGGTTAGTTATAGGTTTAGGGTTTAGGGTTAGGGTTAGGGTTGATGATGCATGGTTCTGCAGCTCCGGCGTCGTGGTTTAGGGTTTTAGAGGGGTTTAGTGCTCGAATCCTCCCCAGTTTAGGGTTTAGGGTTTAGGGGAGATACTTGTGCACCATTAGACCTTGCACCACACTTTGACACATACCATAGGTCCACATGCAAGATTTGGTGGGGTTCCGGTGCTCCGGCGGTCGTTCTCCCCCTCCTCCCCCTAAAACATCGGAACGTGTGCCCCGGCGGGTCTACCCCCCTAGATTTCTCCGCGCGAGGGTGCACCAATGTACGTTTTCATTCTTTTAGGTTTGTTTGGGACATATACACATGGAGAACCAAGATTGGGACCCTTTGGCACATATACCCCGTAGCTAGAGCCATTATCACACGATCGAGGGTGTGCTCGATCTCTTGGTTAGGGTTAGGTGTAGGGTTAGGGCTAGGGTCTAGGGTGTAGGGCTAGGGTTTAGGTTAAAGGTAAGTATTTATGGTTAGGTATAGGTTTAGGGTTTAGGGTTAGGGTTGATGATGCATGGTTCTGCAGCTCCGGCGTCGTGGTTCAGGGTTTTAGAGGGGTTTAGTGCTCGAATCCTCCCCAGTTTAGGGTTTAGGGTTATGGGAGATACTTGTGCACCATTAGAACTTGCAACACACTTTTACACATATCATAGGTCCACATGCAAGATTTGGTGGGGTTCCGGTGCTCCGGCGGTCGTTCTCCCCCTCCCCCCCAAAACAGCGGAACGTATGCCCCGGCGGGTCTACCCCCCTAGATTTCTCCGCGCGAGGGTGCACCAATGTACCTTTTCATTCTTTTAGGTTTGTTTGGGACATATACACATGGAGAACCAATATTGGGACCCTTTGGCACATCTACCCCGCAGCTAGAGCCATTATCACACGATCGAGGGTGTGCCTGATCTACTGGTTAGGGTTAGGTGTAGGGTTAGGGCTAGGGTTTAGGTTAAAGGTAAGTATTTATGGTTAGGTATAGGTTTAGGGTTTAGGGTTAGGGTTAGGGTTGATGATGCATGGTTCTGGAGCTCCGGCGTCGTGGTTTAGGGTTTTAGAGGGGTTTAGTGCTCGAATCCTCCCCAGTTTAGGGTTCAGGGTTTAGGGGAGCTACTTGTGCACCATTAGACCTTGCACCACACTTTGACACATATCATAGGTCCACATGCAAGATTTGGTGGGGTTCCGGTGCTCCGGCGGTCGTTCTCCCCCTCCTCCCCCCAACCAGGCGGAACGTGTGCCCCGGCGGGTCTACCCCCCTAGATTTCTCCGCGCGAGGGTGCACCAATGTACCTTTTCATTCTTTTAGGTTTATTTAGGACATATACACATGGATAACCAAGATTGGGACCCTTTGGCACATATACCCCGCAGCTAGAGCCATTATCACACGATCGAGGGTGTGCCTGATCTACTGGTTAGGGTTAGGTGTAGGGTTAGGGCTAGGGTCTAGGGTGTAGGGCTAGGGTTTAGGTTAAAGGTAAGTATTTATGGTTAGGTATAGGTTTAGGGTTTAGGGTTAGGGTTAGGGTTGATGATGCATGGTTACGCGGCTCCGGCGTCGTGGTTCGGGGTTTTAGAGGGGTTTAGTGCTCGAATCCTCCCCGGTTTAGGGTTTAGGGTTTAGGGGAGCTACTTGTGCACCATTAGACCTTGCACCACACTTTGACACATATCATAGGTCCACATGCAAGATTTGGTGGGGTTCCGGTGCTCCGGCGGTCGTTCTCCCCTCCTCCCCCCAAAACGACGGAACGTGTGCCCCGGCGGGTCTACCCCCCTAGATTCCTCCGCGCGAGGGTGCACCAATGTACCTTTTCATTCTTTTAGGTTTGTTTGGGACATATACACATGGAGAACCAAGATTGGGACCCTTTGGCACATATACCCCGCAGCTAGAGCCATTATCACACGATCGAGGGTGTGCACGATCTACTTGGTTAGGGTTAGGTGTAGGGTTAGGGCTAGGGTCTAGGGTGTAGGGCTAGGGTTTAGGTTAAAGGTAAGTATTTATGGTTAGGTATAGGTTTAGGGTTTAGGGTTAGGGTTAGGGTTGATGATGCATGGTTACGCGGCTCCGGCGTCGTGGTTCGGGGGTTTAGAGGGGTTTAGGGCTCGAAGCCTCCCCAGTTTAGGGTTTAGGGGAGCTACTTTTGCACCATTAGACCTTGCACCACACTTTGACACATATCATAGGTCCACATGCAAGATTTGGTGGGGTTCCGGTGCTCCGGCGGTCGTTCTCCCCCCAAAACAGCGGAACGTGTGCCCCGGCGGGTCTACCCCCTAGATTTCTCCGCGCGAGGGTGCACCAATGTACCTTTTCATTCTTTTAGGTTTGTTTGGGACATATACACATGGAGAACCAAGATTGGGACCCTTTGGCACATATACCCCGCAGCTAGAGCCATTATCACACGATCGAGGGTGTGCCTGATCTACTGGTTAGAGTTAGGTGTAGGGTTAGGGCTAGGGTCTAGGGTGTAGGGCTAGGGTTTAGGTTAAAGGTAAGTATTTATGGTTAGTTATAGGTTTAGGGTTTAGGGTTAGGGTTAGGGTTTATGATGCATGGTTCTGCAGCTCCGGCGTCGTGGTTTAGGGGTTTAGAGGGGTTTAGGGCTCGAAGCCTCCCCAGATTAGGGTTTAGGGTTTAGGGGAGCTACTTTTGCACCATTAGACCTTGCACCACACTTTGACACATATCATAGGCCCACATGCAAGATTTGGTGGGGTTCCGGTGCTCCGGCGGTCGTTCTCCCCCTCCTACCCCCAAAACAGCGGGACGTGTGCCCTGGCGGGTCTACCCCCTAGATTTCTCCGCGCGAGGGTGCACCAATGTACTTTTTCAATCTTTTAGGTTTTTTTAGGACATATACACATGGAGAACCAAGATTGGGACCCTTTGGCACATACACCCGCAGCTCGAGCCATTATCACACGATCGACGGTGTGCCTGATCTACTGGTTAGGGTTCGGCGTAGGGTTAGGGCTAGGGTCTAGGGTTTAGGGGAGCTAATGTTTCACCATTATACCTTGCACCACACTTTTACACATAGCATAGGCCCACATGCAAGATTTGGTGGGGTTCCGGTGTTCCGGCGGTCGTTCTCCCCCTCCTCCCCCCAAAACAGCGGTATGCGTGCCCCGGCGGGTCTACCCCCTAGATTTCTCCGCGTGAGGGTGCAACAATGTACATTTTCATTCTTTTAGGTTTGTTTAGGACATATACACATGGAGAACCAAGATTGGGACCCTTTGGCACATACACCCGTAGCTCGAGCCATTATCACACGATCGACGGTGTGCCTGATCTACTGGTTAGGGTTCGACGTAGGGTTAGGGCTAGGGTCTAGGGTTTAGGGGAGCTACTTTTTCACCATTACACCTTGCACCACACTTTCACACATAGCATAGGCACACATGCAAGATTTTGTGGGGTTCCGGTGCTCGGGTGGTCGTTCTGCCCCTCCTCCCCCCAAAACAGCGGGACGTGTGCCCTGGCGGGTCTACCCCCCTAGATTTCTCCGTGCGAGGGTGCAACAATGTACATTTTCATTCTTTTAGGTTTTTTTAGGACATATACACATGGAGAACCAAGATTGGGACCCTTTGGCACATACACCCGCAGCTCGAGCAATTATCACACGATCGACGGTGTGCCTGATCTACTAGTTAGGGTTCGACGCGGCGTAGGGTTAGGGCTAGGGTCTAGGGTTTAGGGGAGCTACTTTTGCACCATTACACCTTGCATCACACTTTCACACATACCATAGGCCCACATGCAAGATTTGGTGGGGTTCCGGTGTTCCGGCGGTCGTTCTCCCCTCCTCCCCCCAAAACAGCGGAACGTGTGCCCCGGCGGGTCTACCCCCTAGATTTCTCCGCGCGAGGGTGCAACAATGTACATTTTCATTCTTTTAGGTTTGTTTAGGACATATACACGTGGAGAACCAAGATTGGGACCCTTTGGCACATACACCCGCAGCTCGAGCCATTATCACACGATCGACGGTGTGCCTGATCTACTGGTTAGGGTTCGACGTAGGGTTAGGGCTAGGGTCTAGGGTTTAGGGCAGCTACTTTTGCACCATTACACCTTGCACCACACGTTTACACATAGCATAGGCCCACATGCAAGATTTGGTGGGGTTCCGGTGCTCCGGCGGTCGTTCTCCCCCTCCTCCCCCCAAAACAGCGGGATGTGTGCCCTGGTGGGTCTACCCCCTAGATTTCTCCGCGTGACATGTAACAATGTACTTTTTCATTGAAAACCATGATACATACATTCATAAATAATACACATGTTGAAAAAACAGGTTTAGTATAATTTTAAATACTAATTAATGTTGTTCATAATTAAATGGTAAAAAATAAAAAAAATGTTTGCCGTGCGTAAGCGCACGGCAAAGAGGCCTGCCGCACGGCAAAGGCTCATTTGCGCACGGCAAAGGCTTGGCCGCACGGCAAAGGGGTGTTTGCACACGGCAAAGTCCTTTCCGCACGGCAAAGATTCCCTGCCGCACGGCAAAGTCCTGCGCACGGCAAAGACCGCGACTTAACCCTAAACAGCATCGATCCGACCAGGTGTATCTGGCCAGATCGAGCACGCGCACGCCCCACCTGCCTCCTCCCACACGCGCCGAGCGCCGCCACCCACCTCCGCCCCTCCGGCCAGCCGCCCCCTCCGGCCAGCCGCCGCCCACGCAGCCGCTGGGCCGCCCCTTCCCTGCCCTGCCTCCACCGCCTGGGCCGCCCCTGCCTCCTGCTCCTCTGCGCACCCCTCGAGCCGCCCACCTCCTGCTCCTTGCCCCTCCGGCCAGCCGCCGCCAGCCCCCACCGCCCACGCAGCCGCCGGCCGCGGCCCCTCCGACCGGCCGCCACCGCCCGGGACGCCCTCGCCCTGCCCTCGCCTCCCGCGTTGAGCCGCCCGCCTCCCGCTCCTCTCGCCCCTCGAGCCTTCCCCGCCCGCCTCCCGCATCACTGCGGCCTGCCCTGCCTCCAATCCCGCGTCGCTTCTCAATTAAGGTTAGTGGTAATGTTAGTGTAGTATAGGATTTAGTTAATGTAATGTAGTATAAATTAGAAATAGGATTTAAGTTTAGTATGAATTAGAAATAGGATTTTAGTTTAGTATAAGATTTTAGTGTTTAGTATAAATTAGAGATAGGAATTTAGTTTTGAAAAAGGTGTTTATGATATGGATATGTTAAAACTAGGCCCATGTGGCAAAAACAAGATAATGTGCCGGAAGGAAATTCTTTATGGTGAAGTAATATTTTTATACCACTATTGTAAAAAAAATTGTTCACTTGCCTGACTAATTTTTTTTTGTTATGCAGGCGATTCTTCAAGGTGGACACGAGGGCGGCGTCGCGGGGGTGTTTGACGGGCGTTCCGGATCTTCTTTGGCGATTCTCTTAGAGGGTCGTTGATCTTCTTCACCGGCAGTCGATCGCGCTTCGAGGGTGAGAATCCGTTCGCCTCTCTTGTACCTAGGTTTTTCTTTGTGTCTAGATCACCAAGTCTGTCGCGATACCTAGGCGTCTCTTCCCGACCGTAAGGATTACGCGGATAAATATGCATTAGTGGTCTCGCATATTATGAACCGTAACTCTTACGGCATTTATCGGGACAGCCGGCGGATGCGTAGTTGGGTACGTTCTCCCAGCTCTACCTCGACCCGAGACGGGATTTCGGTAGCGCCTCCCCGTTGTTCTCCGGATGCACACCCCTCTCGGCTTTTGCCGAGACGTGTATCGGGAGAGCGAGCGGGAGGTGTCTGCCGAATTGCTGTCTCGGATCGAGGTAGAGCTGGGAGAACGTACTCAATCTACGGATCCGGCGGCTGCTAGAAGCCCACCTAGTAGAGTTTCAGAGTTGATGCACGCGTAAAATAAATAAATATATGATGCATTTATTTCGTATTTGATATATAAATGCTATGTTCGTCTCGTTTTGTTGCTTGATTAGAGGATGGATAATCGTGGCTGGATGTACGATGGCGAGAATCGGTCGGTGGAACTATACTTGATGAATGGGGAGAAAAGACCGAGCGGTTTGTGGATAGGGCGTTTGCCATCCCTAGCGGACCTATAAGTGTTTGGTGCCCTTGTAGTAAGTGCGCTAACCGAAAGGCACGGGACAAGGAAACTATGAGTATGCACCTGATCAAGTTTGGGTTCACACCGTCCTACAGGATTTGGACTTACCATGGAGAAAAGGCAAAGAAACGTGCTAGGAAGGAGGTGCGGCAGATTCAACCTAGGGGGAATATGACTACTGGTTTTGATAGGTGCTTAGAAAACTTGGCTAATGGTAATGTGCACGAAAGCCCTAATGTAGAGGTGGAGACACCTCGGGATGCGGAGACAAGTGAGGACCCGGAGGAAAACACAAAGGAGTATTATGAGGCTCGTTTGCTTCGCGAAAACCCCTACATGAAAATACAGAGGTTACCCAACTAGATGCCATCGCTCGCCTTATGGCCTTGAAGTGCCATAGGAACTTGTGCGGAGATGGGTTCGATGAACTTCGGTCATCGTAGGCAGCCTTCGCCGAAAGGGCACCTCTTTCCGCAAAACTTCTACTATTCGACCAAATTGCTCGGTGACCTTAAGATGTCATCTCAGCGAGATACACGCTTGTCCAAAGGGATGCATGCTATTCGGAGAGGAGCACGCCGACACAAATTATTGCATCAAATGCAATTCCTCTAGGTACTTTGAGGTAGACCGCAATGGTGATGGTCGGAAGAGGCGGACCACGGTTGCCAAGAATATCCTCCGCTATCTTCCGGTTCTACCGAGGATCCGGCGGCTCTTCATGACCGAGGATACTGCCCAGCAGATGAGGTGGGCCGTGGAAGGAAACAGATACACCGACAAGATGATACATCCGTCGGATGGTACTGCATGGAAGAACTTTGTGAAGAAATTATTTGTAGCCCCCCTATCTGGCTGAAACACACTCTGAATTTTGGGAAAAATATCACATAGGGGTGTTTCAATCTTCTCACAAGCATCTTGAAGATGATTTTATAAATAACATTGCAAATACGGATAAGCCAAAATTTGTGAGTGACTCGGGAGAACCAACTCTGAGATGATTATAATATGATGGTTTATGGATCATCTAGCTTCGTCTAGAGACTTGTTTTTCTTCCCGAGCGGCCCACGCACAAGCACATCGTTTTTCATGTCTCACATGTCACTCTTTCTTGCTAGGTGCAACACTCGTGTCGCGGTGCTCTTGATGTTCGTACGGGTAGGCCGGCGAGTGTTGACGCCACATATCCTGGCCCTAGGTGCCGCGATGGAGTATTGTCGTACCACCATGAACGCTCGCGGAGGGAGCTCCAATATATCTTGTCCACGACAACCTGTGAGCTCGAGGGGAGGTTGAGATGTGTTCTAGGGTCGCTAGTCCAGTGACGGTGAACTGAATCTGTCATCAGTGTGCTCGAGGACAACGAGTTGGTGATGGTGGAGGTGAGCGGGGTTTTTTTTGAATGTTGGAAAGGGTGTTTCGACACGCTATAAGCTTATATCATTTTTGTTGTATAAGCAGGAGTAAAATGATGCAATATTCATGGGTGTATGCTACAAAGAGTTTTCTACAATGCTTCAAACTTGTTTCTGCAATGTTGGTTGTGCCTTGGGCAGAAATGTTGGATGCGCTGATTTTTCATGTTGGACAAGTCAACATGCTTCTTTATATTTTGCTACAAACACATGTATATTTGTTGCATACATTTTTATGCTAAAGTGTGTACTCGAAATATTGTAAGCTTTTTCTTAACTTTTAGAGCTCGCAGAAGAAAATGTTGCAAGCGATCTTTCATACTCACTATAAAAAGTTTGGTCCTCAAATGGATAAGTGGATTGGATGGCCGAGGAGGAGAGGAGCTCGCAGACACAGGGTTGGCCCATCTAATTAACATTTTTCTTTTACCACCCACTGCTCGACGCCACGACCCAAATCGTGGGACGTGGAGCGCTCGGATTCCAAGACCCGCCGCGTCGATGTGCCCTCCACGCCAACGTACGCCCCAACCCAACCCGTTTCAAACTACTGATCTCCCGGAGGATCCCGTGTTTCTTTCCTCCGCCTCGTACACGCGCCGCGTGTCCTCCTGGATGGAGACAACGCTGGGACCCACCACAACCTTATCTCCTCACAACTGCTATTCGTCCAGTCGTTTCATGTCATCCTCACGGGAAGGGCATACAAGGCCATGACCGCGCCCCACGCAAGGCCGCCGAGCGACCCCACGAAGCGCCGCTACCACCCCCCCCCCGAAGCGCCGCCGCTCATCCCACCGCGGCTCCAAACACCTAGGTGGTCTGCCCCCATGGGAGAGCCAGGGGAGGTCGCCGGCCGGCATGGACTCACTCCTTTCCGCCTCCATCCCGAGCGCCGCCTATATGGTTCCAGCAGTGCTGCTACATGCCCCCAGGGCCGCTACATGCCACAGGCGGGGCTGCTACAAGCCCCGGCGATGGCTTTGCTACATGCCCCCGGCGACGACGCTGCTACAATCGCGATGAGGCGTTGCTGCCACAGGCGGCCGACATTGCTACATGCGTCATCCATGTCCCCGTCCTCTGCTGCAAGTCCATGGTGGCCTGCTGCCGGTGGATCCGGGATGTGCTACTTTGGTCACCTGGCGTTGCTGCCATGGGCGGCCGGACGCTGGTACAGGCCCGACCGCCATGGCCACGGCCGCTGCTGCATCAAGGGCTGGGAGGCGACGGCATATGCTACAATAGGCGTCGGCATGCGCTACAACGGGCGGAGGCGCTTGCTACAAAAGGCGGCAGCAACTGCTACAAAGGGCAGCGGCGCGACTGCGGCTGCTACAAGAGGCGGCGGAGCGACGGCGTCAGCGCAAACGGCTGCGCGGTGGCGTATTCTACAAAGGCAGCAGCGGTAGCAGCTAGCGCTACAAGCGTCGCCGGCAACCGGCAGTTGCTGTAAGGTTGCTACAAACAGGGGCGCCGCCGTGCTGCAATGGGGCCAGCGGCGGTGGCGGTGCTGCCGGACCGGGCGGCGGTGCTGCCGGCGGGCGGTGGTACTGCAGGGACTTGACATCTCCGCGTGGTGCCAGGATCGTGCGGGACTGGGAGTACGTGTTTCTTTTTCTGCGCCCGAGGGGTGACTCGAATCAGACGGTCGCTGTCGCTCGCATCCAAGGGCTGGCGACACGGGGGATCGGAGATTTGATCCCCCGGCTCAGCGCTGCCCTTCGTAGAAACCCTAAGGTAGCGAATGGGGCGGTGGTGGCGGCGATCATACGAGTGAGAGCAATCGGGAGCTATGGCGCCGGGGAAGAAGTCGTGGTTGCGAAGCATCTTCTGAAGAGGCGTGCGAATGGTCTGGAAGCCATTGAGGGGCTGACAAGGAGCGGAAGATCCTGGAGCTCGATTCTGAGGGTGAGGACTACATGGAGACTGATGAGTCGATGGCTGCCAGGGATGTCACGCTTCTCGAGCAGGTGGATGCGGATATGGCCGAACTGAAATGTGGTGAGGATGGGGATGATGGTCAGGACATGAAGTGGAAGGATATCATGGCTGCCCAAAAACTCTGGATAAGGAAGAGGGAGATCTTCGCCAAATTGCCACTGATCCCTTTCCAGGCAAAGTATACTCACAATTACCAGTACCAGAACAAGGAGGAGGAGACGGAATCCACAAGAGCTGTCAAGGAGCAGATGGCTTTGGAGGAGAGTGAATTCGCTGTGTACCGTTCCAGCTCTGAATTTTCTTGCTTCGGTTCCTTTGAAACCATCAGTAAGTAAACACAAACATGCAATCAGCTAGGATGTTTCATACTTGGCTCAAATTTGTGTAATTTACTTCACTTCATGCTTCTCTTATTTTACTGTACTCATGTTTCGAGCAGATTCCTTCCTTGTAATGATAGAATGTTAGTAATTTCTAACGCTTGACTTAATTGCTGATGTAGCCACATTGAGTCCCATGTACTATACACACTGGACACCCGAACGCATCCCGTTCATGATCGGTATTGCAACCACTGAGAGCAGCCTGCAGATATACTCCTTCAAAATTCAAATGAAAGGCGAAAATTTGAACTGGCCACTCTATGTGTATGGCGTGGTTGCTGCCCGAGACAAAGTCGATCGCAACCGCAACTTTCTCTTCTACCGGCCAAGGCACGACTGCCAAATACTCACAGAAGATGTATGTGCCATATTCAATCTTCTCTTTATTTATCTCCTCGTTGCATGTGTCATTGTTGTTGATGATGATGGCAATCCTTGCAGGATCAGATTTTGCGCCTGACTGGCCCATCTCGGGCAATTATCGCTTTGGACCCTGTTGACTTCGAAGTCGAACTAAAACTTAAGGGCATAACAGAGTCCAAGGACAGACCGTTGATGAACAAACGCTACCATTACTGGGGCGTTTGCACTACTGATTCCGTTTCTATTAAATTAGAGAACTGCAAATGCACAGCAGAGATAAGCCTGAAGCATCATCCAGAAACTGTCCAGGCCACCGTTTTGGGTGTCCGCATTGTTGAAGGTAGCCTATTCCCTTTCAAATATGGAGGCCGGGTTGTGTGCTACTCGCCGCCTGAGGAGCGTTTGCTCATGGGTAGCAAAGGCACCGTTGATGACGTTATGGATCTGTCCAAGGAAATCCTGCTACTTGATTCTCGTGATTTTGATGATGGTGTCGAGATGCCAATGGGCTCGGATGGCTACTTTGATCTGTCGAGGCGTGTTGTTTCTGTGCCATGGAAAGAAAGCATGAAAATTGTCATACAAGCCTACTCAGAGTCACTTGCGAAAAGCCAAGGGAAAAAACGCTGCCTGGAACCTGAAGATATTGCTGCAAGAGGCCATGTGAAGTTCCCGTCCAAATATTGCAACATAAGCCGAGGTATGTGTGACCTTGGCGACTCTAAGGTGGAGGTTACTGTTGCTTGGTCAGCCATTGTTACGAGGAAGAGCAATCTCAGTGTCCTATGCTGAGTGTTAGGGAGTATGATACCCTTGACCCAGTTCTATCTCTTTATGTTTTCGCTGTGGTTTGTTTGTTCAAGCATTTGTGTATCGGTCAGCTATGTTAGATGTCTTAACTATTTGTGAGTCCGCTGTATGTAAGCTGTCCAACTATTTGTCTAACGATCTGGTACGTATGATTTCAAGCTATTTGAGTATTGACTATAATTTGTATGCAGTGTTTGTGTTTTAATTCCTACTATAACCTGTAAGTTATGTTGCGCAAAGCATTTCTGTTTTGATTCTTCAACAGCTGTATTATTGTTCATAGTGTCTGAATTTTTGTTATTGTCATGTAATTATCTTTAGCATAGTACTTGTCTGTCAGAAGAGTCTTTCATTCTTTTACAACTAAGATCTGGTGGGCATGGTCTGCCGGGAACCTTAGCTGCAGCAAAATGCTCTCTGTTTTTGTTTTGTGTGCATAAACCCTTGATGGCAACTGCCCAGCCACGAGATTAGTTTGTATTCACTTTTTATACCCTAGCTTCGAAAATTCTCAGTACACTATAAGCTTGTCTGCAAACAGAACTGCCTTTGGAAATAGAGGTGCTTCTTTAGCTGGTGAACATGAAATTATGAACTTGAGCAAGACCATCGGTGGTCTTTATGCTCCCCAGTTGCTCCAAAGTCACATTGAAGGGAAGAGAGGAATGCCCCAGTTTAGTAGTATCCTATCAAAAGGTTAATGTAAATGCCTGGATATATTTATTTCTTGGCTTATTATTATCTCTTTAGAGCAAGTCAACATAGTTCCCTTGAGATGCAGCTCATTTCACTACGGGAAAATCAGGCGCTGCCGTGCAGCCTATCTTTGCCGTGAGCTGCTTCTTTGCCGTGCGCAGCAAGAAGACCGCACGGCAACGTCAAAACGCACGGCAAAGTTTGGGAGCAGCGCACGGCAAAGAAACCAAGCACGGCAAAGAAAGACTTGGCGCACGGCAAAGCAGTATCTCACGGCAAAGTCTGGGAGCAGCGCACGGCAAAGATAGTAGAACGGCAAAGTCCCTGCAAGCCGCACGGCAAAGAAACAATGCACGGCAAAGGCCTGGGCACTGCCGTGTCCCGCCCCTTTGCCGTGCAGACAGACCAGTTGCACGGCAAAGGGTCCTTTGCCGTGCGCTGCTCCCTTTGTCGTGCGCCAATATACATTTTATTTGTTTTTCTAACTATTTTATTTCATCTACTAATTATATTTATTTTGTTAATTAGTTTTTCTTTTTGATGACTATTTATTACAGTATGTGCAATACAAAATTAGTCTCCATGCTCATCCCCCACATATATCAGGGTTCCGGTGCTCCGGCGGCCGTCCCCCTCCTTCCCCCAAAAACGGCGGGACGGCGGGTCTACCCCGTAGATTTCTCGCGCGAGGGTGCAAAATGTACTTTTTCATTCTTTTAGGTTTGTTAGGGTTAGGTTTTAGGTCCACTTGCAAATTTTGGTGGCATTCGGTGCTCCGGTGGTCATTCCCCCTAAAAACGTTGTCGTGGGCCCGGATGGTCTACCCCCTAGATTTCTCCGCGGAGGTTCCACCAATATACCATTTCATAGGTTTAGGTTTGTTTAGTCCATGGACATATGGAAAACCATGTGTGGCACCCTTTGGCACAGTCTAGCCCGATATACCCGCGGCGGGACACTTCACCGTACACGTCCGGAATCGGTAAGTGTTATCGCCGAAGGTGAGGAATGTCGACCGGGGATCCATGCCATGCACCATTTGGTGAATCACACCTTGCACCACACTTTCACACATATTATAGGTCCACATGCAAGATTTGGTGGGGTTCCGTGTTCGGCGGTCGTTCTCCCCTCTTCCCCCAAAACAGCGGAACGTGTGCCCCGGCGGGTCTACCCCCCTAGATTTCTCCGCGCGAGGGTGCACCAATGTACCTTTTCATTATTTTAGGTTTGTTTGGGACATATACACATGGAGAACCAAGATTGGGACCCTTTGGCACATATACCCCGTAGCTAGAGCCATTATCACACGATCGAGGGTGTGCTCGATCTCTGGTTAGGGTTAGGTGTAGGGTTAGGGCTAGGGTCTAGGGTGTAGGGCTAGGGTTTAGGTTAAAGGTAAGTATTTATGGTTAGGTATAGGTTTAGGGTTTAGGGTTAGGGTTAGGGTTGATGATGCATGGTTCGCACTCGCGTCGTGGTTCGGGGTTTTAGAGGGTTTAGTGCTTGAAGCCTCCCAGTTTAGGCTTTAGGGTTTAGGGGAGCTACTTGTGCACCATTAGACCTTGCACCACACTTTCACACATATCATAGGTCCACATGCAAGATTTGGTGGGGTTCCGGTGCTCCGGCGGTCGTTCTCCCCCTCCTCCCCCAAAACCGCGGAACGTGTGCCCCGGCGGGTCTACCCCCCTAGATTTCTCCGCGCGAGGGTGCACCAATGTACCTTTTCATTCTTTTAGGTTTGTTTGGGACATATACACATGGAGAACCAAGATTGGGACCCTTTGGCACATATACCCCGTAGCTAGAGCCATTATCACACGATCGAGGGTGTGCACGATCTACTGGTTAGGGTTAGGTGTAGGGTTAGGGCTAGGGTCTAGGGTGTAGGGCTATGGTTTAGGTTAAAGGTAAGTATTTATGGTTAGGTATAGGTTTAGGATTTAGGGTTAGGGTTAGGGTTGATGATGCATGGTTCTGCAGCTCCGGCGTCGTGGTTCGTGGTTTTAGAGGGTTTAGTGCTCGAAGCCTCCCCGGTTTAGGGTTTAGGGTTTAGGGGAGCTACTTGTGCACCATTAGACCTTGCACCACACTTTGACACATATCATAGGTCCACATGCAAGATTTGGTGGGGTTTCGGTGCTCCGGCGGTCGTTCTCCCCCTCCTCCCCCAAAACGAGTGGAACGTGTGCCCCGGCGGGTCTACCCCCTAGATTTCTCCGCGCGAGGGTGCACCAATGTACCTTTTCATTCTTTTAGGTTTGTTTGGGACATATACACATGGAGAACCAAGATTGGGACCCTTTGGCACATATACCCCGTAGCTAGAGCCATTATCACACGATCGAGGGTGTGCACGATCTACTGGTTAGGGTTAGGTGTAGGGTTAGGGCTAGGGTCTAGGGTGTAGGGCTAGGGTTTAGGTTAAAGGTAAGTATTTATGGTTAGGTATAGGTTTAGGGTTTAGGGTTAGGCTTAGGGTTGATGATGCATGGTTCTGCGACTCCGGCGTCGTGGTTCGGGGTTTTAGAGGGGTTTAGTGCTCGAAGCCTCCCCAGTTTAGGGTTTAGGGTTTAGGGGAGCTACTTGTGCACCATTAGACCTTGCACCACACTTTGACACATATCATAGGTCCACATGCAAGATTTGGTGGGGTTCCGGTGCTCCGGCGGTCGTTCTCCCCCTCCTCCCCCGAAACCAGTGGAACGTGTGCCCCGGCGGGTCTACCCCCTAGATTTCTCCGCGCGAGGGTGCACCAATGTACCTTTTCATTCTTTTAGGTTTGTTTGGGACATATACACATGGAGAACCAAGATTGGGACCCTTTGGCACATATACCCCGTAGCTAGAGCCATTATCACACGATCGAGGGTGTGCCTGATCTACTGGTTAGGGTTAGGTGTAGGGTTAGCGCTAGGGTCTAGGGTGTAGGGCTAGGGTTTAGGTTAAAGGTAAGTATTTATGGTTAGGTATAGGTTTAGGGTTTAGGGTTAGGGTTAGGGTTGATGATGCATGGTTCTGCGAGCTCCGGCGTCGTGGTTCAGGGTTTTAGAGGGGTTTAGTGCTCGAATCCTCCCCAGTTTAGGGTTTAGGGTTTAGGGGAGCTACTTGTGCACCATTAGACCTTGCACCACACTTTGACACATATCATAGGTCCACATGCAAGATTTGGTGGGGTTCCGGTGCTCCGGCGGTCGTTCTCCCCCTCCTCCCCCAAACCAGCGGAACGTGTGCCCCGGCGGGTCTACCCCCTAGATTTCTCCGCGCGAGGGTGCACCAATGTACCTTTTCATTCTTTTAGGTTTGTTTGGGACATATACACATGGAGAACCAAGATTGGGACCCTTTGGCACATATACCCCGCAGCTAGAGCCATTATCACACGATCGAGGGTGTGCCTGATCTACTGGTTAGGGTTAGGTGTAGGGTTAGGGCTAGGGTCTAGGGTGTAGGGCTAGGGTTTAGGTTAAAGGTAAGTATTTATGGTTAGGTATAGGTTTAGGGTTTAGGGTTAGGGTTAGGGTTGATGATGCATGGTTCTGCAGCTCCGGCGTCGTGGTTCAAGGTTTTAGAGGGGTTTAGTGCTCGAATCCTCCCCAGTTTAGGGTTTAGGGTTTAGGGGAGCTACTTGTGCACCATTAGACCTTGCACCACACTTTGACACATATCATAGGTCCACATGCAAGATTTGGTGGGGTTCCGGTGCTCCGGCGGTCGTTCTCCCGCCCTCCTCCCCCAAAACAGCGGAACGTGTGCCCCGGCGGGTCTACCCCCTAGATTTCTCCGCGCGAGGGTGCACCAATGTACCTTTTCATTCTTTTAGGTTTGTTTGGGACATATACACATGGAGAACCAAGATTGGGACCCTTTGGCACATATACCCCATAGCTAGAGCCATTATCACACGATCGAGGGTGTGCCTGATCTACTGGTTAGGGTTAGGTGTAGGGTTAGGGCTAGGGTCTAGGGTGTAGGGCTAGGGTTTAGGTTAAAGGTAAGTATTTATGGTTAGGTATAGGTTTAGGGTTTAGGTTTAGGGTTAGGGTTGATGATGCATGGTTCTGCAGCTCCGGCGTCGTGGTTCAGGGTTTTAGAGGGGTTTAGTGCTCGAATCCTGCCCAGTTAATTTAGGGTTTAGGGTTTAGGGGAGCTACTTGTGCACCATTAGACCTTGAACCACACTTTGACACATATCATAGGTCCACATGCAAGATTTGGTGGGGTTCCGGTGCTCCGGCGGTCGTTCTCCCCCTCCTCCCCCAAACCGGCGGAACGTGTGCCCCGGCGGGTCTACCCCCTAGATTTCTCCGCGCGAGGGTGCACCAATGTACCTTTTCATTCTTTTAGGTTTTTTTGGTACATATACACATGGAGAACCAAGATTGGGACCCTTTGGCACATATACCCCGCAGCTAGAGCCATTATCACACGATCGAGGGTGTGCCTGATCTACTGGTTAGGGTTAGGTGTAGGGTTAGGGCTAGGGTCTAGGTTGTAGGGCTAGGGTTTAGGTTAAAGGTAAGTATTTATGGTTAGCTATAGGTTTAGGGTTAGGGTTAGGGTTAGGGTTGATGATGCATGGTTCTGCGGCTCGGCGTCGTGGTTCAGGGTTTTAGAGGGGTTTAGTGCTCGAATCCTCCCCAGTTTAGGGTTTAGGGTTTAGGGGAGCTACTTGTGCACCATTAGACCTTGCACCACACTTTGACACATATCATAGGTCCACATGAAAGATTTGGTGGGGTTCCGGTGCTCCGGCGATCGTTCTCCCCCTCCTCCCCCCAAAACAGCGGAACGTGTGCCCCGGCGGGTCTACCCCCTAGATTTCTCCGCGCGAGGGTGCACCAATGTACCTTTTCATTCTTTTAGGTTTGTTTGGGACATATACACATGGAGAACCAAGATTGGGACCCTTTGGCACATATACCCCGTAGCTAGAGCCATTATCACACGATCGAGGGTGTGCACGATCTACTTGGTTAGGGTTAGGTGTAGGGTTAGGCGCTAGGGTCTAGGGTGTAGGGCTAGGGTTTAGGTTAAAGGTAAGTATTTATGGTTAGGTATAGGTTTAGGGTTTAGGGTTAGGGTGAGGGTTGATGATGCATGGTTCTGCAGCTCCGGCGTCGTGGTTCAAGGTTTTAGAGGGGTTTAGTGCTCGAATCCTCCCCAGTTTAGGGTTTAGGGTTTAGGGGAGCTACTTGTGCACCATTAGACCTTGCACCACACTTTGACACATATCATAGGTCCACATGCAAGATTTGGTGGGGTTCCGGTGCTCCGGCGGTCGTTCTCCCGGCCCTCCTCCCCCCAAAACAGCGGAACGTGTTCCCCGGCGGGTCTACCCCCTAGATTTCTCCGCGCGAGGGTGCACCAATGTACCTTTTCATTCTTTTAGGTTTGTTTGGGACATATACACATGGAGAACCAAGATTGGGACCCTTTGGCACATATACCCCATAGCTAGAGCCATTATCACACGATCGAGGGTGTGCCTGATCTACTTGGTTAGGGTTAGGTGTAGGGTTAGGGCTAGGGTCTAGGGTGTAGGGCTAGGGTTTAGGTTAAAGGTAAGTATTTATGGTTAGGTATAGGTTTAGGGTTTAGGTTTAGGGTTAGGGTTGATGATGCATGGTTCTGCAGCTCCGGCGTCGTGGTTCAGGGTTTTAGAGGGGTTTAGTGCTCGAATCCTCCCCAGTTAATTTAGGGTTTAGGGTTTAGGGGAGCTACTTGTGCACCATTAGACCTTGCACCACACTTTTACACATATCATAGGTCCACATGCAAGATTTGGTGGGGTTCCGGTGCTCCGGCGGTCGTTCTCCCCCTCCTCCCCCAAACCAGCGGAACGTGTGCCCGGCGGGTCTACCCCCTAGATTTCTCCGCGCAGGGTGCACCAATGTACCTTTTCATTCTTTTAGGTTTGTTTGGTACATATACACATGGAGAACCAAGATTGGGACCCTTTGGCACATATACCCCGCAGCTAGAGCCATTATCACACGATCGAGGGTGTGCCTGATCTACTTGGTTAGGGTTAGGTGTAGGGTTAGGGCTAGGGTCTAGGGTGTAGGGCTAGGGTTTAGGTTAAAGGTAAGTATTTATGGTTAGCTATAGGTTTAGGGTTAGGGTTAGGGTTAGGGTTGATGATGCATGGTTCTGCAGCTCCGGCGTCGTGGTTCAGGGTTTTAGAGGGGTTTAGTGCTCGAATCCTCCCCAGTTTAGGGTTTAGGGTTTAGGGGAGCTACTTGTGCACCATTAGACCTTGCACCACACTTTGACACATATCATAGGTCCACATGAAAGATTTGGTGGGGTTCCGGTGCTCCGGCGATCGTTCTCCCCCTCCTCCCCCCAAAACAGCGGAACGTGTGCCCCGGCGGGTCTACCCCCTAGATTTCTCCGCGCGAGGGTGCACCAATGTACCTTTTCATTCTTTTAGGTTTGTTTGGGACATATACACATGGAGAACCAAGATTGGGACCCTTTGGCACATATACCCCGTAACTAGAGCCATTATCACACGATCGAGGGTGTGCCTGATCTACTGGTTAGGGTTAGGTGTAGGGTTAGGGCTAGGGTCTAGGGTGTAGGGCTAGGGTTTAGGTTAAAGGTAAGTATTTATGGTTAGGTATAGTTTTAGGGTTTAGGGTTAGGGTTAGGGTTGATGATGCATGGTTCTGCAGCTCCGGCGTCGTGGTTCAAGGTTTTAGAGGGGTTTAGTGCTCGAATCCTCCCCAGTTTAGGGTTTAGGGTTTAGGGGAGCTACTTGTGCACCATTAGACCTTGCACCACACTTTGACACATATCATAGGTCCACATGCAAGATTTGGTGGGGTTCCGGTGCTCCGGCGGTCGTTCTCCCGGCCTCCTCCCCCAAAACGAGCGGAACGTGTGCCCCGGCGGGTCTACCCCCTAGATTTCTCCGCGCGAGGGTGAACCAATGTACCTTTTCATTCTTTTAGGTTTGTTTGGGACATATACACATGGAGAACCAAGATTGGGACCCTTTGGCACATATACCCCGTAGCTAGAGCCATTATCACACGATCGAGGGTGTGCTCGATCTACTGGTTAGGGTTAGGTGTAGGGTTAGGGCTAGGGTCTAGGGTGTAGGGCTAGGGTTTAGGTTAAAGGTAAGTATTTATGGTTAGGTATAGGTTTATGGTTTAGGGTTAGGGTTAGGGTTGATGATGCATGGTTCTGCAGCTCCGGCGTCGTGGTTCGGGGTTTTAGAGGGGTTTAGTGCTCGAATCCTCCCCGAGTTTAGGGTTTAGGGTTTAGGGGAGCTACTTGTGCACCATTAGACCTTGCACCACACTTTGACACATATCATAGGTCCACATGCAATATTTGGTGGGGTTCCGGTGCTCCGGCGATCGTTCTCCCCCTCCTCCCCCCAAAACAGCGGAACGTGTGCCCCGGCGGGTCTACCCCCTTAGATTTCTCCGCGCGAGGGTGCGCCAATGTACTTTTTCATTCTTTTAGGTTTGTTTAGGACATATACACATTTAGAACCAATATTGGGACCCTTTGGCACATACACCCGCAGCTCGAGCCATTATCACACGATCGACGGTGTGCCTGATCTACTGGTTAGGGTTCGGCGTAGGGTTAGGGCTAGGTTCTAGGGTTTAGGGGAGCTACTTTTGCACAATTACACCTTCCACCACACTTTCACACATAGCATAGGCCCACATGCAAGATTTGGTGGGGTTCCGGTGCTCCGGCGGTCGTTCTCCCCCTCCTCCCCCCAAAACAGCGGAACATGTGCCCCGGTGGGTCTATCCCCCTAGATTTCTCCGCGAGAGGGTGCACCAATGTACCTTTTCATTCTTTTAGGTTTGTTTAGGACATATACACATGGAGAACCAAGATTGGGACCCTTTGGCACATACACCCGCAGCTCGAGCCATTATCACACGATCGACGGTGTGCCTGATCTACTGGTTAGGGTTCGGCGTAGGGTTAGGGCTAGGGTCTAGGTTTAGGGGAGCTAATTTTGCGCCATTACACCTTGCACCACACTTTGACACATAGCATAGGCCCACATGCAAGATTTGGTGGGGTTCCGGTGCTCCGGCGGTCGTTCTCCCCCTCCTCCCGCCCAAAACAGCGGTATGTGTGTGCACCGACAGTTAGGGTTAGGATTTAGGCGATCGATTTTGCACCGCTATAGTTTTAAGAAAACATGATAAGAACATTATTACAAAGTACTCATGTTGGAAAAACAGGTTTAATTTAATTTGAAATAAAACTAAATTCTCATATATGACAATTGAAATGGTAAAATAAAAAAAACGTTGCCGTGCGTAGGCGCACGGCAAAGAGTCCTGCCGCACGGCAAAGGGACTTTAGCGCACGGCAAAGGCTTTGCCGCACGGCAAAGGCCGTTTGCCGCACGACAAAGAGTGGCGCACGGCAAAGTTGCGGATAAGTTAACCAGCTGGTCACGTGTGCGTCCCGACCAGATCGAACGCACGCCCAGCTCTTCTTCCCTTCCACGCGAGCGCCGCCACCTCCATCGATTTCCTCTTTCCACGCGAGCGCCGCCACAGCAGTCCGCTGCCCCGCCCTCCTCAGGTCCCCTCCCCCCGCGTCGCTGCTGAGCTCCCTCGCTCCTCCTCCCGTCGCGCGCCCTCGCGAGCGCCCGCCGCATCCGGCTCCCTCCTCCCACATCCACCACCAGGGGCTGCCGTGCGACATTGCCGCCGCAAGCCCGAGCTCGAAACCTGCTGCTGCTGCTCGCCCCCTCCGCCGCCGCTCCTGTCCGTGCTGCTGCTCGCCCCTCCGCCGGCCGCCCGTGCTGCTGCTACTCTTCCCCCCCCCGGCCCCGGTATGCCTCTCTTCCTCCTCCACTCTCTCCGATTTCATTTGCTGCTGAAACTACATGGATTGATGAGTGTTACTGTAGGTTTTAGATGATTTTAGTGTACATTTAGATGATTTTAGTTTATAGATTGAGATGATTTAAGTGTAGTTTAGGATTTTAGATGATTTATATGTATTTAGTGTATAAATTTAGATGCATTTAGTGTATAAATTTAGAGGATTTTAGTGTATAGATTTTAGTGTAGATGATTTTATTGTATAGATGATTTTAGTGTAGTATATGACTTAGGGAATTTAGTGTTCACTTGCATGACTATTTTATTTTCTCGCTATGTAGGTGATGCTTCGAGGTGGACACGGTGGACGGCGTCGCGGGGGTGTTTGACGGTGGACGGCGTCGCGGCGGTGTTTGACGGGGGGTAGCGTCGTGGGGGTGTTTGACGGGGGGAAGGCGTCCCGGAACTTCTTCGGCGATTCTCTCACGTGTCTAGGGTATAAATCTCCCTCCCACCTTTACATGTACCTAGGTTTTCTTTGTGTCTAGATCACCAAGTCTGTCGCGATACCTAGGCGTCTCTTCCCGACCGTAAGGGTTACACGGATAAATATGCATTAGTGGTCTCGCATATTATGAACCGTAACTCTTACGGCATTTATCGGGACAGCCGGCGGATGCGTAGTTGGGTACGTTCTCCCTGCTCTACCCCGATCCGAGACAGGATTTCGGTAGCGCCTCCCCGGTGTTCTCCGGATGCACACCCCTCTCGGCTTTTTGCCGAGACGTGTATCGGGAGAGCAGCGGGGAGGTGCTGCCGAAATTCTGTCTCGGATCGGGGTAGAGCTGGGAGAACGTACTCAATCTACGGATCCGGCGGCTGCTAGGAGCCCACCTAGTAGAGTTTCGGGTTGATGCACGCGTAAAATAAATAAATATATGATGCATTTATTTCGTATTTGATATATAAATGCTATGTTCGTCCGTTTTGTTGCTGATTAGAGGATGGATAATCGTGGCTGGATGTACGATGGCAGAATCGGTCGGTGGAACTATATTGATGAATGGGGAGAAAAGACCGAGCAGTTTGTGGATAGGGCGTTTGCCATCCCTAGCGAGACCTATAAGTGTTTGGTGCCCTTGTAGTAAGTGCGCTAACCGAAAGGCACAGGACAAGGAAACTATGAGTATGCACCTGATCAAGTTTGGGTTCACACCATCCTACAGGATTTGGACTTACCATGGAGAAAAGGCAAAGAAACGTGCTAGGAAGGAGGTGCGGCAGATTCAACCTAGGGGCAATATGACACTGGTTTTGATAGGTGCTTAGAAAACTTGGCTAATGGTAATGTGCCTGAAAGCCCTAATGTAGAGGTGGAGACACCTCAGGATGCGGAGACAAGTGAGGACCCGGAGGAAAACACAAAGGAGTATTATGAGGCTCTGTTTGCTTCGCAGAAACCCCTACATGAAAATATAGAGG
Organism: Lolium rigidum; assembly: GCF_022539505.1. Lineage (NCBI taxonomy): Eukaryota > Viridiplantae > Streptophyta > Magnoliopsida > Poales > Poaceae > Lolium > Lolium rigidum. Next base: position 303,205,427 of record NC_061514.1, on the reverse strand, counting down.
TTACCCAACTAGATGCCATCGCTCGCCTTATGGCCTTGAAGTGCCATAGGAACTTGTGCTGAGATGGGTTCGATGAACTTCTGGTCATCGTAGGCAGCCTTCTGCCGAAAGGGCACCTCTTGCCGCAAAACTTCTACTATTCGACCAAATTGCTCAGTGACCTTAAGATGTCATCTCAGCAGATACACGCTTGTCCAAAGGGATGCATGCTATTTAGAGAGGAGCACGCCGACACAAATTATTGCATCAAATGCAATTCCTCTAGGTACTTTGAGGTAGACCGCAATGGTGATGGTCAGAAGAGGCAGACCACGGTTGCCAAGAATATCCTCCGCTATCTTCCAGTTCTACCGAGGATCCAGCGGCTCTTCATGACCGAGGATACTGCCCGGCGAGATGAGGTGGGCCGTGGAAGGAAACGAGATACACCGACAAGATGATACATCCGTCGGATGGTGCTGCATGGAAGAACTTTGTGAAGAAATTTCCACTGAAAGCGAGGTGACCCGAGGAGCGTAGCGAGTTGCGATATCAAGCGATGGGTTCAATCCATATGGTATGTCGGCTGCAGTATACGGTTGTTGGCCGGTGTTTGTTATTCCCATGAACCTCCCCCCGGCGTCCGCATGAGATCGAGAGAACATGTTTGTGTCGATGATAATCCCGGGGCCCAAATACCGGGCAAGAACATGAATGTGTACCCGGAACCGCTGGTGGATGACTTGGTTCGTGGCTGGGAAGGTCGCGGGATCCGAACATATGACGCATCAAAGAAGGAGTACTTCGATATGTATGTGTGGTACCACACGTCCCTGCATGACCTGCCGGCACGTGCTTTGTTCTGCGGGTGGTGTACACATGGGAAGTGGCCTTGCCCACGGTGCGGACGAGCCGTGACTTTCTTACGGCTAAACAAGGGAGGCAAGTATTCATGCTTTGATGAAGCTCGACATTTCCTTGAGCGGAGACATGCATACAGGAGTGATGTAAAGAGTTTCAAGAAAGGCCGTGTTGTCCGTGGCCCGAAGCCAATTCCGAAGACCGGAACGGAAATCAAGGCCGAGTTAGATGCTCTTCAGCCTAGCCACGATGGGAATGGTTTCTTAGGATATGGGGAGACACACCAATGGACTCACAAGCCGTGCTTATGGAAGCTCCCTTACTTTGAGTTTCTCGAGCTCCCGCATAACATTGATGTAATGCACACCGAGAAGAATATCGGTGAAGCCATTTGGAGCACGATTGTGGACACTGAGAAGACGAAGGATAACATAAAGGCTCGAATTGATCAAGAAATGTGGTGTGATAGGCCGGAGTTGAACATGCAGCCACCTAATGGTGCCAAAAAAACTTGGACTAAGCCACACGCTCCGTTCTGCCTCACAAAGGCCCAAAAAGGGAGGTCTTCCAATGGATGAAGGACTCCTTGTTTTTCCCCGATGGGTTCGCAGCCAAGCTGGATGAGGGGCCTGAACATTGAAACGCTTGCGAGTACAAGGACTGAAGAGTCATGACTACCACATATGGCTTGAGCGGATAATGCCGGTGATGATTCGAGGCTATGTCCCCGAGAAGACTTGGCGAGTGCTAGCGAGGTTGAGTTTTTTCTTCCGCCGATTTGTGCTAGGGAGTTAGACACTAAAGTGATTGAGAAGGCTGGATGAAGAGGCACCCGTGTTGCTTTGCGATCTAGAGAAGATCTTTCCTCTAGGGTTTTTTAATCCGATGCAACACATGATCCTGCACCTCGCGGAGGAGTGCTTAAAGGGGGCCCGAGTGGGGCCGTTGGCAGTTTGGTCCCGAGAGAGAAACACAAAAGCTTCGTCAAATGACTGGCAATAAATGCAAGATCGAAGCATCCATAGCCGAGGCAGTCCTGAATGTGGAGGTGGCTAACTTCACCACTAAGCACTATGATCCCAACCCACAAAGCACAACCCGGTCCTCCGTTACAATGCCGCCAACAATGAAGAAGTACCCAAGCTTAGCATCTTCGTGGGGCTTGGTGGCAAGTCAAGTGGCTCGAAGCCGTACAGAACGGACCTACATGAGCGGACCTTGATCCACTCGTATGTCTTAAACACCATGGTCGAAGTGAAGCCGTACATCGAGTAAGTGCGAACCATTTAATTATTCGCAAACATTCACTCGTATGTTCGTGGCTAACTCTTCCTCTTTTCATCGGTATAGGAAATTCAGGGCTATACATTGGAAGAATACCCATAGGGAGCCTACCCCGGAAGAATCCAAGAAAATTTTCGATAAGGGCGGCGGTTTCGGTTTCAGTAGCTGGTTTTGTAATTTGGTACTATTCTATCCAAATTAGCTAGCACTTTCGACATTTATCGGTCATTTCTCGTTCTAAACTTCTCGTGCTAAACTTGTAGGCAAGAACCGACAAAGAGATGAAGTCGAGCTAAGAAAAATTGCTAGGGGCTTTGACCATTCCGTAGAAGCGTTCAACTCCTATGACGTGAACGGGTATCGCTTCCGGACCCATCAATACACAACAAGCCGGCCCAACGCGAAGACAATAAATAGCGGGGTGGTATGTCAAGGTGATGATGGGCTCCATTACTATGGAAGAGTCGAGGGTATATACGAGCTGAATTACGGGTTTCACAAAGGGCTAAATCCCGTCGTCTTCAAATGCCATTGGTTTGACCCACGTCGGGTGAGACGGGATCCTGAAATTGGGTTGGTCGAAGTTGAAAGGAACTCCGTTTATAAGGGAGAGGATGTGTACATCTTGGCAACCCGGGCCTTTCAAGTATTCTATCTCCCGTACGCGTGCAGAAACCCGACAAAACGTCTACATGGATGGGATGTTGTGATGACGGTGCCTTCACGCAATAGGCCGCCCCCGCCAAACAAGGACGATTACCGCCACGTAGACCCCTCAGCAAGGAGTGTCGAGTTTTATCAGGAAAAAGGGCTCCCCGGCCATTTCACAATCGGCTTGCCGACTATCGATGACATGGTCGTAGACGATGAACAAGAAGACGCGGGCATGGATGGAGACAATGCAGAAGATGAAGCCGAGGATGTCACGTGCCCCGGAAGACCTGAGTTTGCTCGAGGCGTTCAAAGCGGGGATTGACCTCGATGCGGATGGACCACCTCCGGGTTTCATTGATGATTATTGGTTCGCCGAGCCCGATGACGATGAGGAGACACGCGGTCCAATCACGGATGGCGACACGAGGCTACTGATCTATGTAGTAGTAATTGTGAGGCTAGCCTATTTGTAATAACTCCGTGTAATAGAGATTGTCTAGCTAGGTTATTTGTAAGAACTCCGTGCTATGTTTGAGAGAACTCTATGCTAGCTATTTGTTGCTTCCACTAATTAATGTTCATCCTTTTGCATTATTGTTGCTTTCATTAATGTTCATCTACTTATATTTCTGTTGCTTTCACTAATATTTATCTATTTACAATATTGCGTACTAATAAACCACTCTCTTCATTTGTGTTTGCAGGTGATTGAAGCATGCCGCCAAAAAAAAAGGGTGGCGGTCTTAAAAAGAAGCTCAAGGACTTGGTAGGTGTAGGGACTTCGAGGCGGGGCCGAGCTACTACCCCCCCTCCTAGCCCCCTCCCGTCGCTCCCACAGGGCGGCCGCGTAGGAAGAATGCGACGCGGGTACTCACTCTAGTCCTAGCCCCCTCCCGCGGCCGATGATGATGACGAGGAGGAGGACCGGGAGCACCACGGGGGTGGGGAGGACCGAGGAGGAGGAGGGGGTGGGGAGGACTAGGAGGAGGAGGGGGTGGGGAGGACCGGGAGGAGGAGGGGGACGAGGAGGACCTCTCGGAGGATGAGGGGTTGGGGAACTTAGTGTTCGATCCCGATCCAAGCCTAGAGTGGTGTGAGCCGGAGGATTACCGGTACGTTCCGGATGTGGAGAGGCCGAGGCCACGTGATAGGAAGCCATATCGGCGTGGGATAACACGGCTCCCCGCGGCGAAGAAGCGGCGCTACGGGCACGTTGTTCTACAGCCCTATGGAAGGAGGTACATGTTAATTTTTGGCATTTCGTTATCGCAATTTTGTCATTATCAAAATTATTATCACATACATATTGATGTTGTCGTTTCATGGTGCAGCTCTTTCCGGTATGAAGACCCGTCGCGAGAGACCGCCACGTGGGTACTCGAACATCCTTGGGGGCCTACTTAGATGGTATTTCCCCGGGATAGTCAATTTCCCTACCGGTGGCTGCGACGTAGCTTGGAGGTGGGCGCACTACGGCCTCGCGGAAGATCCTCTTGGCCGCGGCACCGCGGCGGATTTGGTTGTTGCCAAATTCTGGGTACGTGACTTTTGACTTCTTACCATTCATACACTCTCCTTGGTTCACAATAATTGCACTAATGCCCCTTGTTTTACCTATGTGCATGGTTGCGGAGATACTTCAAGAGGGCCGAGGGCAAGGAGAATGCGTGCGATGATGTCCTACACCAGCTTGCAAGGAAGAGGGTGAGCGGCATGCACTACGAGGCACATATTCAATGCGTCCGCGGCCGGCACGCCGACCGCTTCGTCCACATGAGTAAGGAGGACGCTCGCGGCACGCTCATGCGGCCGTGGCGAGTACTTGCAGGTATTTGCATTTATGTGTTATTGATTTCTTTATCGCCATGTAGTTTATTTTACCATAATGGGTTTATCTTGTGCATGTAGAACCCTCCTCAGTACGTCGGCAACGATGATAGGTGCTTTCGTGCGATGGTCATGTGGTGGACATGCCCCCAGTACCTGAAGAAGCACGAGGAGGGCAAGAAGAAGCGGGCAGAGATGCGAGGTGGATCGCATATCCAAGGCAGCATCCCCATCTCTCTTCACCTGCAGAAGGAGGTGAGCAAATTAATGGTTCCTTCATTCTTTGAATTCATGTTATATATTTGTTAACTCCGCAAGGGTGTGTCACTTCACTCAATTACATGTTCTCTTTTGCAGGAAGTCGGGACGGGAGCGAAGCCTAACGTCTTTGCCGTGCTAAAGAAGATGAAGCAAAGGAAGACGCCCGATCCCGAGACGGGGTCCTTGTGGGTTAACCCGCAATCCGAGACCCGAGTGCACGTCGTATGTCTCCAAGTTCAAGCAGAAGTACGGCGAGGACGCCAACCCAGAGGCCGAGGACTTTGACCCTGAGGTCGCGGTGCTTGCGGGAGAAGGCTTGAAGCATGGCCGCCTATGGTTTGGTGACGGGTGCGTCGACCCGGCGAAGGTTCCCTCTCTCCGCCGGATCCGTCGTGGTCGTAAGAGCGGCCAGCCTGAGGTAGAGCCCCGGCCACGGGCTTCGGATCTAGCTGTCGAGCGTTTACGGGTATGTTCTTCCTCCGGCCTCTACCTTTCCTTTACATGCACATGCTTTCCATTGAAATGTTAATGACATCGCGGACACATCGTAGGCGGAGATGGCAGAAAAGGAGCAGGCGGCCCGGGAGCACGCACGGAACTTGGAGCGGCGGGTTCGGAGTACCGGCGGCGAGCGGACACGGATGATGCGGCGGATGCAACAACAGCGACGAGATGATGCAGCGAGCAGCGAGCACGGATGAGCTGGCTGATGAGCCGGACGGTTCGACTTCTCCACCGGGGAGTCTTCCTCCTCCTCCACCTTACTCCATGCCGTGGATGCCGCCACCGCCCAATCAGACCCCGGGGACACCTATCACCGTCAACAACATGAACATCATCCGGAGCATGAACCGCGGTGAGTCCTCTTGTGCCCAACCCGCTACTTGTACTTGTTCAAGTGTTCAATATGCAAATGTTCATTCCATCAACCTGCTTATAGATTATCTGTCACAAGGCAATGACGATGAGGCCGGCGGAAGCGGAGGAGGACAAGGTTGATGGCATGGTCTTCGTGCACTTTGTCGGTTTGTATGCTTGTAATGGATTGTAATAATGGACATTGCACTATGGACTCTATGTAACTTGTGTGGGTGGACTATGGACTCTATGTAACGGATTGTATGCATGAACTATGTGTTGCTCGACGTATTTGTGGTGTTGTTGATGTGTTTGGTGATCATATGTTGATATATATGCTATATTTGTGAAATGCAATATTTGAACTGCAGGGATAAATGAAAAACAGCAAAAAAATGAAAAAATCAGGCCCCTTTGCCGTGTGTGCACACGGCAAAGGACTTTTGGTCACTTTGCCGTGTGCACACGCACGGCAAAGGGGCCACGTGGCGCTCACCTGTGCGCCTGGGAGCCCCTGGAGGCGTGCCTGTAGGGGGAGGCGTGCCTGTAGGGGACTTTGCCGTGCGGCCTTGCATGCTGGCGCACGGCAAAGAGTGTCGCACGGCACAGCTCGCACGCACGGCAAAGAATGTGCGCACGGCAAAGAGCAGGCCGCACGACAATGGTAGCGCGCACGGCAGCCCAGCGCGCGCACGGCAAAGTCAGCGCGCACGGCAAAGAGCCTGCCGCACGGCAGCCCAGCGCACGCACGGCAGCGTCCTTTGCCGTGCAAATTGTCGACGCGCACGGCAATGGTGCCGTTGCCATCGGAAGCTTTGCCGGGCGGTCTTTGCCGTGCGTCCGCGCACGGCAACGTCTTTGCCATGCAAACAAGGCCCTTTGCCGTGCGAATTGTCGCACGGCAGCGTCCTTCTTTCCCGTAGTGAAATTTAACTGTATCATATGAAGCATCTAGGTAGGTCCCAATACCGGATATTTTAGAATCATCTAGGTAATTTCCTGTAAGTGAAGTGATAACACATTCTCCTCCAATAAAGAAGAGGCAAGCAAATTGTAGAAGAGGTAAAAAAAAAACTCACACGCACCGACGCGCTCTTCTTTGCCTTTTATGCTCTAGGCCACCCCGGGTACATCTTACGTGAGCGAAAGGTCATACAATGACACAAATGCGTATTTCGAACTGACTGCCAGCAGGGCTGAATTCACCAGGTAGGCTTCCATACACTAGTAGAAACAAGGGCTTTGGTTTTTTGCCCCAGATGTCATTTGCACCGGATTTGGCACGAACCGGTGCTAAAAGGGGTCATTAGCACCGGTTCGTGGGGAGCAGCCGGCCGAGGGACCTTTAGCACCGGTTCGTGTTACGAACCGGTGCAAATTATCTATCTTTTGCACCGGTTCGTAACGCAAACCGGTGCAAAAGGTTCGTGGCCAGGCACGTGTCAGCCGAGGAACCTTTAGCACCGGTTTGTGTTACGAACCGGTGCAAAAGATAGATAATTTGCACCGGTTCGTAACACGAACCGGTGCTAAAGGTCCCCAGCCCTATTTCAGCTCAGCTACATCGCCAAACAGCCCACTCACTTCATTTTTGCTAGGAGAAGGTGTGTGTGTTGAGTGCTAAGTTGCTTCTCTATGGCATGCACATAAGGTGCTCGATGAAATGTGTGAGAGAGTGATGCCGCTTGATTTTACACCCAACAAAAATGAGATGAGGTGCCGGAGCGATACTTAAGCTTTCTCCTCTTTCTTTCCTCCTCGATCAAGGTTTAAGCAACAACTTAACCCTTTCATTTGTACGGTGCTAATTTCCACTATTTATAAATATTATGATGTTTTGTAATTGTTTATTGATAAGCTTAATTAATTATTTGATGTAGATGAACCGGCGGCAATGGATGTACGTTGACCGACGTCTACCCGAGTTCGGATCGGGCCTGGAAGAATTTATCCGTGTGGCTCGGGAAAACCCACAGGCGGATGGTTTTATGTGTTGTCCATGTGTTGATTGCCATAACTTGAAGCAATACCCTGAATGGCAAGTCATTCACTCACACCTGCTTTGGAAAGGTTTCATGCCCAGCTATAATTGTTGGACCAAGCATGGAGAAAGAGGGGTTATGATGGAAGACGACGAAGAAGAAGAAGAGGATGATGATATGTACCCTAACTACGGTGATACTGCAACAGGGCATGATGAAGATCAAGAGGCGGGAGGAGGTGATCAAGATGAAGAGGCATCAGATGAGCCCGTTGATGATGATCTTCGTCGGGCCATCGCTGATGCACACAGAGATGCAGAAACGAGAAAACGAGAAGCGAAAGTTAAAGGGCATGTTAGATGATCACAAAAAGAAGTTATACCCAAATTGCGAAGATGGCAACACAAAGCTCGGTGCCACCCCGGAGTTGCTGCAATGGAAGGCGGAGGCTGGTATATGTGACAAGCCATTTGAGAAGTTACCGAAAATAATGAAGAGGAGGTTTCCAAAGAATAACGAATTGCCCGACAAGTACGTACGAAGCAAAGAAGGTTCTCTGCCCTCTAGGATTAGAGGTGCTGAAGATACATGCATGCATTAATGATTGCATCCTCTACCGCGCTGAGTATGAAAATTTGGAAAAATGTCCGGTATGCACCGCACTTCGGTATAAGATCGAGCGAGATGACCCTGGTGATGTTGAGGGCGAGCCCCCTAGGAAGAGGGTTCCTGCCAAGGTTATGTGGTATGCTCCTATAATACCACGGTTGAAACGTCTGTTCAGAAATAAAGAGCATGCCGGGTTGTTGCGATGGCACAAAGAAGACCGTAAGAAAGACGAGATGCTCGAGACACCCCGCCGATGGGTCGCGGTGGAGGACAATCGATAGAGAGTTCCCGGATTTTGCGGATGACGCGAGGAACTTAAGGTTTGGCCTAAGTACGGATGGAATGAATCCTTTTGGGGAGCAGAGCTGCAGATCATAGCACTTGGCCTGTAACTCTATGTATCTATAACCTTCCGCCTTGGTTGTGCATGAAGCGGAAGTTCATTATGATGCCGGTGCTCATCCAAGGCCCAAAGCAACCCGGCAACGACATTGATGTGTACCTACAGCCATTATTTGAAGAACTCTTACAGTTGTGGAGCAAACCAGGTGTACATGCATGGGATGAGTACAAACAGGAGTCATTTAACCTACGAGCGTTGCTTTTCGTGACCATCAATGATTGGCCTGCTCTTAGTAACCTTTCAGGACGGACAAACAAGGGATACAATGCATGCACGCACTGTTTAGATGAGACCGAAGGTGCCTATTTGCATAAATGTAAGAAGGTTGTGTACCTGGGGCATCGTCGATTTCTTCCAAAGAGGCACCCCGTCAGAAAGAAAGGTAATCATTTCGGGGGTGAGGCAGATCGCCGGGTGAAGCCTGAACTCCGTACCGGTGATGCTTTACTTGATATGGTCAAGGACCTAAAAGTAATCTTTGGAAAGGGTCCTGGCGGCCAATCTGTTCCGAATGACGACGTTACCGGACACGCACCCATGTGGAAGAAAAAATCTATATTTTGGGATCTACCCTATTGGAAAGTCCTAGAGGTCCGCTCTTCAATCGACGTGATGCACGTGATGAAGAATCTTTGCGTGAACCTGCTAGGTTTCTTAGGCGTGTATGGGAAGACAAAAGATACACCAGAAGCACGGAGGACCAGTATCGTATGAAAGTCCCAAGCGATCATAATGTACCTTGAGCTCATATTGTGAAGCGTTTGTTGTGATATGTATCAGTAACATTGGTCGTTTGAACTAAATGCAATTATCCAAGTTTATTATTTTTCTAGATACACATGTTTGCAAATTTATCCTCACCTACTGGTTGTTGGGTGTATAGTAGCAGCTTCCGAGCGGGACTTGCGGGAAGAGTTACTCGGGCGGAGCTTCCGAAGATGTCTAAGACGACCGTCCATCTAAGACATCTTCGAGAAACTCCGCCGGAGAGGCTCTTTCCTTCGAGGTCGCCGTCGTCGGGTTATATACCAGCTCCCTGGAAGCTCTCTATGCTCTCCCCTCCTTACCCTGAGCTACTGTTTGTTGGGTGTGTATACCAGCTTGCGGGAAGAGTTCTCGGGCGAAGTTTCCGAAGATGTCTAAGACGGCCAGCCATCTAAGACATCTTCGAGAAACTTCGCCGGAGAGGCTCTTTCCTTCTTGGTCGTTGCATCTTCTCTCTTTGTTCTCTCTACTCTCCCTGGAGGGGGCTATATATAGCGGTGTGTGCCTCCAGATAATCCCCTCCCCCGGATGAAACCACCCCGGATAAGGCAAATAACGGATAAGCCTCCCCGCATTTAGCCCCCCATCTTTAGCACCGGTTCTAGCCAGGAACCGAGATAAAAGGATATATAAACTAATCCACCATCTTTATCACCGGTTCCAGCCGATAACCGGGATAAAAGGGGTATATAAACTAATCAACCGTCTTTAGCACCGGTTCCAGCCATTAACCGGGATAAAACGACAACGACTTTATTGAAATTTAACAAGATACGTTAACTAAACTTAAACTAAAATAACAACTTCTACTAGTTCTTCCGCGCATCCGCTGCTGCCCTCCTGGATGCCGCCTCCTGCCGCAGCTCCTCCTCACGACGACGCTTATGCATCTCCTCACTATCCAGATCCGTCACACGCGGCCGCTTATGCAGTTCCTGGAGACTCTGCCTCTCAAATGCTTCTATGGTAGCCGCTAGCGCCGCCTCCTCCCACTCCTCTATCTCCGCGAGCTGCGGGTCCACCTCATCCGCTGCTGCCCTCCTGGTTGCCGCCTCTTGCCGCAGCAGCTCCTCCCACTCCTCTATCTCCGCGAGCTGCGGGTCCACTTCCACCGGCGGCGAGTGCGGCTTTGGGGGCATTGTGCAATGGGCTAGGGTTTGGTGATGAGTGAAATGGGAGACACGGGGGCGTACTATTTATAGAGGGCGTTTAGGCGGGAAATCTCCGCGCTGCGCGCCGTGGCGGGAAAATATCCCGCGCGGCGTCGTGGCGCAGAAAATGTCCCGCGCGGTGTCGTGGCGGGAAAATGTCCAGCGCGGCGTCGTGGCGGGAACATATCCCGCGCGGCGTCGTGGCGGGAACCGCTCGGTGTCGTGGCGGAAACCGCGAAAAAAAGGAGGGAAGAAGGAAAAAAAGGAGGGAAGAAGGAAAAAATTCAGTCCAAATTTGGGCCTTTTGCACCGGTTCGTGGCTAGAACCGGTGCAACTTTTGCACCGGTTCCAGCCACGAACCGGTGCAAAAGGCCCCTCCTATTTATTCCCGCGCGCGCCCCTTCTTCTCCATTCGCGCGAGGAACACACGGAAGGGGGAGGTGCTGCCCAATTCTTTGGTGCCGCGCCGCCGCCGGCCGCCTCTCCTCCGCGCCCGCGCCGCCGCCGGCCTCTCCTCCGCGCCCGTGCCGCTTCCTCTCCTCCGCGCTCGCGCCGCGCGCCGCCGGCCTCTCCTCCGCGCGCCCGCGCCGGCCGCCACGCCCGGCCCGCGCGAGCCCGCGCCGCCCGCCGGCCTGTGCGCCGCCCCTGCTGCCGCGCCGCCCCCGCCCACGCTGCGCCGCCGCGCGCCCCTGCGCTGCGCCGCCGCCCCCGCCCACGCTGCGCCGCCGCCCGCGCTGCGCCACCGCCCTCGCTGCGCCGCCAACCGCCGCCCGCGGCAACAAGGTGAGGAGCCCCCGGCCCTTGTCTTTTTTTTTGTTTTTGTTTTGTTTTAATTAGTTAGAAAAATTGTAGTTAGAAATTTAGAATTAGTTAGAAAATTTAGAATTTAGAATTAGTTAGAAAATTTAGAATTTAGAATTAGTTAGAAAATTTAGAATTTAGAATTAGTTAGAAAATTTAGAATTTAGAATTAGTTAGAAAATTTACAATTTAGAATTAGTTAGAAAATTTAGAATTTAGAATTAGTTAGAAAATTTAGAATTTAGAATTAGTTAGAAAATTTGTAGTTAGAAATTTAGAAGTAGTTAGAAAATTTAGAGTTAGTTTAGGAAATTAGGAAAAAAATTAGATGGAATATGTCGATCTATGTATGCATGTAACTGCACTATCTGCTTTCAGCACTATTATTGATCATGTATTGAGCATTATTCTTAATTACTTGTAAGTCTTTGCAGAAACTTGTAAGTCTTTGCAGAATGTAGCTTCGTTGTGTTTATAGCATTAGAATAACTTTTAAGTCTTTGCAGAAACTATGGAAAGAGACCTAGAACAAGAATACCTCGTCGAGGAGATTATCCGTGATGATGACGATATCACCTCTCTTTACCTAAACCAATCCGGCGAGGGAGACGAGCGAACCCGAGGAGACGGCTCCGATGAGGAAGATGATCAAGACCACCGTGGAGACGGCTCCGGTGAGGGAGAAGGTGACGACTGCGAGGGAGAAGCTCACCACGTCGAGGTGTATATATATTAATTAACCAAGCCTACGGATATGTGCATATACATATATTAACGTTGTTTCTTCTTTTAGACCTCCCAATCAACACACTCTACCGGCGAGAACTAAACGAGGCGCGGCCGAAAGATGGAAGAGCATGAAAGGTGCATCATCACGGAAATCGCTATAGACGGCGAACCGATTTCTCCCAAGGATCACGCAAAAAAGTTTGTAAGTCAATGCGGAGTTATTGTTAGGGACACCATCCCGATCACCACTCAAGAATGGAAGAAACCTGCAAAGGAGGACGAAGGAGTTACTTACGTCGATACGAGATCCAAAAATCTGATGTTTAGGAAACTCATGGTAAATTTCACATTTCCGGAGCCAGCTGACTCTGATAGTGATAATAAAAGGCCGGACCACGAGGATCCCGAGCTGAATAGCATACAACGAAGAGTCAAGAAGTGGGCTCTTAAGAAGATGGCAACGCAGTTCAACGACTACAAGAAGAAATTGGACAACTCCTTTGTCAAGAAAAAGAAGACTCCAGATTTCAAGGGCCCCTATGAGAAGATAAAAGACCACTGGGAGGCATTTGTGAAGTACAAGACATCGGAGAGGGCAAAGACAAGGTCAGACACCAACAAGAAAAATGCTGCTAATAAGATGTACTTCCATACCATGGAGCGAGGAGGCTACAAGGTCGGCGGACCTAAGTGGGAGAAATGGGAGAATGACCTAATTAAGAACGGGATCCAGCCGGAGGTACGGAAATGGAACCAGCGGTCAAGGGATTGGTTTTACGCGCATGGGGGCACGTTGGACGCACAAGGGTTCCGCATATATACACAAAGACATCGGGAAAACCCACTTCCCATCGAAGCCTTTAGAAATGCTGCAAAGGAAGTTGAAGAGGGGAAGTTCCGTCCCGAAAGAGAGAAGGACCAGCTCACACGCGCCCTTGGGAATCCCGAACACCCGGGACGAACACGAACCATACCAGGTGGCAAGCCGTGGTGTATTGGGTTTCTGCAGAAACGAAGAAATATCCCGATAGAAGCCGTCGGAGGCAAAAGGATGTGGTTCAAGAACGCGTTGCTAAGCTAGAGGAGCAAGTGAGGATGATAATGTCGAGCTCGATCACGATCACCCAACCTCAACCTAATCCGCGGATAGAAGAAGTTGCATTCGATGCTACCGGCCGGGGATCTCGGCGGAAGAGCAGCGTGGCTTCCACGGAGCTGCCTGGTGATGATGCGGATGTGGATCCGCGGATGGCTCCTCCCTCCCCCGTGGATCCGCGGATGCCTTCTGATCTCCACCCCGTGGACTTTATCACGAGTCGACACCTTGTGAGCTACATTTCCAAACGATGGGCTACTTAACGCTCAAGGCGGCGATCGGCTATGTCTTACCGCCGGTACTCGATCAAAGATATCACTTCAAGCCGGTTCCACCTGGATACGCTGTTGCCGGGGTGGATCAAGTTATGGATGGGTATGGGCCGGCGAGGCTTGACCACCCTGCCGGTGAAGGGGATTTGCTAGAGCTGGGAGAGGCCAAGAACACTACGAGTTCTATGGCGAAAGGAATTCATTGTGATTCCGGGTTGGAAGGCGCCAACAAGGTCTCCACCGAGCCAGCATTCTCCACCGATGCAGCCGTCTCCGGTGCGTGAGCCTTCCCCGCCGGCGCGTGAGCCATCTCCGCCGCCGCGTGAGCCTTCCCCGCCGGCGCGTGAGCCATCTCCGCCGCCGCGTGAGCCTTCTCTCGCCGCCCAAGTATAAGAGGAAAATTAGGCGGACCGCTACGACACAGCTGAGTCGTAACAAATCACCGAGACGCAAACAAGAGCCCCTCCCAAGAGTGCCTAAGGTTGCTCCCAAGAGACCTTATGACTATACGAGTTGAGGAAAATGCCAAGATCGTAGCCGAACAAGACAAGCAACAAATGTTGAAACTTAAAAAGCCCCGACTTGAGCCGGAGCCAGCTATATCTCCGGAAAAGAAGTTGAAACTGCTGAAGAACCTTCATCAACCTGAGCCAAGTCTTTCATCGAACTATGACCGGTCTATTCGCAAGTCAAATGTGTTAGCAAAAGAGCGGTGGGAAAAAAGTAAGGTAGATGGGAAACCGAGTTCCCCGGCTTGGAGCCCGAGAAAAACTCGTGCCCCCCGCTCCAAGTGTATCCCGATGTCCTAGCGTGCCTTGATCCAACGATGGTAAAACTATACAAAGATGAGGCAGATGCGGCCGGTATGAGTATTCCCGAGTACTTAAGCCGCATCGAATTCATGGCCACGGACGATGTCCAATTAGCATACCATTACACATACGGGGAACCTCTTGTCGAGCTGCGGAGTTGCCTAATCTATCAACACAGCTGCGAAGACTACATAATTGGTACTTGGATGCATGTAAGGACGGCCAGAACTCGGATCATGGTGGCAATAAGAGATGAGCACTACGGGCGAACCGACGTGATGAACATCGAATTTTGTGAATTATTTCAGTTATTCAACCAAGACGCCCTCGACAAATCTCTCGCTGAGTGCATACTCGTCCGTAAGTATTATTTATGTAATTAAGTCTCTACCGCGACTCGTCCATTATTGCTAGCATATAACCATACTCTCACCGTATTATGCGGAATGAATATTCGCGAATGCCGCAAGGGGCAAATCTATGATCTTGGGTTCGTTGACCCATATACCGTGAATGGGTATACTGTCGACAACTCTCCCAAGGACACGGAGAATAACTTGGTACATGTCTTAAGGAAAAACTCATACAAAAGGGCAATACTATTTCCTTACAACTTCGCGTGAGTGTTACTCTCTTCACACATTAAATCTTTTTCGCTTACTCCATGTGTTAAGTGTAATTGATGAGTTATATGCATTTATATATATATATATGTGTGTGTCCGCAGGTTTCACTATATCCTGCTAGTCATTGAACCCGACACCGGGATAGTAGAAGTCATGGACTCGAAGAGTAAACCCCTTGAGGCGTGGGGGGACATGGCTGATATCCTCCACAAGGCTTGGAAACGGTTCACCAACAAAGCTCCGGGTTTAAAGAATAAAGAACTTCGAATAAAACATGTACCGGTAAGTACTAATGGCTAGGCCGCGCATCTCTTTGATTCTAGTTTCAATACAATTATTATCATCCTTGATTATATATATATTATTTTGATTGAACTTTGTTCTCGTAAAGTGCTTGAGGCAAGAGGACGGGAATAATTTATGCGGGTTCTACGTTTGCGAGTTCATCCGCCAGAATACCCATCATGTGAGGGACATTTTGGAACAACTTGATGTAAGTAATTAAACAACATTCATGGCTTTATTTTATCACCTTGTGTTTCATTCACATACACACACATATATATATTGACCACCGTAGCTTCTTCAAATTATTAGATCCAACGGTTGCGGAACGGTCTTCTAGCAACAGAGCGTGTACGAGCAATTCAAGAAGAACTGGCGGGGTTCTTACTTGAGCAAGTCATAGCTCCAGATGGAGAACACTATGTGGACAACCGCCAATATCAAAGTTGATGTAGACATATATATATATGCATGAACGTGTGTCACTTTGATCGATATATGTAATACAATGGTTTCCTATATATATATTTGAATTGTTTGCATTAATATTATACCGTGTTTCGAATGGAGGCAGAGTCTGCCGCGGCAGCTTTTTAGTGAAAATTCCTGCCGCGGCAGAGTCTGCCGCGGCAGGGAATGGCACCAAAACCCTGCCGCGGCACAACCTTTGCACCGGTTCGTATTACGAACCGGTGCAAAAGGTCCCCGCCGGACTCTCCACGGACGGCCACGTGGTGCCCCCTTTTGCACCGGTTTGTAACAGAACCGGTGCAAAAGGGGGGGGCCTTTTGCACCGGATGGTTTGCACCGGTTGGCCATCCGGTGCATATGGGCCTTTTGAACCGGTGCAAAAGAGCAGTTTTCCACTAGTGATAAGCTCAAATGTGCCCTCTAATTTGAACACGAGTTTAGAAAATCACTCATTAGCATAGTCCCTACACTTCCTTTTTTTGGGATCAACCAACCAATTTATCGGGTTCCACATGGGCAAACTGATGGAGCAACTGAACATGTGTTCCGGAGACATGTTGGGTGTCAGCTTCCATTACAGAGCTAACACATTGGTTTACACCATTTCTACCATAATTATGTAATGATGACGAATTTAGATTATCTAAACTTTAACCATACATTTGTTTTTTGAGCCCACCTTCTGGTTCCACCGCATAGATGCTAAAGAAATTTAGGGTACTACAAAATTGCAGCTCCGAGTTCATTTACACATGAAATGACAATTATAACATAAAAAAGATAAAGTCCTATTTCTTCGAAAGTTAGGATTGCAGTCGGAGTACTTTTATTCGAGAAAATACCGTCTAACTAAGCGACATGGTTGTGACACCAAAATAAACAAAAGAAATATTCCTACACTTTAGGTTTTTCATGGTTTTTCGTCAGTATTGTAGCACTTTAGGTGTTGTCGGTTTAACTGGCGAGATTGTCTATGTAACGATCAGAAGAAGGCTTACTCCATGTTGCGATTGAGTCGATGTTTAGCTAGGTGTAAGTTTAAGAGAACGCGCCATGATCTGAACGTGGGATGGCACGCTCGAAGTGGATGGCGGGTTTTCAGGGGCATGTATTGTGTCCTTCCCCGGACACCGAATATGAGAGAGAGAGAGAGAGAGAGAGAGAGAGAGAGAACGTAGTTGAGCGTGTTGTCAAACCCCACTAGCGGAGGTACATAAAAGTTAGGGACCCCTCCCTGATGCATTTGTACGGATTTGGCCCATTCGCCCCCTCCCCTCCCCAATTTTGGCCCAAGATCCGCTAGTGCCAAACTCATCTAATCTACATGTCTCTACGTGTGTTCGTGGCTCTCCTTGTTCGTGTGCTCATTGCAGAGATAAATAGTAGGATTCCAGGTGATTCACGTGTGTGATCTGGCTTGAAATCGAACACACGTAGTCGGCGCGCCCAGATCCTCCAACTCCATGACGAATCTCTTCTACTTGATCGTTTTATTGCTGAAAATCTTGTTCTTCCTCCGACCGTCGCCTGCCGCCACCGTTGTCGTCATCTCAGCCTTGTTGCGCCTCTTCCTCTTGCGGTGGCGCCGCTTGAGCGCCAAGACGGGTGAGCCACCCATGCCGTTGGGTGTAGACACGGCGCGAAGCGCGAGTGCGCGGAGTGACTCCTAGACGTGCTCCACGGGGAAGTTGAGCACCGTGGAGGCGCCCCGCGAGGAGAGTGTGACTTGGTTGTACGCCATCGCGGCGGCATCGACGGTAGGAAAGGTTCCCAGGCGCACGCGCGCTGCCCCGCGTCGATCGAGCCCCGGATCTCCACCACGAACATGCCCCAAAGCCGCGCACACATGCCAATGTACGATGCCGACCACCGGCTCCATCTGCAGTAATCTCGCCGCTGCCCAAGTCGAATGAAAGAAAGTCACATAAGGAGGAGGAGAAGGAATGCTTGTACTCCTTCCGTCCCACGAAGGTTGTCCAAGATTTATCAAAATTTAGATGTATCTAGACATTAAATAACATCTAAACACATCTAAAATTTAACAAATCTCAGACAATTTTCATGGGATGGAGGGAGTATAACCTAGCGTTGAGGGGCTAACCAAGCATGTGGGTTAATGCGTTGCTACCTGAGCGTTGGCGTTTGACAGAAGAAATTTCTGTGTTGACTATTTGACAGATACTACTACTCCAGTTCCGACCTCAACCTACAACCGACGGTGCCTCAACCTCAACTGCTCAACAGCTCTAAAAAATTGGCAAGTTGGGCCAGATTACCTGGGAGTCGTTTAAGCTGGAGTGTGGGGGCTACGTAGGGCGGCTGAATAAGACAACCCTTGTGGACGTCACTAACGTAGCTCCCGATCGATTCTGCTTCCTACAGGACGGAATGAAAATGATTGGCCGAGTCCAGTCTCCATTCTGCTTTTCTTACAACCTCAAATTAACACACAAAAAATCTACTAATCCCTGTTTGAGACCATGGCACGACATGTAGCATTTACAGCAAAGAAGTTCCACTTCAATACCCTCATAAACTAAGGCCTTGTTTTGCACATTCGGTAAAATGGGAATATTGGGTATAAACCCCACAGGATTGGGTGAAAACACCCGATCCACTTAAGTCCTCTCTAATCCACTTGTGGCGGCGGCAAGCGGAGGCTTGTTTCTGCGTCGGTGGTCCCTGGCTACAAAACAGTCCATGTCGTGTTTCCGAGGGTCAGGTTGGGCTGGCAATAGACGTGCACAAATCGGTCAAAGCACCTGTACAAAACGAGGTCTAAGGGAAATAACCTCATCAAATTTGAGTTGGGAAGAATAGTCCATGTAGTACCAAGGATGTGGAAGACCATTTCATATCTTTGGTTAATCCCTGGCATTTGTTCAATCCCTCTTTTCTATTTTGAGAAATCAGTGATACCTTTTCATTTATGCTGTGTTTGGATGTAAAGAATTGGCCTTGGAATCAAAGAATCTGGAATTAGAGGTCAATTTCCGCCGTTTGGAGTGGCCTGAGAATTAGAGTCTGGAAATGCGGTGAAATTCCGAGGTACCGCTTCGCTCCGTGCAAACCACGCGCGAGACTTTCCGAGGGTTGGACCTCGGAATCGTGTGGAAACTGTCCCCGCGAGCGAACTCTCCCCCGCGTACCCCTTCGTCCCGAGGCTCCTGGCGAGGCGAGCGACTCCAGACGCGCCTCCCTCCTCTTCTCCCTGGCCAGACGAACGCGTCGGTCGGCGGCGGCGGCGCCCAGGTACGCCCCCTCCTCTTCTCCCTGGACGCGCCTCCCTCTCCTCGCCCTATCCCATGGCCGCTCCGGCGCGCGCCTTAGCCCTACCCCCTGGCCGCCCCTCTCCTCTCCCGGTCCTAACCCTAGAAATCGCCATGGAAGAGAGCCGGCGACCGGTGGGCGCCGACGGCGGTTGTAGTCTAAACGGTGGCCGTCGGAGGGTGGTCCTAACCATGTTCATCTCGGAATTCTCCGCTGTGTTCTTCGGTTCAGTTTCACTGGCTATGAATATTTTCTACTCATTTGACAGAAGGATATACTCTGCAGCTTCGGAAAGGGATTATGTGAACAGGAAAACCGCACCAGCAGAGAGCAGACTAGGTTTATGGCTCTTTTTTGGGGATTGTCGTGATGGGAGCTTCTTAATTCCTGGATGCAGTATTGCATTTGTATTTATTTCTTGTACTTATTCTTAATTGCAGAAATGTCCAGATGCTTTGGAGTAGTTGCTTTATATTTCTTCAGATAATGCCGGCACTTTATTTATTGAATAACATCATATAGTCTCCAGGCCGGAACAACAAAATTATAAAACAATGGATTTGCATTCTGGAAGCTCACTAGCTCTAGTTAGCAGATGCCGCTACCTTCGTCCTATGCCAAAGGTGACTCCTCCAACTGAAATCCTAGATGCACTAAAGAAGCTACAAATGGAGAATTGTGACATGCTGCGAGCTTATGGGAAGTTGATCGTTAATGAGCGCTTATTCGAAGCACTGACGGCGCTCCCCGATGAATTAAAGAAGCCATGGCTGTTGACCCTACCTTGATGTTTGTTATGAACTGTGCTTGTTCTTAAAGCCTACTATCTACTTTCTTGTTGATGAACTGTTTGTGATGTGTAAGAGACATAAGCTACCTGTTAGAGACACAATTATTATCCATGTTGTAATATTTTCGGTACTTGAAAACTACTTTGTGCCATGCGTATTCTACTTTCTGCTTTATTTTGATTATTTTAATGTTTCATTAATTGCGGAAAATAATAGTTATAAATATATTACATATGTATGTTATTTGTGTACATGTACTAAATTTATATTGTTCAAACTCAACAAATCATCAAATTCCACGGATTCCACAGATTGTACATCCAAACAGCATTTGGAATTGGAGAACACCCATTGATTCTAACATCAAATTCCAAGCACACCCAAACGGTAGAATTCAAATTGGAAGCTAATTCATTTCCATCTTGGAATTGGAATCTTGAGGCTAATTCAATTCCAAGCTCAATTCTCTGCATCCAAACACAGCATTAGACAAGAAGATATTGTGCATCAGTTGCGCATTTTGAAATGGATGTGTTAGAAACCTTGGCATAACAAAAAAACCCAATAAAGTTACACTAAACAATGTCGCCACCAGTCAATCTGACCTGATATCCTCGAGATCCAGGGCCACTACCCTAGGTACATCATGCAGGTGCCACATATCGAAGAAGCGATGGTATCACTGAAAAAGAAACAATCTCATCCTCGTTGACCAGTTGACCTCGGGTTTAGTATCAACTCTTCGCGCTGAACAATGATAGTATAAGTTTTGCTAGAGAAATTACCTAGGATAACTTGCTAGTTTGCACCGCGTGCTGCGATAATTTATATTTTGAGCACTAGTATATTTGTTTTCAGTTTTGTTATGTTTCAGTTAACTGAGATTTTCTTAAGTGTAAGTCACTTACAAAAAAATGCTTGAGTTGCACTTTCTGTTAAACAAATGCAATTGCACTTTTCTACTAGAAATATGCAACTGAACCGAGTTGCACTTTTATTTAAACTGCAGTTGCCTTTTCTGAGGTGAGTGAGCCTTTTTAAAAAATCGGTTAACCGAGACATAGACACACCCTTTATTTTTCTTGGCAGTGTGCATGCATCGATGCAAAGGCTGAGTTTTTTTTTTAGAGTAATGCAAAGGCTGAGTTCTGTTCCTTTCGGAGAAAAAAAAAGTGTTTTTTCTCTGTTAAATCACTAATCGACGCTTTCACGCCACCGGTTTGTTTCGTCGTATGTGGCTCGATCGATTCGCCTTTCACTCTTTAAGGATTCCTCTCAATCACTAACCGGACCGAGGGCGTTACATGCCTGTAGCAAATTCAGTTAATTTTGTTAATTGCGCGACTAATTTCTCATGGATATCAACCACACTCGGTCACTGAACCTATGGCCAGACCTCCTGCCGGGTAAAAAAGACACTGACGTCCGGGTCGAAGAGAAGGTTCGGAGATAGGCTACGTGCGGGACAACGTGAACACCTAGAGACGATCTCAGCGGCACGGCACATTGATTCAACTCGAACTCAAACACAGAACTCTGGATCATATACTGCACAAACTCAGCTAGACCATCGATTGGCAATGTAACAATTCATCGTACTGCACAAACGCATCTGCTGGTACTTCGAGCTGAAGCGTGTCGTCGTCGGTGATCCTGAGGAGCTCCTCCAGGTAGTCGGCGCCCAGGTCCTCCAGCTCCACGACGAACCGCTGCTCGACGGCCATTTCGCCGCCGCCCTTCTTCTTCCTGCGCGCCGCCGCCGCGTCGTTCGCTAGCTCGGCCTTGTTGCGCCTTCTCCTCTTGCAGTGCCGCCGCTTGAGCGCTAGAACAGGCGAGCCGCCCGTGCCCGTGGGCGTGGTGGCGGTGGTGCCCAGCGCGAGGGCGTCGAGCGACTCCTGGACGAGCTCTACTGGGAAGTTAAGCGCCGTGGCCGCGCCCCGGGACGATAGCGCGGCCTGGTCGTACGCCATGGCCGCGGCCTCTGCAGTGCTGAACGTGCCGAGCCACACCCGCTTGCCGCCCCGCGTTGAGTCCCGGATCTCCGCCGCGAACCTGCCCCACGGCCGCGTCCGCACGCCAATGAAAGACGCCGCCGGTGACTTCAGCTGCCTCCTCTCCGGCTCAGGGGCGTAGATGGTCTCGCCGCTGCTCAGGTCGGATGGAAACGAGTCCGAGGAGGAGCAGGAGGTATAGTTAGCGGCGCTCGTGTAGCCGCCGGCGTAGTACATGGCACCGCTGCTCATCTCGGATGGAAATGAGTCCGAAGATGAGGAGGAGGGATTAGCGGCGCTCGTGCAGCCGGTGTAGTACATGGCGGCGCCGTCGTGGTTGTGATGCCGATGATCCATGTTTCTGTGTGTGCCGGCCGGGGTGGAAATGGTGGTGTCAGTTGGTGCTTGCTTTCAGAGTCGAGCGTTGAGGTTTGAGAACCAGGCTAGCAAACCAGGTCGGTTAATATACAGCTGATCCAGCGTCGGGGTTTGACGAAGAAATTCTGTATTGACTCTCTCACAGATACAGTACTAATCACCATGTTACGACGGAGGGTGCAACTACAGCTCTAAACAATGGCAAGTTGCCCCATTTGCCTGGGACTCGATTTAGCGGGAAAGTTTGTCCGTTTTGGGAGTGTGGGGGGCTAACGTAGGGCGGCTGAATAATAATAGGACAGTTCTTGTGTCGTGGGAGTGGCGTCACTAACCTTAATGCCCTCCTATAATACTGTACTAGCAAGCTTTTGAGGTAAAGGCCAAAAATCTTCCTACAACCTTGTCCTTCCACCATTACTATAGTTTTTCTCACAAAATGTAAAGAAAAATGTCTCTAGCTTTCATAGTGCCAGACCAGGAATGATATTCATGGGAATGTAGATCGTGCTTGCTAGGTGTGCATACCGGTTGGACTCGATCTGACATGCATGAGGCAGCAGTTCCGCTATGGCAATGCAAGAAGAAAAGCTTTAACTCAAAAGTAAAAATATGACCCCATAAAACCATAAAAATATAAGCTATAGCCTCTTCATCAATCGATGCAGAAAACCATAAAAATATATTGTTGCATTGGCAAAATCTTTTTTTTTTTTTTGCGAATTAGCAAAACCTTTTATATGTTCGAATAGATTTCATATTAGTGTTGCGTGCTCCTAGAATAGTTGTACTTATATACCTAGTTTTTTTTGTGCTGAGTGATGGTATTGTGGCCACCGGGTTGTCTGTCGTATGTGACTCTATCGAATGCCTACTCTAATCAATCACTAATCAGAGGACGTCATACCTTTAGGAAAGATAGTTTTGTTAATTGCACGGCTAACTTTCCATGAAACAGGGACAACATACCAGCTATGGCTGACGACAGCTCGCGAAGCAACGCAACCACTCGCTACAAATTAAACTAAGACCTCCTGAAGATTAAGTAATCATCTTATCTTGATCCTTATGGAGCGAAATGCTGCCTGACAAGTTGTGGGAGTCATCAGTCGTTCTAGGGATCCGTCGGTCCTGATAAAGTGATAATGAAGAAAATGAAACACTACTGTCCAGGTGACCAGGTCGAAGAGAAGTTTCCGCGACGGCTCGTTGACGACGAGAACCGCTAGCGGCCGGCAGCCGCAGCCGCAGCCGCCACCTTCCCTGGCTACTTTTCTCTCTGACGCTCGCACGCCGCGCCGGTCCGAATTCGAGTGCAGTCACCACCGGCATCCAAAAACGGTATACTCTGAAGAAAACAAATCGATGCTATCTGTCCTGCGCGAAGCAACACGCGCTGTTTCCGAACAACCCTTTCCAATCCCAGGTACAGGTTCAGAGCACCAACCAGGCTGCGTTTCGTTAGTGCCCATGATTATTACTCCAACTAGAATAGCTTTGAGTTTGTTGGTATGAGGCCTAGTGTACTGGCAACAGATACTATACAATCAGGGACCGGTGAATCTAGTGAACGTCCTTTATCTATGCTTAGGAGCTAGTGCTAGCTTCTTTAATTATTATATTACACAGTGAGGATAAAAACGGAGTGGAAAGTTCCCGACATTTTTGTCCAGAAGGAGAGAAATATGGCTCTTGTTGATGGTTTTACCATGAAAACAGAAGGGACGTAAATGCACCATTGAACTGAACATGTAGCTTGTGGGGACTTTGAACTCGGATTACATCCACACTGTTTTGTTGAGTATTATTTAAAAAAACGAGTACCACCCTGCGGTTTTGTAGATTGAGACAGGGGAGCTCTAGGCATGTTGGAGTATTATTGAAGTGGAAGTGCAAATTCAGTTAATTCGTTCCTTATGTTCTCCTGAGGAATATATGGATCTTTGATGCTGAACCGGAAGGCAATCATCTAGGTTGAAGTTCCTCTTGGCGACCTACAAAAGTTCAGCTTCTTCCAATATTGACTTCTTCGTTCTTGTGCATTGAATTTGCCTCCAATGCATAGTCAAAGCTCAACGTTCTTTACCCGTTGATCTCAAAGTTCCTAGTCAGCAGCAAACATCTCAACGTTCTTTTGAGAGGAAGAAACAAAAAAAAAAGTCCAGCACCATTTGACCAGCGAATTTGACAGTATTGTATGAATCATCTGGCCATCTGGGTAGCTTCCCGTGCCAGATCTTTTATGAAGCAGGTACGCATGCTCCTCCAATGCATAAAAAAAAACAACTAAATTTTGTACTATATGAATGGAAGAATAACTCATCCACCGCCCCAGGGTCATCTTACATGAGCTACGGCATTGCGCATGCTTGCTTTTGAACTGACTGCTAGCAACAACAAAAAAAGGAGCGACACCGTGTAAACGTTCATCAGTTTCTTAGTAAACGATGTATTCGAAATTTTAAGGTAAGATGACCCTGGGGCGATTGAAAATGCAACTGAAACATATTTCAAGTGGCACATGTTGTTTTATATAGGTCTCACGAAAATTACCTTAAAGTTGTCAAAATTTGGATGAGTCTAGACACTATCTGGTATGTAGATACATTCAAATTTAGACAAATTTAAGACAAGTTTCATGAGACAGAGGAGTGCTATTTCGCTTAACTTATTATATCGCCTAAAGATGTTTTACTCTAAACCAGGAGGAGGGTTTGGTGTGTCTATCCTGAGTCCTCACATATGACAAACCTCTAACATATTAATACTACAGCAAAGGAAATGTGTGTAAAAAATGTTCTCGAATGACAGTTTCAATGTTTCAATGCAGAATTACATATGTACTTGCACTAGACTGTTTCAGGCCTTTAGGATGTCGTAAAATGTGGAAGGCCGATTCCTTTTCTTCAGGCAGAGCTCCTGAAAGCAGGGGAAAATAACATCACGTGGTTAGCTTTCAAGGATCATAGAAGCAGAAAAACAAATTCTACAAAAGTTCTCAAGCTTCAAAGCATTCATAGTGATATTTTTTCCAGATTCATTGGGCAGCCCAAACTTAAGCATAACAATAGCAACATCAAAGCCTTTTTCCCAAGCAAGTTGGAATAGACTAGATATGAAACCCAACAAAAACATAAGGAAGCCAAAACAAGGAGAGAGAAAAGCAAGCAAGGAACGAGTAAACTAAGATTCTAGCACATGGATCGCTGGGCAGCCTAAACTTACCATGTTCAATAAATTACGATTGTTTGTAACCTTTTATTTACCTCGGCATATATTTTTTCCCTTAAAATGAGTCAAAGTAATATCAGGGTTAAGTATATTTTGTCACGATATAAATAGTTGCCCCTGGACAATATAATGTTTAACTAAAATAGTTGCCCCTCGGCATAAATTACGATTGTTTGTAACCTTTTATTTACCTCGGCATATATTTTTTCCCTTAAAATGAGTCAAAGTAATCTCAGGGTTAAGTATATTTTGTCACGATATAAATAGTTGCCCCTGGACAATATAATGTTTAACTAAAATGACTCATAATTGTGATATTATTTTTCAGATTCAGTGGGCAGCCTAAACTTACCACGTTCCGTAAATTACAATTTGTTTCTCTAACATTTTTATTTGCCTCACAATCTTGTCCCCTTAAAAATGACTGGAGTAATCTGCAGGTTAATTATATTTTACATCGTGATATAAATAACTGCCCCTGGACAATATACGTGTTGCTGAAGTTTTCACAATACCTGAACCTAACAGAGCAACATTGGTGAATATACAGAGATTCACCCAGGCCCACAACATTCACCGAACAGTTTTTAAAAGGCACACCGACTCTTAATGAATATGAGCACATTCTCAGCTGGAAATCCACAATTACAGAGCCCATATGATGAATGTGAACAGTACCTCTACTGCTGAAGCCACCCTCAATAAGCTAGCCTCACCCCATGGACGGCCTATCAGTTGCAAGCCGATTGGAAGGCCCTGCTTGTCATGGCCAACCTGAGCACAAGACAGAATTAGCAACATATCAGTGGATAATAATTTTCCTGCATGTTTGAGATTATAATATGCCAGAATCTTGAATGTTTTTCCATGATCATATTTAAACCTTTCAAAAATGTAGTATGCTGGAAAAAATACAACTGTCCATTTTTAATATTTATACATCATAACTCAAAATTTTACCAGTTCATACATAATGTGAACTAGAAGGTACAATAAATAATCAGTCATGCGTCATGTCGCCACTTACCGGAACAGTAATGGCAGGCAAACCAAGAAGGTTCGGGGCTAAAATGAATCGCATCAGGTTAGCTGCAATGAAAAGACAGAATCAGAAACAGAAATGCTGTCGCAGCAATTGTAATTAATATTAAAATAGGCACATAGAGTTTGCCTAGCAAGCTGCTATTGCGGTATAAATCAAGAACGTGACCGATGTATTTCCACATTTAATCGGTAATTTCTGCTACTAGACTCCAAATAGGATGAAATGTCTCCTGTATGTTAAGACTCCAACAAGCTTCTAAATAGCTAGTGATAGCTCCACCTTAGCTTTTTTGGGTCTTCTCCATGAAGGCGTGAAAGTGTTCGAAACAAACTTCACCTATAGATCTGTCATTGTTTCCTTATCATTATTATTAAATGCTTTCTCAATACAATTCACATCAAGATTTCTACAATTTTTATCCAGGATGTTAACACGGTTCAAAGTTCAGTAATTGAACTTGAGATAAGCTGTAAATCCATATGTTGAAGAGCTAAAGGAGATACACAATACAGTGAAGAAAATCTACCTGATACGACATAATCTGACTCTCCTACCTTCAGAGCACTTGCTGGTATTTTTGGCGCAGTCATGCTGGGAAAAAACAGCAAATCCTCCTTAGCTGTTATTATACATATGATAAAAGGAAAAAGTATAATTTCTCGAAAGTGGTGGGACCAGGTAAAATTAGGTGCAGCGTTCTAGGGAGCATAGATCAGAGTTATATAAGTTACTCTGTCTGTAATCCCAAATGTAAAATACTACACGTCAATTCGGTAATTCACAGATATTATCTCGCAATTGAGTCGTATGCTTGTGTAGCTCTATATATCCTCAAAGTGTTAGATAATAGGGATCGCCTAGAACTACCAACAGTCTACTAGAAGCTAGAAAACAGAATAGCCTCGTTGACTAGACAAATTCAAGTGCGGAGGAGGAGGAACCATGCATATACACCTTTTTTTACAGGTGTAAATTTTTTATATATATCGACCAGACTGTACAAGGACACAGGTCCCAAAGCAGAAACTAGTAAAACCATATTAGATCTATGGATCAATTGTAATAAACTTCAAAATCTCTTACCCGGTCGTCGGGGTTGCTATGACATCAACCTTTTTGAAAGCCTCCATGTGATAGTACATTATCCTTCTCCTATATAAACCAAAGATACTATAAGCACACAATTGGCAGAACATCTGCATGGGAGGATGCAATATATACTTTACAGTTTACAGTTTAGATCCCAGACTAAATTGCATTTTTTCCTACAACAAGTATGTGCCATGTGTAACACAATTTCGACAATTTGTGCAGTAGTCAGCACATCTAGGAAAAAATCGTGAAAAAACAAAAGGCATTGTGTTTCGATGCATGACAGAAAAGAAGGTTTATGTACAAGTCCAAGACTGGACCAACACCTCACCATACAACTCGACCCAAAAAAAGAGCATCTAGGAAATTTCAGTAATTCAGTATGCAACAAACTAGGAGGCTGAAATGGTCTTTTCTAAATGGCATCTCTGGACTCTGGAGTAGAAAAGAAGATATTTCAGGTAGGAGCACTATCTGATAGCAGATAAGGATAAAATCGAAGCTGCACAACTTCTAGTAGTTATTGAACTATTGTTACTTAGTAAGAATGTCAAAATAATTAAACTCAATAAGTATGCCCCGCCACCTGTCATTAGATAGATATGCAGGTCCATTCTTTTTACTTGTCTCTAATCTCCTATTTTTTTTCAAACAATGCTTAATGAAGAACTCCCAGCTAAAATTACATGGAATTTGAATTGAATTGGTATCTTCAGTAATACCCAGGGTTATTACTAGCTATAATTGATATTGTCGAATTATGTCTGACTAAAATGCACTGTGTAAAGGCTCGTGGAAACCTGTAGGATCATAAGAATAGACATATTTCTATTTTTGTTAGCTCGATTGGCCATTTCTATGTGTTATCCTGAAATCAATCTTACAGTCTAAATTTTAATTTCTCTTTCTAATATACAATCACGGTGAGTGGTTCTGAAACAACTTCCCAGAACTAAATAAGACTGGTGGACAAAAAAAAAACATACTTCATACTCATGAATGAGTGTTGTCACGAAAACATAAATGCTCAGATGCATTTATACTTATGTTCACCTGATACATTGAGAAGCAACATAATCTGTTGAAGTGAATGACCCAAAAAGTGCCAAACTTGTTCGAGTATCTAATGTCAGTTCTGTCCGTCTCCTGGAAGATAGTAGTATGATGAGATTGATAGTACAGAATAGTAAGGAGTGGCTAACAAAATATTTGCAGCCTCTTAGGGACTAGAAATTTCAAGTTCTATCTAATTTTGAAAGGAAAAATTCCAACAACTCAAGCTGAGAGCAACATTATGAATCTGATATTTGTGAAAGAGGTACCCTTCTTGGTAATGAGCATTCAGGTCGCACAGTGCTTCTGAGCCAATAGAGACAACATGGGCAGTACGCATCTCCTCAAGCTCTGGTAATATTATCTCTTCTATCTTGAAAAATGTTAAACAACACTAATCAGCTGAGATAGCAAGAAAGAATAAATATGCAAATTGTAGTAGGTACCACATCCTCAGAAAAGGCATTTCATCATAACAATTTAGCAGATGGAATAAGTAAGCTTAACTTCTACGGCCTGTTGGATACCTAGAGGCCAAATGATGCAGAGCAATAATCAGTTACAACTTTCAAGAGTTGTTAACAATCGCAAGAATTTTTTCTAATTAACACTTGACAATTGTTTCAACATAACCATCAACAGAACTATGGAAGTGCATAGAGCCTCATGTGTGGTTTTGGTAATTAATGACAATCCCTGTGGACTAATGTTTGCATTGAGTTATATTTGTAGGAGTTGTCCATAGGCAATGAATCATGTGTTGGCTTCAAGGTTGCAATAAGAAGAAATGCAAATGCAAATTCAAGATGAATCAACTTGAAAAGATCATATGCTTGAAGTTTGCCATTCTTATGGTGTTCATGGATATGTGAAGATGCACCAAAGAAGAAGCTCTCCCATAGTGGAGTATGGGGGAGCAATCCGCAAGACTTCATCAAGCAAACACAACCAAGAACGGTGTTCCATCTTGTTGCGGTCAATATCGTCATCATCGAGCTCAAGTGGAATGCGCAAGGCTAAGGTTTGCTCTTGATAGGGTTTCTTTCTTATCGGTCTCATGGTTTAGTTGGGAGACCGGTTTATAGGCTAGACATCGTACTATCAAGGGCTCTCGAGTGAGTAACTCGATCGTATCGTTCGGAGCGCGGTCAAACCTTTGCATCCTTGCATCATCTTTCTTGGTTGTTATTTGGATCTTATCCATGTGGTGTTTTAGAGCTTGTGGTTATTTCCATGATAAGTTCTAGTTCATCGAAAACGGATTTCGCATAGATCACTGTTGTGTTTTCGAGTTTGGTGATTTTCTCGGTTTCTCGTATTGAGGGGTTGCACCTCTAAAATGAATAGAAAATCATTCCCCACTAGTTTCCATATTTTCAACAAATTTGTTTCGTGTCGTTTGGACTTTCCAAACTCTAGTTATGGATTTTCTAAGTTTGCCCATATTTGGTTTTAATAGAAAAAGAGAGGAGTTTGGGTTGGCCGGCAGTACCGCCCTAGCTGGGCCGGCACCACAGCCCGCGCTACCGCTCTTGGCGCCCTGCTCCTAGTAGCCTGCGTGTGGTGACCGGTACCGAAACCGGTACCAAGCCCGGTGGTACCGGCCGGCCCTGGCCGGTGGTACCGGCCACCCCACTCCTGCGCGCGCAGCACTATCGCTCCTGGCTGCCTCAGCCTTGCATGCCCAGCTCACCAGGCCTCGACCCCGCGCCTAGCTAGCTTGCTCGCCCATGCCGCTTGCCTCGCTGGCAGCTCGCGCTCTCACTCGCTGCTGCTGGTTTTGGTGCGGCCTAGCATCTATCTTGCCCAACGGGCAGAAAACAGGCAGCCCCCCGTTTTTAAGCCTCCTCTCTCTCTTTTGGCGTTACTGCTTCTTCTTCTTCCTCTCTTGGCTCCCTCCATTGTTGACTTTTGGTGAGCTTGCAATCTCTCTGCCTCTCCAATGATTTGAGCATCCTTTTGAGAGAAATATAGAGGAGATCTAGATCCACTCTTTGACCAAACAAAATCATCTCTTTGTGAGTGAATCTTTGGGATCTAGATCTTGGGGAACTTTGTGTTCTTCTTATGTTCTTCCTCTTTTATTCTCCCAATAGCTTTAGTAGCTTTGTTGGAATTTGAGAGTGAAGGATTAGGGCATCTTTGTGGTGTTCTTGCCATTGCATTTGGTACATCAGTTTGACTTCTCCGCGGTGATACGTGGGGGAGCTTGTTCCCGGAGCTTGTTCCTCTTGGGTCATTGGACCATAGACGGCTTAGTGGTCTTTGTGGTGTTCTTGTGAACTCCAATTAAGTTGTGGAGATTCTTCAAGGGAAAGGCATTTGTGAAGATTTATTGGGAGCCTCCAATTAAGTTGTGAAGATAGCCCAAAGCTTTATGCGGGTTTGGTGACCACCCTAAGGTTCCATAGTGGATCGAGGTCTTCCCCTTTGGCGGGAAGGGTCGAGGAGCATAAGGTGAGGCCTTCGTGGCGTTTGGAGTACTTTGTCCTCCACACCTCTCCAACGGAGACTAGCACTCGCAAGAGTGTGAACTTCAGGATACATCGTCGTCTCCGCGTCACCTTGGTTATTCCTATACCCGAGCTATTTACTTATGCACTTTACTTTGTGATAGTCTTCGTGCTTGAAGTTATATATCTTGCTATCACATATTTTCTTGTATTGCTTAGTATAAGTTGTTGGTGCACATAGGTGAACACTAGTTATATAGGTTTTGTGCTTGACAAATTAAACGCTACTTTTATTCCGCAGTTGTTCAGCCATAATCGTAAAATTTTAAACCGTCTATTCACCACCCCCCCCCCCCCCCCCAACGCGCCCCCTCTAGGCGACATCCGTGTCCTTGCATTCGTTGTACACATTGAAAATATAACTAATGTGCAAATGCTCTCATCTAAAGAAGAGATTGCACATTCGAAGGTACAAGACCTAGATAGCTAACATACCTACGAAAGAGTGTGATAACTAAATGGTAGAATACAAATCGTATACGATATGTTGAAATAGCAATGGGTATACCTGGCATCCGAAGGTGCTGCACAGGAGGTTAAGTGCATCATCGCATGTATTTGAGATCTCACTATCAGAAACATCATGAAACCACTACAAAAACCAATTTTATATAAGAAATTGCAAATATTGACAAATACACTATTTCATGTAAAAAAAACTGTACCTCTGTATATTTTCCCACTTTTACTGATTGTAGGATATTGCTGTTGTCAGAGGACACCAAGTTAGGAACACACAGCGGCAACTGTAGAGAGAAAAAGGGAAGGAGATGTAGAAGCTGTGAGCCTGATGATATGCAGTAACATCAGCTTTAAATCATAAGTTGTGATCCATCCTAGGGAATACTGGAGAATGTTACCATATGAGTGTTGCGGCATTATGATTATTGTGCTGTGAAGTTCAAAATTTTAGATATTATTTGAGGAAAGTGATCCCATTCACGTTTTCTACAATTCAGTAAAGAGTAGCGACTTACATATACTGTCTCTTATTCAAAAGAAAAAACTGAGTGCTATAGTGCAATCCATAGAAGTGACATGAAAGATATTTCAGAGTTCTTTTAGCAAAAACCTAGTGTTTCTGGTATTTAACAGATGGGAGATGTTAAAAAAGGTAATATCTTACAGGTCTCAGAGTAAGCTTATCCATAGGTCTACTGCCTGCAAGTGCAGAATACCTGAAATGGTATATGGCAGGGTGTAAGTCGTAAATACATAACTTACAAACAAAGGGGCAAGTCTTTAGTTGTACCCACTAGAAGACAGTTGACAAGCTTCCAAGTTTATCAACAAAATAGCTAAACCTAACAGACTTATGAAATTGCACGATCTCCTCTAACAAGCCAAACTACTTACACTAGCATAGAATCCTCCACTGATGCTGTAAGAGGTGAAGCAACTTCAACAGTCCCAGCATCACAAAGTACCCTGCAAATGAGATATATAATTATGCATACTCACAGTTGTGTACGTCAATGGATTTTCTAATCAAATCCAGTGTAAGAGAACACTAAAAAGTAACTCGGCAGCATCGCTTACTTGATTGCTGGACAATACAATTATTTAGCTCTCTAAAAGAATAACAAACATGGCTGGTTGAAACTTTTGCAGTTTGTGGCACACCTGCCTTACCACTCGGCAGCTAGGCATTTCTTTGCTGTTCACGAAATTTACTCTATCCTATAAACAGGAGCTGGTGATGCGTGATACAATGAGGAACGTATGGTAACTGCCAGCCAAGCAAGAATTGGTGAAAAGTGGGACAGATTGGGTCTCCCTGATTCTTGATAAGGTGGATGCTGATATGAAAGTGAAACAGCTCTTCATCTGGTGCACTGTGGCGTATTTGGAAATGGTAAGGCTTATTCGACATTTCTCCAGAGTTATGTCCACTACCTTCAGTCGGTACGAGTGGGGCTCACAGATCAGGATACAAAAGGGAAGGGTCCGATTGTTGCTATGAAGATCCTACAGGCAAGCGGCAATGTCGCAAAGCAGAAGGAAAAAATGGGAGAAACCAGAACCAGTATGGGTAAAATAAATGTTGGTGCTAGCTTTGTGAACCAAACTGGGAATGCGAGCTGGGGAGCGATCCTTAGAGATGAACACAGCTCTGTTAATTGCCTGTTTTGAACGCATACGTGGAAGTTTTAATTTTATCATGACGCAGATGATCCTTGAAAGTGATAGTGCGGAAGTGGTGTCTGAACTTAATAGGGATGGGAAGATCACAGCTGTCTGCAGTGTGCAAGGACATTAAGCTGTTTCTCGAGCAACTCCTGAATTTTAAAAATCAACAAGATGCCTCAAGGGGAAATAAAGCAGCTCATGCTTTAGCTTGGTTTGGAAGAGAGGTGTGGAGTGATGGTATTTTGGAAGAGACAGCTCCATCCTGTGCGTTGGTATGGACCTTGCGCAATTGGAATGAGCCTGTTATTACCTAATCAATATATACCATTTTTAAAAAAAACTCTTACCAAAAATTTACAAATTAACTAACTGAAACGCAATAGATTTTCCCCATAAACCGACTAAACGAAAATGAGTCATAGCAGGAGCAAGAATGCAGAGGCATGAATCGAGTGACACCGGCCTATGCGGGACTCAGATGAGGCATGGCCAATATGTGCAGCAGACTGAGACAATGACAATGACTTAATGTATATTTTTATCCGGAGCAAAGCACAGGGTAGCAGTAAATATTTAGTAGAATTTTTCTTAGTTACCCAGTCATATCTGTCCGCCCATACGTTGTCTTCAAACCAACAATGCCACATAGGGAAGATGGAATTCGAACTGAACCTGTAGAAAAGAAAAAGGTAGCAACTAGAGACTAGTACTCAAAATAATGTAGTGTTAACGAACCCCGCAGCATTATATGTACAAACCTCCACCATCTGTTCCAATCGCTGCTGAGCATAGCCCTGATGAGACAAGTGCAGCTGGACCAGATGAAGAACCACCAGTATATCTATCAACTGAATGCGGATTTCTTGCTGTCCTGCAAAAAATAATTACAAAGAGATGAAAATAAAGTGATGATCATCAGAAAAATATATTGTGGATGGACAATATAGGATGAACGCAAATTATGAATTCGTTGTTTCTATTTCCCCTTCGTAATATGGTTTTCAATGATAAATATTATAATTTCCCTTCTTCGTTTGCGGTGTTGTTGGATATTCACGCTTGCAGCATGTCCAAGAAGAGGAAAATGTTTGTCAAACCAGGTAATACCCAGTTTCACCGGATCAACGGAAGTGCTTATGAAAACATGACTTATCTTTCGACAACTCCAAGAAAAACTCATGCATCCCTGGAATCCATCTACGTAGTCATTTCAAGCAGAACAAGGTGCCACACAATTATTAACCGTACCCATAGTTTGCATTGTTTCCAGTTACCCCAAGGCCGAACTCGTGCATATTTGCTTTCCCGATGAAGATTACTCCGCATTTCCGTAGACGAGCAACACAGACTGCATCTTTCTCCACAGCGCGGATTTTGTCAAAAAATGTAGTACCACCTGCACACAAAAATAAGACCATAATATGGAATGTGCTTCTCGGGCGGAGCAACAAATGGTTACTTCGGTCAAGCGAACTAACTTTTTGACGGATATGGGAAGCAGTCAATATCATCCTTAATGGCGAAAAATATCCCGTCCAAAACGGAAATTGGATTTCCTGGGCACGAGAAGCAACACACATCAAGGAAATGGAATAGAGGTAAATGAAGTTTCCACCTGAAGCCAGTTCATTTCCATGTGAAGAAACAAAGCAGCAGAGTTGGGTGGGGGTAAAACCTTGCTCAAATCTCTTTGTGGAAGCATCAGCTTGCTTCCTGAGGTCATCCGCGTTAAAGTAGATCAGCATCGGCATCGGAGGCTTCTTGTTGTTCCACTCTTCCACGCCCGCAATGACATGCTCGGCAACCTACAGAACAGACCAAGGCTGAACACCACATATGCAACTATGCAGAGGCCACCGAAGCAAGAAAACGCTCTGTTCATTCTTCCACTAGGCTAACTCACAGCTGATGGTGTGGTGATCCCGGACCGGTACGCGTAGGCAAAGTCCCGGATCTTCCAGTAGAGGAAGGGGTTTTTCTCGTCGACCGACGTGAAACGCGCGGACGGGTCGTACGGAGCGAGGCACTGCACTGCTTCCTCCACCCTCTCCACAGGGTCCCTGTCTTCGGCCACGACCACGACTCCTTGCTCCGGCTCTGGAAAATCAGGAGGGGCAGCGATTGACAACAGTACACCATGATTCATCCGAATAGGACAGGATGAACAGAATTGTCACAGGCCCAAACATGGAGTGCTCATCAAAATGTCGGCTGCAACAGCTGCGTAACTGAATTGAGCAGATTATGCAGGTGTCGCTTGCAGCAAACATGCTCCATGCCGGCAAAAAAAAAAGAAAATAAATGCACAAGCTTTTTTCAGTTGCACGACAACTTGAGCCAACGAAAAGGAGTGGAGCATTTTCTCAACGAAAAAAGAGGAGTGGAGCATTTTTGTTTTATTTAATAAAAGTTCGAGTAGTAGTAGTATTTTATTTCCCTGGCTACTTGCTTGCCCCGCTGAACAAAACAACCATTGACGATTTCAAGAAAAAGAAAAAGGATATTCCATTGACGAATTCAAAGGAGCAACGCAGAGGATATGGCGCGCCGCCGTACCTTGCGGCGGGAACTCCGGGTAGTACATGGGCCGCTCGGGGATCACCGTGTTCTGCAGCATCTGCACCCGCGCAACGAGTCCAGAGGAATCGCGGTAAGTTCAGTAGCCGAAGCAAGCTACAGTGCACAAATAGAGGGGAGGGGTGCAGAATTGAGGATGCTACCTGCGTCATGTTGTTCTGTTTCTTGAGGGCGGAGAGGACGAGGGGCCCGAGGAGGCGGGACTCGAGGAGCCAGACGAAGGCCCTGAGCGCGAAGCCCGTGAGGTGCGGCGCCTGCATCGGCCGCGGCTCGTAGCGCACGGCGGCGATGTCCACCTCCCCCACCGGCGCCATCGCCCGCGGCTGCCCCTTCGCCTTGGATCCGCCGCCCATCTCGGCTGCCCTGTGGGCTGTGGTCCGGAGCAGCAGAGTAAATGCGAAATTGCGAGCGCGCGGCAGGAACTAGGGAGGAGCTCAGGTGTGGGTTTTATGGTGGTTGGAGACGGTGATGACCAAGGAGGAAGAAGGAGGCGGCTGAGAAGTTAATGGCGGGCCGTTGCCAGCCGAAACATCTACGTATGACTGCAGGTACCACCGATCCAGTGGACTAGTGGACAGAGCTGATTAATTTTGCCAGAGAGACGGCAAGCTTTTGCGATATCAGCCAAAGGATAAAATGCACTTATTAACCTTGGAGTACTCTTAACCTTCAGCAGTTATCTTGTGTGACATAGCCAAAGGGAAGAAAATTGCACTTGTTAAACTTGAGTTGTTGTCTGAGTCCACCTATCAACCTCAACCTGTAGAGCCTCCAATTTATAGGGCATATGTTTGATTCACATATTCGAAAATCACTGGAACAAAAAACACATGATTACAATTTTATGCCAACTTCAATCCTCCGGGGTTTATATGTATCCTACGGGATTCAATCATACAAATCAAACAACCATCATACAAAAAAAAATTCAGAGGATTTAAACCCTCCAACTTTTCTTACGCAAACCCTTTGAATTAAAGTAACCCTTAATGGTGAATTTGCTGAAGAGATGCCAAACTTATGTGACATCACCAAAGATATTTTTTTCCCTTTTTATATTTTAGTTGCGTCCCCATTTCAACCTCTCAAACTCGCGGTTTTTCGTCGTGGTTTCGCTATTGAGGCGTTTTCGACTGTCTTATCCTCGCTCCTTCAAAGTGATATCGGGCTTATTGGTGTAAGTTGTGGACACGTCAAACGCCGTCGATGTAGAATCCCATGTGGATGCCATCTCAAACTCTATAGCAATCGCGTTGGAGCGTGATAACGTGGCAAAGTGGGAGCGAACTCGAGATGGTGCACCGGCTCTCGGGACTGTAAGGGCGAGTAACGAATTGGGAGAGTTAAAACATAGTGGGAAATGTATTATGGCGGGCGAGGGGGATGTATTGTGGGGCGTGCCATCAGATGGGCAGTGGCGAGATAGTATGAAAAGAGTAAAAAACATTGATCCGCAAAGGGAAATCTTGACTAATGCTGCATGTCGTGTTGTTGTAGAGTCCAAATGTACATGTTGATCAGCTTGATATTATCATATTGCCCTCTCTAAGAAAACAAAAGAAATAATATCATTGAAAAGAAGAGGATAACACCGATGCCTCGAGAAAGCATGAGCTTTTTCGTTTTTAACCTTTGTGCACATGCATCATTCAAACTTTCCAGAGGAGCATCTTAGGAGAAAGTAGACGGTGTCTAGCCTTTGGGATTTGGAGGTGTGGCGGATCACTGCCTCTCGTCGGCCGGAGGGTTTCAATATTGTATTCTGTTCAACTTGTTTCCTAGTGTCTTTCCAGGGATGGTGTGGTGGCGGCTACATCTCGAAGTCAGAATAAGATACTCTCCGCTCTATCATCGCTCTGGTGTTGCGTCTAGTGCCGGCGGAGGGCGTGTCGAGTCGTGTGGATCTCCCAGAATCTGTTTGGTTTTCGTGTGTGTTGGTGTGGTTTCAGGTCAGTTTCTTCCGATCTACGGTTGTCGTCATTGGCAATAGTTGTTTCTCTGTTGCGCTGGTCCTTTTGGGTCTTAACATGACGTGTGTCTGCCTACAACAATCTCTATTATGGTAAGTTTTGCCCGGCCGGCTGCCGCTATTGTTTGCAGTATTTGGGGTGGTCCATTGATCTATTTTGTAATTTATGTTTTTTACAAATTGTGCTATTATTGATATTTATCAATAGATCGGTGGATTTTGGAAAAAAGAACTAAGAATGGATAAGACAATGACGTGGGCGTTACCAGAGAGAACTGATTGGTGTTTTCTTTTTTTTTTTTCTCAAGGGAAAACACTTATGCTTTATCTAGATAACCAAGAGTGTAACTGAATTTCCAGAACATCGACCGATGCCGTCAGTTCTGAAAAGCGAGTAGTTCAGAGTCAATCTCAAAGACGACTCTAATGGCTCCAATATCAACTGCAACATCAACCGCTTCTAACGTTTTACTCAAGGAAAAGAACAATTGTAACGTTTGATAAAAGTAGACTTTTAAGTGGACTTTATGCATGCCTAGAATCATCTTTTCATTGCCAGTCAAATGTACTGCTTGTTCATGCTGTTTTGCCCTCGAACAATTCAGTCTCCACGGGCCTTCAGAGATAGATTCGAAGGTGTTTTAAAACCCATAACGAGAATGGTGCTTAGGAATTCAAACAAATTGGAAACATGCCAAATTCTGCCTCCAAACGCCTACCAAACGCCTGACAAATCCGTCCGTCGGCCAAGTCCTATCGGTTTTCAAGGCTTCTTTGTTTTCAGCAGTGTCCACGTCCAAGTTGCCATTCCTCAAGACTTTTCTTCCTCTCCTTCTAGAACACGAAGCGCGCAGACCAACGCCGACGTCGACAGGATCACCATCATGCATGCACCATACGACAAGCCAGCTCATCATGTTCTTGTAACAATCGTGATAGCGTTATTGTTTTCCGGCCTACACCTTTGACTCACCGTTTTCTTGTTCCAGATGTACTGGATTCCCAAGTCGCGACTCCTGGCCTGTTTTTCTCCTCCTATAGAACCAGAATATCACGATTCTAGTTTTGGTCACTCCTACATACATACCTCTCGTAGTCTCGTTTCCCTCTGAACTTTTTCAATCCTGTTGTTTTTGGAAATGACCACAAGGTGTCGTACGTCTTTTATTCGTTTCATTTTCTTCGCATTTTCCTCACCCAAGGCATCAACTTATCTCCTTCTCAAATTAT
This sequence comes from Lolium rigidum, assembly GCF_022539505.1. NCBI lineage: Eukaryota > Viridiplantae > Streptophyta > Magnoliopsida > Poales > Poaceae > Lolium > Lolium rigidum. The sequence continues at coordinate 303,166,433 of NC_061514.1, read as the reverse complement.
GTTGCACATATAGGAAAAATATCAGCATAATATCAAACACTTACAAAAAAATATCTTTCACGATGATTCAAATATAAAAAATTGGTATTGTATATGTCGGCTCTTTTTATATATCTGGTCATACATTATATAGTTTGATTTCGAAAAACATATGCAACAAGTTAACTACTTTTCGGAAAACCACTTTTGAACTTAGGAGCATATGCTTATGGTAACCGAGAAAAAATTTAAAAATGTCAGAAAAATGTGAACAAAAACTTAGCGTGTATATATCGACATTATATATATGCGCGCCAAGTTTCGCGGAAAACTAATATTTTGTGTCTTGTGAAAAGCTTTTTTTAGCACCAAAATTTGTCTTTATACACACGACACAAAAATGTCGGTTTTCCGCGAGACGACTTTATGAGCACATATAATATCAAGATGTATGCGTCAATTTTTTTATACAGGATTTTGTAACATTTTAAACTATGTTTAAAAAATCATTTAAAAAACCGGAAGCATATGCTCCCAGGTGAAAAAACGCCTCGTCCACTATTTTTGTTCTTCTTTCTCGTGCATAAATGTTCTAGGATTGAAGGAGCATGGTTTGGATTTGCAGCGGGTTTGATATGGTAACCATTTTGCTTCATTTTGTGTTGCAATCTAATTTCTTAATGGGTGGCCTTTCTGCCATATTTTGTTATTTTTTCTTCATCTCTCGTTGATATGCAACATAAAATCTGCTACATGCTACGCTAATTCATCCTTCATTGCTCGTAGAGGAACAAATATGACAATAGGTCAAAATTTCATTTTGTCAAAAGCAACATTCTATGTAGCTGCCACAATCATACATGGAGAGATAGATAGACTACATAGCTACCGTTAAAACCCTCAGCCTCGGGGGAGAACTACTCACTCCTCATCGTGGGAGTCAGCAACGGTGATGGAGATGGCGGTGGAGTCGATGGAGATGGCTTTGGGGGCAATTTCCCGTCCCGGGAGCGTGCCGGAATAGAGACTTCTGTCCCCCGGATCTTGTCTGCGACTGCGGCGGAGCTACGGAACTTTTTCGTGGGGGAGATTGATTAATTTAGGGTTTTTGCGTCGGGAGCTTTATATAGGCGGAAGGGCGAGGTCGGTGGAGGCCAGGAGGTGGCCCCAGACCACCCCTAGGCGTGGGCCAGGGCCAGGCCGCGCCTAGGCATGGTTTGGCCACTTTGTGGCCCCCCCCTTCGTCTCTCCTCCGGACTTAGTCTTCGTTACGGAAAAATAAGATCTTCGGCTTTTATTTCGTTCAATTTCGAGAATATTTCCTGTACAACTTTTCTGAAATATAAAACAGCAGAAAACAGTGAATTGATAATGTGGCATCTTGTTAATATGTTAGTGCCAGAAAATGTATAAAAGTGCAACGAAGCATGAGCAAAACATATATAAACTGGTGTAAAATAAGCATGGAGCATCAAAAATTATAGATACGTTAGAGACGTATCAAGCACAACCTCTCGTTTAAGATAAGATTGTTGACGAGCCAAGGACGTCTCCCTCTCCCGCACAGTAACAGAGGGCGATTTCTGAAATCTCCCCGCCGATCCACCTCGCCACCGCTGTTTCGCCGGATCTCTCGCCCTCCGCCGGCCGCTCCGGCGGCGGGAGAGCGGGGGATCCCCGTTTCGCGGTTGTATATAGTGTAGGATCTGTAGGGTTTGCAGCCGGCGGTGCCATGGAGGTGGTGGTGGCGCCGGTGAAGTGTTTGGTGCAGGTTCGCGACTCCTTCGTCTACGGCGCTCGGCGGAGCTCCGTGGTCAAGCGCCTGCTTCCTCGCCGTTCGCGGATCGACGCATCTGCGCGGTGCGGTTCTCCCGGCCGAGATCCGTGCGGCGGATGCGGATCTCGAAGATGTTGAAGAAGATGGCGTGGTGCTTTGCGGCGGAGCCGTTGGTCCGAGGCGTTACCCTCCGGGGCGGTGAGCGGGGACTTCCCGGTTGCCTTGGGGATGCTTTCGTCGATCCTTGGCGTGTGGACGAGCGAGAGGTAGCGGCACGTCTCTCTCTCGTTCGGTCGCCGGCGAAGCTGGAGCTCGGGGAGGACTTCGTTGTAATTTCCTTTGTTTCCTGGGTTTTTCTGTAAGAACAAAGTATCAATGAATCTGTCTTCTTCTCGCAAAAAAAAAAGCACAACCTCTCGTTTGGTTTCCTTATTTTTCCATAGGTGTATTAGGTTTAGAGCCTCACATTACATTACGTTTGATAAAATGTTTGGTAATTTGTCGTCACAGTTTTTTGGCCGGCCACACTTTTTTAGCCATATAGTTCGACACTTCCTTGCCAAATCTTATCATGCCTGTGACATAGGATTTTGTCACAAGTTCTATGGCAAGGATTTGCCAAGGTTAGTTTTGACAATATTAGTTGCGACCCTAACACATCATACTTGAAAACATGGAGTTTCTATGACTATGAGGCGTCACAAGCGTACAATCGAGAATATATTCAATGTTTCTTATTTTCCCCTCTTGTGTATTTTATGCTACATACAAACATAAATACACCCAATAACATAAAAACTATATGATAGAATGCGGTAGTGTCATGTCACATTTAATGAAGTCCAAAATCGAAGAATTGAGAAACCAAAAGATAAAGCTGATTCTTGATTGTACAAAACTCAACCTACTGAGAAAATAGGTTGTTCGTACACCGGCTAATACCAAAAGCAGATTGTGTTGACTTTTTGAATCATCAAAGGTACGAGAATTTTATGGGAGTAACCTTTTGAATTGCCTACGTGGCCACGTAGCACCAAATATCTCGACCCCTATCATAGCTAAGCAGCGATGGACCATCCATAAGAAAATGCAATGACGGGCCACCCACGGTCGTAGGCGGGTGGGGGCATGGGAAGCATTGTCCATTCCTTCCGAGGAGATCCCACAACTACACCTTCCTATCGTTGGTCTGTAGGCTAGTGAGAATGAATCCAAGGGGTGGAATCCAAATCCCTCACTCGCAGACAAGAAAAGTCGCCTTAGCACTTTACAATAAGACTAAGTCGGCGAGTAAACCTTGTAATCGATATATACAACCAATAATAGCAGAAGCAAGAAGCAGGTCTTTACCTCCAGAGCGAGGAGCCAAACCATGATACATCATGTACCGGTCCCATCCCTGGTAGCACTCAACAACTTGCGCTTCTAACTCATAAGTCATTTCACGATGGCGCAGGCCGTGGCTCTCCCATGACAACGAGAGAAGAGGGAGGTAAAAGAGAAGGCGACTTTTAGTGGTAGAAAAGTCAAATCTACCGAGACAAGTAGTTGTCCACACCATTACTATACAGTTTGGAGTTGAAATCTTGGTGACACGGCCGACTCATGAATCTTCCAAGGTGAATATAGAAAGAACGGGAATTTCATAGTAACAATTTTAGCTGTCCACGTGGCCACATAGTAGTACATGGCATCACGGCGAGGGGCAGCACCGAGAATTTCTCGTTCGGTGTCACAGCTGCAGCGGTGGACCGTTCTTTAGAAAATGTAGCGGTGGGGCCACCCACGTTCGCTGACGGGTGGGGACAGGGGAGGCGTCTTCCCATTCCTTCCGCAGGAGGTCGCGCAACGCAACTACACCTTCGTCGGTCAGAGAGATCGAATCCAAAATCCCTCATTCGCAGCCGAGCCACGGTGGTCGGCCAGCCCTTTCTTCTTCCCCACGACACCCCGCCCGCCGCCGCCGCCGCCGCCGACGGCGAAATGGCGTCCCGCATCGCCTCGCGCCTCCTCCGCCGCCACGGCCCCGTAAGCCCCCCTCCCTCCCTCCCCGTCCGTACTACTACCCCGGGACCGATTGATTCTCCGTGGGGCAGCGCGCGCGCGCGTGATTCCGCGATTTCGGGGGAAGGGGATTTAGGGTTTGCGAGGATGCCTGGCTCGGCGGTTCGGTCCGGTGGGTTACGATTCGCTTCGCTCGGCGTGTCTCCGCGCGCGGGCTGGTCTCCTCGGTTTGATTGGGGATCTCCGATTCGGGGTTTCGGCGGAGGATTGTTGTTCCGCATCGGGGGCCTAAGGCTGCGCCGCGCGCGCGGGGCGATTTGGTGCCTCTGGGTAGGTTCGCGTCCACGGATTAGGGTTCCAGGGCTGTTTCCCCCATTTCTACGGTCGAGTAGGATGCACCGGACGACGTGGAATCGGTGCCACGGCATTGGCGGCTAGCTGCGGCACCGTTGTTTGCCGTCTCTGGTTCTCGCAGGCAAGCAGGCACGAATTGCTTCTCCTGTGTGTCACCAGGGTATGCGACCAACAGACACCTTGGATGCCTGGAATGGCTGTTGGGCTGTGATGGGTTTTCTTCGTTCATGCTTCCTTTGCATTTTTCTTACCCTGGCCATGCCTGTTAAGTGCAGTATGTTTATGTTCTGCTATAAGAGATAGGGTGCATTTTCTAAGACACATATGGGCTCTCAGCTGCAATAATACTTATAACCAACTGCAATTATGCAGCAGCACATCATGTACTAGATATTATGTTGTATTCTGTACATGCCTTCACAGAGTATATACGACTGGCATCGATTGCTTCCTCATGTTATCTTCCCTTGCTCACCATTCCAATTTTACTTGCAGACACTGGGCCTCCTGAGGAGCTATACGCATGTCAGGAACTACAGCAGCCAGCTTTCAGGTTATTTTCCTCAACAACTGCTATTTGGATTTTGACCCACTGGTTTGCTACCAACATCTCTAATATCTTTGTACTCTCCACAGGTCTTATTCCAGCTGGTCCCCAGAGCTCAAAGCTGACAAGGTAGCTAGCAAACCATGTACTTAATTGTGTTCCGTGGAGGCGTGTATCTGTATCCTGCCTTCGTTGTTTATTCTTGTAACTCCAGACGTTATAAGTTGTTTTGATCGATCTGTTGATACATGCACTAATGACTGCTGTTTACTATTAAATTTGGTAGAAGGCACTATTACTTCCCAAATGCCTCTCCTTACCAACTATGGAGCAGGTCATTTGCATCAGACAGTGGTAATGAAAGCAGACTTCTAGGTTATGTTTCAGAACTGTAAAATTGCTCCTGGTGTTGCGGTAATTGAGTCTTGTTGTTTCTTCCTGTAGGAGAAAAGTTTGAAGCTGTTGTACCTTTCATGGGTGAATCTGTAACTGATGGAACTCTTGCTACCTTCTTAAAGAGTATGCTCTCTCTCTCTCTCTCTCTCTCTCTCTGGGTGTGGGTCTGCTGTGCTGTGTGAAGCTCATTCATATTCTCCTGTTAACTCTTCATACAGAACCTGGTGACAGAGTTGAGGCTGATGAGGCCATAGCCCAGATTGAAACTGATAAGGTATTACTCTCTCTTAATCACTTCTGATTCTCCTCTATATATATGTCAAAGTGAGTGCTTGTAGAATTAAACATACTTTTTCCTTCTGTATTCCAGGTCACCATTGATGTTTCTAGTCCTGAAGCTGGTGTTCTTGAAAAGGTGAATCATTTTTCTCTTTTCGACTTCCATTTGTTCTTGTTATCATGGTTTACCTTTTACTGGTAGTGTAGCAAAATGCTGATTTTGTTGATGCCATTGGTTTTCAGTATATTGCTAGCGAAGGGGATACTGTTACTCCAGGCACCATAGTTGCTATTGTATCAAAGTCTGAAGCACCGGCTGAAACCCATGTTGCCCCATCTGAGGAGGCGGCACCAAAAGAATCACCTCCAGCAAAAGTTGAAGAGAAATCACCAAAAGTAGAAGCGAAAGCACCGAAAGTTGAACCTCCGAAGAAGCAAGCACCAAAGCCAACTCCTTCAAAAACCTCCCCTACAGAACCACAGCTTCCTCCAAAAGAACGAGAGCGGCGGGTAAGTCTAATCTTCTACAGGATAAAGTTGCATAGGATTAGTTTTAGTGGAATCTCTTATGTTCTTTTACAATGATAAACACCTTAATGATAACTGCAGGTGCCTATGCCAAGGCTCAGGAAGCGCATTGCCAACCGTTTGAAGGATTCCCAGAACACATTTGCAATGCTGACCACATTCAATGAAGTTGACATGTAAGTGTATTAGTTACCTTTTTTTCTTTTCTATTTAAGATTAGTTTATGGTCTGCTACTTTTTGGTTTTGTCTTGTTTTTTATTTTTACCCTTATAGTATGCATGTTTCACTGTACAACTATTTGGACATGGGGAGCTGATCTAGCATAATTTGAGGACTTGAAGGATTTAACTACATTATTTTAGAGTGCATGTCACTATGTGATTGGTGCCATCCAACTGTAACAGTATGACAATACACATGTCAGTATATTGGATTATATATAATAGAGCTCACGGAAATTATTACTCCCTCCGATTCATATTAATTGACTTCAATATGGATGTATCTAGAACTAAAATGTGTCTAGATACATCCACATTAGAGTCAATTAATATGGACCGGAGGGAGTACTAGTATTCCTGAACAGAAAATCCACTTTTATTGTATATAATAATGCGATATCAGTTTGTGGTTCAGTATCTGCTCATCTTTCCTATTTTAATTAATCCTTTTGTTTTCACCATCAGGTGTTATTAAAATAACGTAGAGTTGTAGACTTCATTATCATGTATCACTTCCTTACTGTTGATATGATTCTGCAGGACCAATTTGATGAAGCTAAGGTCTGATTATAAAGATGAATTTGTCAAGAAGCATGGTGTGAAGTTGGGTCTGATGTCTTGCTTTGTCAAGGTACTGTCCAATGTTATGGATTGCCAAACTATTGCTTGCTAATTTTATTAGGTTATATGCTGATTCTGTTTGGCTTTTGCAGGCTGCTGTTTCTGGACTGCAGAACCAGCCAATCGTGAATGCTGTAATTGACGGCGATGACATCATATACAGAGACTATGTTGACGTTAGTGTTGCTGTTGGCACTTCCAAGGTAAATAATAACATACAGTTGTCAGCATGTTGAATATCTTATTTTTAGTACTTGATCTCACCTGGAATGCAAATCTCGTATTTTTTCAGGGTCTTGTGGTGCCGGTTATCCGAGATGCTGATACAATGAACTTTGCTGACATTGAGAAAGGGATAAACAACCTTGCAAAGAAGGCTACTGAGGGGGCACTGTCAATTGACGAGATGGCAGGAGGAACATTCACCATCTCCAATGGTGGCGTCTACGGAAGCCTTATTAGCACGCCTATCATCAACCCCCCGCAGGTACTGCTGCTTTTCTTTTCTGGTGCTCTCTATAAACTCCTGGATACATTTCACAGCAGATATTCATCCAAAGCACACTGCCCTGTCTATTGCAGTCAGCGATTCTCGGGATGCATTCCATTGTGCAACGCCCTGTGGTCGTGGATGGCAACATCCTAGCGAGGCCCATGATGTACCTTGCTCTGACATACGACCACAGGCTGATCGACGGCAGAGAGGCTGTCTACTTCCTGCGCCGCATCAAGGACTTGGTCGAAGACCCACGGAGGTTCCTCCTCGACATATAAACTCCATGGGCCGATCCTTGGCTGCTAAGTGCTTTGTGCTTGTCTGAAAATAATACTATGCAAATTTTTGACTGATACAAAGAGTCGCGTTCTGTGAAAGATGAGATTTGAGTTGAGGATCTGATAACGTCTTGTCCCGTTTTGTTCGGAGCTCCGGGATGTAGTTCCCTAAACAAATTTGCTTTAATTTTCAATGCAAGAGCAATAGATATGATGTCCTTTTGGTTAATGTTTCTCTTCTCTTGGATGTGGAAACCAGTCTGCCCCTGCCCATCCAGAATATATTGGAAGTGGATGGTTAAAGTGAGACGTGGCTGGTATGTATATAGCAGTCGTGTGCCTCCATTGACGCTCTTTGTGGGTACTTTTTGGACTCAGCCTGAGTATAGCTAGGCTTCACCTATTAGTTGCGTGCGCTACTGTTCGCTACGCTACTATTCTTGCGTCTTTTAGATTTGTGTGTTGCCAATGAGCGTTTTCGCTTCTAGTGATTTTAAGATACTCTCAAACTATTTTAGGCCATTCATTCTATTTGATCCCAGTAGTCTAGATTGAGGGTTCGGCTCCTCTACAGTTGCGGTGTTACTGTATAGATACGGTCCTCGTCCTTCTCATGTGATATTGATTGGAAAACAACGACGCAACGGCGCAACGCCATGGAAACCATAGACGCCGCAGAGCCACGGTGGTGGTCCACAGGATTCTCAGGCCGGCCCGGCCAACTTGTCGTGGGCAGCTCCGGAGGTGAAGCTCTCGCGCATAGCAGGGATGTCGCTAGAGGGGCTGCCGGCTGCGGAACAATTCTCAGTAGTAATTTAGCAATCCGTCAGCACCCAATTAAGGAAACGAAGTAGCTTCTTTTGCATCGAGACACAAATTTCCTCCACCGCTTCTAGGTAACCGGCTGTGGGTAGTTTATTCTCCATGCTACAGCTAACAACCATAGGGAGCTCGATCTTCACAAACTTGCAATGGCGATTGCTCCTGGGGAATCTTGTTGTGCGCATGCAGGCCAGTACTGCAGCTTCTCCACTAGGCTGGTGAGCTCCTAACCTAGGATGTAATAGTTACCCAAGAGTACTAAAATAAATATTATTAGCTTATAAAAGGAAATAGTGTTTATGGAAAGTACCAATTTATAATATGAAAAATATTGCCACATCTGGGAGCATGTGAAGATAAAAGGTAATGTAAAATCAGAGTAACTTCACTATACATGATGGAGCAAAATCATTGTTTGACCAAAAACATAAAAAACATATAAACTCCGTATATATTATGTGGTTATACTTTCTAATCTCTGGTTAAAATACCCGGCTATAGCCGATAGCCGCGAATTTTTTTGAAACTATGAAAGGCTATAGCCGGGCTATAGCGGGCTATAGCCGGGCTATAGCCATATAGCCGATTTGCTAAATAATGAAAAAATGGGCAACATATAGGCATATATATATATATCAATAATTCATAAATTAATAACATAATAACATCTTCACATAGGAGATACACATAATAAGTTCAGACATAGTTAAATACATAGTTTTATCCGAATATTACAACATCATTACGTAGTTTAGGACATAGTTATGCTTGCCGCTCGGCTTGGTGGCTATTTCGCTAAGCAAATGGACCGGTGGATTGAAATTTTTGATCCAAAATATTGGGCCCGTTGAGCAGGAAGTTAGCGACTATGCGGCTAAATTAAGGCTAAATAGCCTTAGCCGAGCTATTAGCGGCTATTTTTGTTTTAGCCTCTAAAGCCTCTAGCTATAGCCGCAGGCCTCGCGAAAGGCTATAGCCGGGCTATAGCCCAGCTATAGCCGGTTATTTTAAACAGAGTTTCTATTGTGAGAACATTTTCTTATCAGAATGCCAATATATGATTAAACGATAATTGTATCTTGAATACTAAAAGATGTTACATAAAACATGTAAGTACTTGCAACACGATGTATATGACACCTTTTGATACCTGCAACATTACACATTATAGCCCACGGCCACGTCCATTTGTCATGTATCAAGAAAATACAAGAGTTAAATTACACGAATTTTGAAACAAGTTAGATTACACGAATTTTGAAACAAGTTAGATTAACACTCCTCGCCGCTTCCTCCCTGGCAAGGCACTGCTGTCATGTCTATCCTGAGCTTGACTTGTAACAAAATAAGAAAATGAATTGTGGGGAGGCATCCTTGATTCCCATGAAACTAGAATGAAGTCTTGTTTTGGTCTAATGCTAGGATCTGCTACAAGTTCCCCAAATTTCACAATTGGTATTTCCTTGTTGATTGAAGCATCAATTTTATAGCGTGTCACGCTTAGTGGATGCAAAACATAGTCCGTTATATCCACTGAATGACCTTGATCTATAAGAAGGGTTGGCTCCACACCATATTTGTAGAGGTTTCTGTTAACCATTTTTATTCTCATGTCCAACATGCAACGCCAAAACTGAACATTGAGGTTGTTTCTCAACACGTCCGCGAACGTATTTGCTGAGACAAGTGAACCTTGTGTACTGTGCAACGCCTCCGTAAATTCATCAACTATTTGTAGTAGCCGTGGATGTTGCTCCGGGTCTGTGCTTCCGAATGCCAATGTCTTGAAAAGGTACCTCAGCTCGTCGTAAGTCAGAGCACTTAAGAAAATTGGTTTCACCGACCCAAATCGGGCTAACCTTGTAAGTCTACCTACGATTACGATCTTGCTTCCTGTGCTCATCCTCATGGAAAATGAGCAAAACTTTTTCCAATCATCATCACCTATATCAGAAGAAAACTCAATAATTATCAACATCATCCCAAACATGATCCTTCCCTGGTCAATCCTCATAAAGTTGTCTCCATTCAAGTGCAAAACAGTGGGGAAGCGTGAGCGAACCCTTTCGTCGCCACACGCATGAGCAACCAAAGTCTTCTTCCCAACTGCAGTGCCACCTATTATTGGAAGGATAGCCGGTGCACAATCACCAGGAGGGTTGTTTTGCTGCAACAAGAAGCTCAAGAGCCTTTGCTTCTCAGCGTGCCGGCTGAACATGAAGTTGTCGGTGTAGAGATATATGTCGTAAGGCCTACGAGACATGCGCTCGCATCCACCCAGAAGCACAACAAATTCTGCCATGTTATCCACAACAATTTCTAAGCTTTCCAAGGCACCGAGGTGCACCGCCTTCTTGTCATGCTTGTTAGTTGTTTTCCGAGAGCGCTTGAGGGGAATGGCTAAATGCGAGCTGCTAGGGGAGTCGTTGCTAACCTCGTTGAAGCCAATACGTTGGATGGTTTTGTACCTCAAGGTGTCCAACACGTGGTATCCTCTGTACATGGCCTCTGAGATCATCTTGAGCTGCATGATCATCCCAGTGTTGGTTATGTATTGCCCGTCTGCCTCCTCAATGATGGTGCTGACTCTTATCAGGAGGCTCTGCAACCTCTCCACCATCTTCTTCTCATCTGATTGCGCATGGCTGGAGGAGTGGTACTTTTTCATCAGAAAGGAGATGAACCGGCTCACAAGTTCACCTGTAACTGCAGACATGGCAACCTCCATGGCTAGTGAGAAGATGATTGATGAGGGAAGCTGTTGGTTGGTCTCTAGGATCAAATTAGCTGGACTTGCTGAACAAGTCTATAGGAAAAGTCTCCAGGTATGATTAAACCGTTGATTGCAACAAGTGGTTGGTTGACAAGGACTAGTCAACTGCTCAGGCGGCATGAATAAATTGACCAACATTATTAATAATTTGCACGAGGTATGTTCAAACTAATTAATTATCTTTCCAAAATGTATATTTAATTAGGGACTGTCTAACCATCGTCTAGAGGAAAATGTAATCGGGCTCAAGTCACCATTTTTTTCCTTCTAGTGATTCTCCATCCTGATCAGTCCCTCATTCCCGCAGATCAGTATGGACCTGTTCCCACTCAGTTCCGATCAATCTGGTTTTATTTTTCTGGTTTTTTTACAACTAAGCGCGACTAAAAAACCAAGGTTTTCGCGGCCCTAATAGTTTACACAAGAAATAAAACTGGCCTGGAAGAAATTATGGGCCTTATAGGCGATCTGCCAAAAAGAACATGGAATACGCCTGCACTTTTTCGGCCTCTTTCTGTGTCTGCTTCCATGTCAACATTCTTCTTCTTCCTTCCCACGCAAAGGCAACTCCATCCCAGCAATGAACGGTGCATAAAAAGAAAAAAAGATGAGGGGGACGGGAGATCAGATTAAAAAAGGAGGGAGAAAAATCCAGAAGAAAAAGGGATGCACGTTGGAGGGGAATGAGAACACCATGAGAACATCTACAACAACTTGAAAGAATTCACAGACCGTCAATCATCTGGATCTTCCTCAAGCAGAACACATATGCATGTACCCACCACACCACCTTCTACTTTGACACTGCCTCTTCTCTTCATTCATCTTGATCAAGTGTGTGGCCTTTTTTAATTGTCTTGATCTGCACAAAATGATTGATAGTTTTAGTTATTTATTGCATGAAAACTCCAATTAAGCTAACTACTCAAGAAAGAGCTAGGTACATGAACTGAAAATTACACTGCGCCTGAGATCACAAGCAAACTATAGACTTTAGCACATGAGTTTAAAACGTAAAAAGAAATCAAACAAAATTCTGTGCGTACATCTTGGTGTGCACGTCAAGTTTTGAGGTAAAACGATTTTTTGTGTCCTATTAAAAAAGATAAAGAAATGTTGTGAAGAGTTTTATTTTAGCACAAAAATTTATTCTTACACATCACACACCAACTATGGGTTTTTCGTGAAACGACTGTCTGAGCACATAGAATATCGAGATGTATGAGTGCATTTTTTATCGATCTTTTTTTCACTTAAACTCATTTAAAAAACAGGAGCATATGCTCCCAAGTGAAAAAAAAAACGCCTTGTCCGATTTGATGGGCATAATAACCACTACAAAGTAGCTAGGGCCCCCATCCCCACCCCCACCCCCCCACCCTTTTTAAGGGAATAATTCACAATAAAATAGTTTTTTTTATTTGGGAAGTGGATAACAAAGTAGCTAGATGAGTCTATGGGAGGAGTCAATGCACCGCCCACACACCAGATAGCCGAATTGGAAAACACAATTGGCCCACATGACCCAAAGATTCATTCACCCATCATTCCTTGTTCTTGACGCCTTCTTTCTTACTTTCTTCCGTTTCCTTCAGCTTCATGTCTTCCATGAACTGGCTCATAACGCTTTCATCCTTTCGGCCAAACACAGCAGCACGCAGAGCCCTGCTTCCCCAGCCCACGGCGTCATTGACAGCACTGTTGACCCATTTCATGCAGCATGGTACATGGATAGTTAGACAACACTCAAGCTCATTTTGCAATTGAAGCTAGTAGTTTGAAAAATTAAGGAAAGGCTTGACAAACCTGACAATCGACATGGGTTCCCGCACCTGCCTTACTCCTTGTCTGTATGCCTCATAACCTGCAACATAGTTGGCTCTCGCTGTCTCGCACGTTCATACACGGCTTGATCTCTTCCTGACATCGTACATGGAGCTAACCGTGTGATGAGTGCGTGACTGGTGGCGATTGGTGAGAATGGTGAACGATGGGTGATGAAGGGAGGCCGCCGCTGCATGAATTTATAGCCGGCCGGGGCTGCTTGACCAAAGGGAAGGAACCTAGCTGGTTCGTTCGTCTTGGTCATATTCTTTTGTTTCCGGCGGTGGTCGGTGGGTGGTTAAGCCCAGTTGGCCATGATCGACTAGATTACTTCCCAGAAAAATGAAACTGTGTACTCCAAAAAAAAGTGAAACTGACGGATTACTTCCCAACTGGCTCGGATGCGGGAGGGCACCGTAACTACTATAATCCTTAAAGATAATATATGTAACCAGTTTGTTTGTTGGTTCACTCCGTTTGGTCTTTCAGAGCCCAATCCTCAAGTGTCATCAAGTCTACACATGGCTAGTTCAGCCATCTGTCAAAAACCTATTGCACCGTCTGCACAATTCATGGCTCAGTCAGGCTTGTATTTGATGAGCAAACCTTATATTGCTCTCCGTACTCGCAAGCATGTAAAAATGAATACATATCTCATTCTGTGCAATGGTAAAAGTTCCAACTCATGTCTGTTGAGCTTTTGCTCTTAGTTAATTTGTTACAGTTCTCATTCGATTTACAAGTTGGATTTATTTCCTGTTCAAAACTAGAACTTGTCTTCCTACATGTAATTGCACTGTAGATTTGCTTCCTGTAATGAGTAGGGTCAGAGCTCCGCCATAGTTCACCCACGGTTGCTTCTGGTCCCTCTTCAGTACCCCGAGTTTCACTGCCCGGACCGAAACCAAACGTGGACACCGGCACGTTGCCCACGTTGACCTGAGCAGGGTTAAATGAACTCTGGTGGCCGGCCGACGCATCCACTACTGACCTTGCGGTCGGCGAGGACCTTGAGGCTGGTCTGCAGGCTGTCCATGATGTTTGTGCTGTCAACGCCAGCTATAAGGCTGTCAATTAGCATCTGCAACTCCCTCTGAGAGGCCTCGGCGATCTGCCGCAGCGGGCAGAGCCGCATGGCAGCACTGGAGAATGTCACGATGGAGAGTCAGTCAACGGGGTTGATCTTCAGTAGGGCGAACTGTACGGCGGTCTTCAGCTGCTTCATCATCTCGCGATCCATACTTCCGCCGACATCCACGACCGCCACCAGGTCCAGACCTGGCCGGCCAGTGTTGCAGTGGTGAGCTCCAGCATCACTACTTTTTAATACACCTCTCAAGTCGAGCCTTTTTGCTGCTCTTGATCACCAGCTGCACGCTCCGGGGTTCGATCAGCGCTGGCCTCATCCCTGTATGTCGCCATTGCACTGGTTCAGAAAGTGTCCTTAATTTTGCTGGTACCTCATTAATTAATAGCCATAGTTTTATTGTGGACTACTTGCCAGCTAAAGCGAAAAATTTCCCGTAAACTGATAACTTAATTGTATGTATAAATCAACAACAACATCAAATCCTTTTTCCCAAGAAAGTTGTGGTAGGCTATTGTATGTATGAAGCATCTGCAAATTAAAGCATAGGCTTTGATCGAGTTAATGGACCTGAATTTGAGGAAGCAATGACCGGTTCCTTATAATTGACATTGACATGCGCGATAATTATCTGCAAATTGAGCAAACACTTACGATAATGAACCTGAATATGCAGGATCAACAACAACCGCTTCTTCGCTGAAGTGGATGATGGAAAACTGTGCGTAGGAATCATCTTCAGATCAATTAACTGATAAAAAATTGTGATTGAGCTCCCATGCAGGTACACTGGCCGTCCAGTCCAGTTAACTGATTAAGCAGACACTTTTAGTTAATCAACCTAAATTCTAGCTATCATCTTGCAGTTCAAGCTGGTCAATGACCATAATCGACTCCGACTTCCTCATTTGTGAATTTGCAGTAGTACTGTAAAATTATATATTTTCTGTACTTAAAAAAACGCCTTTGTTAAACATACTAGCTACTCCCTGTGTCTTTTTTTTTTCTTAGACGTAATCCCATCTTGCACAAAAATTAAGCTGTGCAGAAAATTGCTAGTCCTTCACAGTGCAGCAGTGCTGGACTGTCTTACACTAACTAATTCCCTCCCTCGAATAGCTGAACTGACCCTCGCCGTATTAATGCAATGCTTGCAAATCTGCAAAAGATAACTGGAAGCTCCCTGGCGGGGCTGAATCGTGCCTAAGAAAGCGGACACAGGGACAAATTATACCTAAGAAAAAGGTACAGAGAGAGCAGCTCTTCCCTGCAGGGTTCTTCAGAAACGACCGTCAACTGAATGTCGTCAACATGGTGATCTCCTGCATGCTTATCAAACATGTATTCACCAACATGGTACCAGTTCGATGATTATCGCACCCAAACTATACATGTCTGACTTGACGGACATCCTACAATAAACAGATTTACCCGCTACACCCTCTGCCTTAAAATGACATTTCCCAACATTACAACATATAAACAATATATAAAAGGGTACATGTAGTATGGTCTTACAGATTTGTATCTTACATTGATGAGAAATGGTTTGTGCTCATGCTTTGTGAGTTTTCTGTTGCTCTTGATAGACCAAAATCAGTAATCTTTGGCATCATCTGATTATCATGTAGTATATTGGCAGGCTTTAGATCCATATGAAGAATACATTTTTCCATGTGTAGATAATGCAAACCAGCACATATTCCTTTAATTATCTGATAACGTTTTTTCCAGTCAAGTCCTCTTAATTCATCTGTGGAAGAAATAAGCAGTGATGCATGAAATCCACAATACATGGATTTAATTCGTGTGCCGTCACTTGAAAAATAAAAACAAACAAATAGATAATAAAGCAGAAAAATGAAGTTGTGCATGCACCACATGAAACAATAGCATACCAGTAATTTTTTTATCGGGACTTTCCGTTACTGATATATTCGAAACAGAGCAACCTTTCTCTTATCTCGACGACAATATATCCTTTGGATCCTGGATTTTTCATTGGTGTCTCCACTGTATGGGAACAGATTCGTGCCTCCATACGTGTCAATCTTCTGAGTGACCTTATTTCGATGCATTTAGCTACTTGCTGGTGGTATTCCCATGGGGTTTCCTCCATTGATTTACTCCATCTGTGCCTCCATCTTCTCAGTATCTGCATTTCAACAAATTTGACTAAGTGTGATGCATCAATATTTCCTAAAAACATTGTGTATATGCATACATCAATTAGTACACAAAACATTTAAATTCTGCGACAAAATCTGAACATATAATCGCAAGTAAAACATATCGCCCCAAGGAATCAACATCCTACCAACTAACATATTTTCCAGAGAGCTATACCCTCTGTATGAAATATGATATATTCAAACATTACAGCATAAAAAGTAAGTACATAAAGGGGTACATGTAGAATGATCTTGCAGATTTGTAACTTACGCTGATGAGAAATGGTTTGTGCTCACGGTCTGTGCGTTTTCTGTCAGTCTTGATAGAACAAAATCCATAATCTTCGGCACCATCTGATGATCTAGTAGTATATTGGCAGGCTTTAGATCCATATGAAGAAATACATTTTTCCATGTGTAAATAATGCGAACACGTGCATATTCCTTTAATTATCTGATAATCCCAGTCAAGTCCTCTGAATCCATCTGTGGAAGAAATAAGTAGTGGTGCATATTATCCCCAATAAACTGGTTTAGTTAGTGTGCCGTCAGTCCGTCACTTGAAAAAATAAAAGAGAAAAAACATATAATAAGCAGAAAATGAAGATCTGCGTGGACCAAATGGAACACTAGCGTACCAGTAATTTTTGTATCGAGGCTTCCATTACTGACATATTGTTCCATTCTTGTATCTACACATGGATTTGGAATCAAAGTTAGTTAGAGAAAGGGAATCTAATCAATAGCAACTGGATCATCAACAATGGCAAGAAGGAAGGTAATACCTACTTGAGAGTCGGCCCTGTACGCAGGTGGTCTGCAGATCGAGCACGAACCGGAAACTATGCAGATCTGAGATGCAGTTATGCGACCAAACCCTGCAGAAAGAAAAGGAGTTGCAAAACTTGTTTCAAGACCGATGGAAGCAGATAGAATTAGCTAGAGCTCAACTTGGCGTATAGCTGGAATCAAATCAATCAATGGGGAAAAGGTCAGAACAGAATACTAGCTAGACATGTTCAGCAGAGGTGGGAGATCTGAATACATCTTTGGGCCTGGATGTAGTACCTGTTAGCAGCAATAAATCAAGCAGGCTCGGGTCAAGGAAGACGCAATTTGAGCTAAACAAGCAGTGAAGGCTGCTTTCCCGTGAAGGCTTTGCTTCTTTCTAGTGAAGGCTTTGCTTCTTTCCACATTTGTTACTGTTAGGGCATCTCCAACCGGGCGATCCAAACGGACGCTGGGCCCTCCGTTTTGGACCGTTTGGGTGGCCGCGCGGGATGCATTTCTAGTCTCTGAAGTTGTATACTAGTATCATGTGAACTTCTAAATATTGCAATAAATTTTGTTGGTTTGTCTTGGTATCTTGTGCTAACATCTCCGGCGAGAAACGAAGCTTGGTCGTTCCCCTCTCCCGCTACAGTAGGGAGGGATGATTTTTTGAACATCACCCGGAGATCCACCTTGCTCGCCGTCGGGTCGCCGATTTCCTGCCCTTTGGTGGCTGCTCCGGCGGCGGGAGGGTGGGGAATCATCGATCCATGGCCTGTATAGAGTGTAGGACCGTCTAGATTGCCTGATGGCGGCGTCGAGGAGGAGGAGGCGGGGCGGCGTTTTGAGGCGAAGCTCTTCCTCTCTAGCGGTGGTGCTGTCCGGAGTTCCGTGGTCGTGTCTTCGCCTTCCCCAAGCTGTCAGATCTTCGGATCTGTCGAGCTCGTCAATCCCCTCGCCGGCTTCGGCGTGGCGGTTTATCCGGAGCTTGTTCAAGAAGAAGGAGGAGGTGATGTGGAGTCTCGCGACGAAGATGGTGGTCCGCGGTGTAAGCTCTCAGGAGCTCGCGACCGGTGACTTCCGGCCCGCGAAGGGGTTGTACCTGATCCAAGCCATCAAGGGGTGCAGCGGTGGCGGCGCGCCACCGGCGGCATCTGGCTCGTCATCTACGTCGGGATCCAGAGTATTTGGCTGTAATTTTTCGTTTTTTACTGGATCTTTATGTAAAAACGGGGCTTTAATATCATTTCTTTTACCCACAAAAAAAAACATCTCCAACGAGAAATTATGGCACGACTATATTATTGTTTGAAAATGGTTGCCTAGAGCATTATATTTGCCGTTTCCTCCACCGTCAGCGCCGGCGTAGCGTGCAGCAGCGACCTAGCTATATGTCAAAACTAACAATTCCATATATGGTAGCCGGGCAGCGACATCTCACTTCTTTTTTTGCCGCGTGGTACTTGAGTTGTCCTCAAGTCGCGATCCTACCCTACGTGTGTAGCCTATCGCTGTTAAAATTTCGAATTCAAATAGCGCTAATTCTACACAAGCAAAACACTAAGCTCGCATCAACTACATAAACGTACACAAGGAGAGTGCAACTGTATTTGCATATGCCTGCTACGTAGACATGGAAGCCTCTTCATTCTTTGCTCTCCGGCACTCGCCCCTCCTCCTCCTCCTCGCCCTGCTTGTGCCAATCTTCTCCATCCTGATCCTCTTCTCCACCAAGAAGAAGAAGAAGCTTCCGCCTCCATCCAGCAGCAATGGCGATCAGCAGCTGCCTCCGTCGCCGCCGGGCCTAATTCCTATGCTCGGCCACCTCCTTCTTCTTGGGTCCCTGCCGCACCGGAAGCTCCGCTCGCTGGCCCAGGCGCACGGTCCGGTGATGCTACTACACCTCGGCCGCGTGCCCACCGTCGTGGCATCCTCTGCCGCGGCGGCGCAGGAGGCCATG
Source organism: Lolium rigidum (assembly GCF_022539505.1). Classification (NCBI taxonomy): domain Eukaryota; kingdom Viridiplantae; phylum Streptophyta; class Magnoliopsida; order Poales; family Poaceae; genus Lolium; species Lolium rigidum. The sequence continues at coordinate 303,147,544 of NC_061514.1, read as the reverse complement.
AAGAGCCGCGACCTGGCCTTCGCGAGCCGCGCCAAGATCTTCATGGCCGAGAAGCTCCTCTACGGGCAGGACGTGGCGCTGGCGCCCTACGGAGAGTACTGGCGCCAGGCGCGCCGCGTGTGCGTGGTGCACCTCCTCAGCTCGCGCCGCATCCTCTCCTTCCGCCGCGTGCGGGAGGAGGAGGCCGCCTCCCTGCTGGACCTCGTCCGGCGCTCCACCTCGACGGGCGGCGGCGCAATGAACCTGACGGACATGCTTACTGCCTACTCCAACGCCGTCATCAAGCGCGCCGCACTCGGTGACGGGGACTACGGAGGGATCGATGCTGGCGGCGGGGAGAAGCTGAGGAAGGTGCTCGACGACTTCGCGCACCTGATGGGGACGCCGCCGGTGGGGGAGTTCGTGCCGTGGCTGGCATGGCTGGACACGTTGACAGGGCTGAATGCCAAGGCGTCGCGCACGTTCAAGGCGCTGGACGGGTTGCTCCAGCGGGTCATCGACGGACACCGCCGGCAGCGTCTCTCCGGTGGACGGCAGCTGGTGGGCGACGGCGAGGACGATCGGCGGGACTTCGTGGACGTGCTGTTGGACGTGAACGAGACGGGAGAGGAAGCCGGCGGAGTCCACTTCGACGAGACCCGCATCAAAGCCATTTTGCTGGTATTTTTTCTTGACGCCAACATTAATATCAAATCAATAACACTAACACTAAACTTACGGACTGTTTATAATCTACAAAAACTCGATGAGCTGACGCGCACACTGAATTGGTTGGCTGAGTTTTTAGGGGTTCTTTGATTCATAGGATTGATATGGAAAATATATACAATTTAAATTCTATAGAAATATTCCCTAGCCTAGTTATTGGATTCATAGGAACATATCATATAGAAACTAATTCTATAGAAATCTTATAGTACAAATCTTATAGAAATAAAATATTAGGTTATACCTCGTGAAAAATTTACTTTGGCACAATTAAACACAAATTTTATGTTTTTCTATTCCTATAATTTTTTTATCCTATAAATCAAAGGAGCTCTTATTCGTCCATGAATATTGAGTAGTAGCAGGGTTAGAGCTACAGCCTACAGCCAACGATGACTTTGATCACCCCGTTCCCATACTCCACGTGTATGTGGTGGTTGACTAGTATCCACGAGCTAACATCCACCTTCTAGAGTGTTGTATATATACTCCCTTCTCTTAAAAATATAAGATGTGGAAGCATTTTATTTGGTTCATCCATTTTAATTTGTGTCTAGTATATTTTTATGTGTAGATTTACTCACTTTGTTTTGTATCTAGTCTATTTTAAAAGTACCTAAAACATCTTACATTGATGCATAGAGAGTAGTTACTAAAGCATCATTTTCATGTGTTTAGTGTCTAGGCCACCCTCATAAACTATCCGCCCTTGCACCCCACGTAGAAATGCAAGTGAATCATCTTTAGGGTACCGTTCAACTCTACTTAGTTCAATCAATTGAAATAAATTTTTTGAAATCTTGCCTTTATTTTAAAAACTTGTTCATTTGTTTGCTTGAACTAACGAGAGCCTGTTTGTAATTTTTCTTTGCATGTTATCCCAAATTTAATCCGGGCCGAACTTTGTAATGGTGTTATTTAATCAATAAAGCGTGATATTCTCTTAAGAAACGAGGACCCACGTGCATTTCCTATTTTGTGCCATGTCACATTAGATTTTGTCAAACAGTGCATAGTTAACGAGGGCAGAGATGCATTTGTTTCTTGTCTTAGCTAGGCGTCAATCTCATGGCACTAATTTTAAGAGGGCTATTTTACGAAGTGCCATCATGTGTGACTAGATATTTTCAAATACGATTGAGGAACAACAGAACAACTAAAAGAAGTGCATATCTGAGGCACTGAATCTTATGAATTGTGATCTGACCTTATGCGCATGATTACACAGGATATGTTCGTGGCCGCCACTGACACAACATATGCGACTTTGGAATGGGCCATGGCGGAGCTCATGAACCACCCATCCGAAATGCGCAAGCTCCAGGGCGAGATCCGCACGGTCGTCAATGGCGCCAGCCGCGTCACCGAGGACCATCTCGAACAGCTTCGCTATATCAAGGACGTGTTGAAGGAGACACTTCGGTTACACGCGCCCCTGCCGCTCCTCTTGCCTAGGGAGACTCTTGAGGACACGGAGCTGCTAGGCTACCGCGTCCCAGCGAGGACGCGCGTGGTGATCAACGTGTGGGCAATTGGCCGTGACCCCGCGATGTGGGAGTGCGCCGAGGAGTTCATTCCAGGCCGGTTTCTTGCTGTGGATGTCCCGGCAGAGTACATGGTGGGACAAGATTTCAGCTTTGTGCCCTTTGGTGCTGGAAGGAGGGGGTGCCCTGGTGTCGGGTTCGCCGCGCCAGCCATGGAGTTGGCGCTAGCGAGCCTGTTATACCATTTCGACTGGGAGCTGCCGAACGGAGCTACCAAGGTGGACATGAGCGAGCAGTTTGGCGTCTCTGTGCGGCTCAAGGCGCCGTTGCATCTGGTAGCCAAGCCATGGTCTCCTTGAGTTGAGTGGCGCTCGCGCATGGCTTGCTTGAAGATGCAATACTACTTTACATGAATGTATTGTACGTATAGTGTTGTACCACATACAGTTGTACATGCATGTACCTACACACAAGTCTCACGTAAAGCTACGTGTACACAAACAATTACTACTCCCCCTGAGTCGTGGTTATATTATAGTTCATTTTCAGTCAAACTTAAACTAAGGTCATAATACTTATTAATCGGAGAGGTATTATATATGTGTATAAATAAGTAAACTTTGTATATATCTAAGATACACATGGGGTGTTGGATTTGATAGAACACACAGATTTTATTTAAGTTGACTTCTCTATTACATTTAGTTTAATGGTATATAATCACTAACTAAATGTTTTTTTGTCCATGGGCACATGAACACATAAAAAAAAAACAGGAAGAGTGACATAACACAAGTTTTGAAACAAAAATTATATCGGTGCTCCTCGCCGCTTCCTCCTAGGGAAGACACTATTACCTTCATCATGTGTATCCTGAGCACGATTTGTAACAAAATCGAGGGGGTATCCTTGATTCCCATGAAACTAGAATGAAGTATTTTTAGGTCTAAGACTAGGATTTGCTAGTTCCCATATGTCACACTTGGCAGATCCTTGATTGAAACATTAAATTGTATTAGGCTTCATGATAACTGGATGCAAAGCAATGTCCATTATGTCCACTGAATGGCCTTGGTCTGTAAGCATGCCTGGGTGCATACCATCTTTGGAGAGATTTCTTTTAACTATCCTTATCCCCTTACCTAATATGCAATACCAAACTGAACATCGAGGTTCGTTCTCAACATATCCGTGACCTTATTTGTTGCTACAAGTGAACCTTGCATTCTGTGCAACACCTTGGCAAAAAGGTACTTCAACTCGTCGTAAGACAGAAGATTTCGGAAAATTTGTTTCACCGATCCTAATCAGGCTAAACTTCGAATTCTACTTATGGTGATGATCTTGCTTCCTATGCCCATTCTTATTGCAAATGAGTGGAACCTTTTCCAGTCACGGTGACCTGCATTAGAACCAAACTCAGTAACTACCAACGTCGGCAGCCCAAGCATGGTCCTTTTATGCCGCGAAACACTCTCAGCATTCAAGTGCAAAACAAACGAAAAGCGTGAGCGAACCCTTTCGTCGTCACACGCATGAGCAACCAAAGTTTTCTTCCAAATTTGACACCACATATGATTGGAAGAATGGCTGCATGGTGCAAAATCACCAGGCGGGTTATTCAGCTGCAACAAAAAGCTCAAGGGCCTTTGCTTCTCAGTGTGTCGGTCAAATATGAAGTTGTCAGTGAGATATGCACCGTAAGGCGTATGAGACATGCGCTCGCATCCACCCAGAAGCACAACAAATTCGGCCATGTTACCCTCAGCTACTTCTAACATTTCCAAGGCAGAAGGCACCATGTGACTTGATATGCATGGCCTTCTCATCCTTGTCTGATATTGTTCCACAGCGCTTGAGGGGAATGGCTAAATACAAACTATTGCTAGATGAGTAGTTTCTTCTCGAAATAGGCTTTCGCCCCACTATATTTATATAGCAACCAAAAGATACAACAAGACGGTTGGGGTCACAGCACAAGCAGGCCCAAAAGAAAAGATAAGACAGAGAAAGAAAAAATAAAGTAATGTCGACACCGGCAGATCGATGAAAACGAAGATTTCCCTCAACCGTTGCGCCCTCTGGATAAGTTTCACCACGCTCCTAGCACACTGAAATGCCGCATACCAAGCAACACTTTCAACAAGGAAGCGGCGACAACGACGCTGCTGCCCGGACTAGTCCTAGGGTTTCCCCCGGTATGCGAAGGGGAGTAGGTAGGGGTCCACCCGGCACCCTTCAGGAAGGAATGGTGGCACCCGCAGGCGTCACCGCGTCAATGTCGGACTAGCAACATGGATTTGTCCTGACCCCTAACCCCACCATCCTAGACGATTCAGAGTGCCCCACCCAACCTATCATCCACCAGCACGCGCCACCACGGTCTTGAAGTCATCCTCGCCTCTAAATGAGTCGTTTCTAACCTTGTCAAAGCCACTGTCTTGGAAGGTTTGGTACCTCAAGGTGTCCAGCACGCCGTATCCTCTGGACATGGCTTCTGAGGATATCTTGAGCTGCATCATCATCCCACAGTTGGTTATATATCGCACATCTGCCTCCTCAATGATGATGCAAGCTCTCATCAGAAGATGTTGCAACCTCTCCACCACATCTTCTCATCTGATTGTGCTTGGCTGAAGAAGCGATATTCATCAGGAAAGAGATGAACTGGCTCCCAAGCAACCTCTCCGCAATCTTCTCCTCTGATTGTCCAAGTGGGATGATGATGCAGCTATCCAGTATTAGCACTATCCACAATAGGTAGGTCCAAACTTATTAATTACCTCTGCAAAATGTATATTATATTATCTTTGCATTTGTCGTACTACATTTTACATATCATGGAATTTATTTTGGATTTTTCCCAGTTGAACTTCTAACCAGAAGCAGGATGCAACTCATGGTAAGAAAATCGTTCTTGGTCAGAGTGATGAGAATCATAGATTCATACTTAATAGTAAACGTCTATAGACATGTAACAATACTTTTTCTTCAGAACCTCATTCAGTCTCTGTGTAGCTTATTCTGTGCTGGTTTAGTCTTTTAATTTAAATCTTATGATGAAAGAGACTAACCTAGGCTTAAAATGTAAGTAAATACAATTTTTACCCTGTATAAAAATCTACTAGTTTTCAGAGGCACTCGTGTGTTATACCGGTGCGGTGGTGGTTGGCAGTTTTCTTAGTCTAATCTTTTCATTTAAATGCAACTGTGATACAATCCAAGTGTGACCTAATATGGTCAGAGACATTTTAAGATACTCTCAAACTATTTTAGACCATTCATTCTATTTGATCCAGTAGTCTAGACTGGTTATGGTGACGTATTACTACCTAGGAGGTAAAAGTCACCCAAGAGTACTAATATAAATATTATTAGCTTGTACAAGTAAATATTGTTTATGGAAAGTACCCATTTATAATAAGAAAAATATTGCCACATCTGGGAGCATGCGAAGATAAAAGGTAATACAAAATTATAGTAACATGACAATACATGATGGAGCAACATCTTTGTTTGACCAAAAACATATAAACTCCGTATATATTATGTCGTTATACTTTCTAATGTGAGAACATTTGCTTATCAGAATGCCAATATGATTAAGCGATAATTGTGTCTTGAATACTAAAAGACACTACATGAAACATGAAAGTACTTGCAACAAGATTTACATGGCAATTTTTGATACCTGCAACATTACTTATTATAGCCCATGGCCACATGAAAACACCCGTGTCATGTATCAAGAAAATACAAGAGTTAAATTACATAAATTTTGAAACAAGTTAGATTAACACTCCTCGTCGCTTCCTCCCTGGCAAGGCACTGCTGTCATGGCTATCCTCAGTGTGACTTGTGACAAAACAAGAAAATGAATTGTGGGGAGGCATCCTTGATTCCCATGAAACTAGAATGAAGTCTTGTTTTGGTCTAATGCTAGGATCTGCTACAAGTTCCCCAAATTTCACAATTGGCGTTTCCTTGTTGATTGAAACATTAGTTTTATAGCGTGTCATGCTTAGTGGATGCAAAACATAGTCCGTTATGTCCACTGGATGGCCTTGATCTATAAGAAGGGTTGGGTCCACACCATATTTGGCGAGGTTTCTGTTAACCATTTTTATTCTCATGTTCAATATGCAACGCCAAAACTGAACATTAAGGTTTCTTCTCAACACATACGCGAACGTATTTGCTGAGACGAGTGAACCTTGCGTATTGTGCAACACCTCCGTAAATTCATCAACTATTTGTAGTAGCCGTGGATGTTCCGCCGGATCTATGCTTCCGAATGCCAATGTCTTGAAAAGGTACCTCAGCTCATCGTAAGACAGAGCACTTAGGAAAATTGGTTTCACTGACCCAAATCGGGCTAATCTTGTAAGTCTACCTACGATTATGATCTTGCTTCCTCTGCTCATCCTCATGGAAAATGAGTGAAACCTTTTCCAGTCATCATCACTTATATCAGAAGAAAACTCAATAATTATCAACATCATCCCAAACATGGTCCTTCCCTGGTCAACCCTCATAAAGTTGTCTCCATTCAAGTGCAAAACAGAGGGAAAGCGTGTGCGAACCCTTTCGTCGCCACACACATGAGCAACCAAAGTCTTCTTCCCAACTGCAGCGCCACCAATTATCGGAAGGACAGCCGGTGCACAATCACCGGGAGGGTCGTTGTGCTGCAACAAGAAGCTCAAGAGCCATTGCTTCTCAGCGTGTCGGCTGAACATGAAGTTGTCGGTGTAGAGATATATGTCATAAGGCCTACGAGACATGCGCTCGCATCCACACAGTAGCACAACAAACTCTGCCATGTTAGCCACAACAATTTCTAAGCTTTCTAAGGCGCCGAGGTGCATCGCCTTCTCATCATGCTTGCATGTTGTTTTCCGAGAGCGCTTGAGGGGAATGGCTAAATACAAGCTGCTAGGGGAGTCGTTGCTAACCTCGTCGAAGCCAATATGTTGGAGGGTTTGGTACATCAAGATGTCCAGCACGCGGTATCCTCTGTACATAGCCTCTGAGAACATCTTGAGCTGCATCATCATCCCAGTGTTGGTTATGTATTGCCTGTCTGCCTCCTCAATGATGGTGCTGACTCTCATTACGAGGCTCTGCAACCTCTCCACCATCTTCTTCTCCTCTGATTGTGCATGGCTGGAGGAGTGGTACTTGTTCACCAGGAAGGAGATCAACCGGCTCACAAGTTCACCTGTAACCGCAGACATGGCAACCTCCATGGCTAGTGAGAAGATGATCGATGAGGGAAGCTGCTGGTTTGTCTCTATGGACAAAAATTGCTGAACAAGTCTACAGGGAAAAGTCTCCAGGGATGATTAAACCGTTGATTGCAATTAGTGGTTGGGTGACAAGGACTACCCAACTGTTGAAGTGGCATGAATAAATTGACCAGCAATTAATAATCTGCAGTAGGTCCAAACTAATCAATTATCTTTCCAAATGTATATTTTATTATCTTTACATTTGTCCTACTACATTTTACATATGTGAAGTTTACGCTAGCAAAGTTTAACTGTGGAGTTTATTTGGACTCTTTCCAGGTTTCCAGCTGCACTTCGGTGGATAAGCATTGTGGAACTCGTCAGCAAGTAAACTGTTATTGGTCAGTGATGAGAATCACCAGTCCATACTTCAATTAGCAATCTTTCGAAGGACATTTGCTTCTTTCAAGGTCAAATACATACTCCATCATTCTTTCAAGATCAAAAACTTCTGTACCTTGGGCATTATTTTATTGAACAGGCTTGACTTTTATCCTCAGAGCTAGTGGTTGGTGACTGTTCCCGTTCCTGTCCCTGTTCAAGCTAGGATCAGAGAAATTGCAGAAGCATGAGACACTGAAAACAGGAAACACTTAAAGAGGGCCGCAAGGCCCTTTGCCAACGAGACCCATACGAAGTAGTTTTTGGTGACTGTTTTCAGATTGAGTGGACAGTAGGAAGACCCAAAAGAAGAAGAAAAAAGGATGCTCACGCCAGTACATATGTACATTGCTGCTAGATAAACTCTCCTTTCTTGTGTGTGTGATGCAATAGATAAATGTTGGGTTTCCACCGGTACTCGTGTGTTGTTTCCACCGGTTTGGGTCAAGTGCCTATTAACATTGGTTTCAGGAGATCTCTAAATGAACATAAGTGGAATCGGTGGTTGCATATCTGTGAGCGTTTAATGTCGGTACATCTAACTAATAAAACTGATAAGTTTATCTGGAACTTAACAGAGTCGGGTGTATTTTCAGTTAAATCTATGTACTTGGATCTTATGAACGGTCATACTAGATTTCTGCGTAAGTATCTTTGGAAGATCAAAATTCCGCTGAAGATAAAAAATTTCATGTGGTTCCTAAATAATAAGGTGTTGTTAACTAAAGATAATTTGATGAAGAGAAAATGGACGGGTTGTCAAAAATGTTGTTTCTGTGATGAGAATGAGACTATAGATCACTTGTTCATCTCATGTCCGTTCGCAAAACTAATTTGGAGGATGGTTTTCTTCTCTTATAATATTCCTCCTCCATCCAACGTTACAAATATGTTCGGTAATTGGTTGAATGGAGTGAATAAGAAAGATAAAGAACATATACGTATTGGTGTTTCTGCCATTTGCTGGTCGATATGGACTAGTAGAAATGATATTGTGTTTCATAAACAGAAGGGAACCAATTTTTTGCAGGTTATTCTTCGTGCGGCGCATTGGATACAGCTATGGGCATATCTACTTCCGGAGGAGCAGCGGGATACTATGGCTACTGGATGCAACCATCTATTGACGGTCACACGGGATTGTTATTTCCAGGCTACTGGATGGCGGCATATTAGAAGAATTGAAGATGGATAGTCTTTGTATTCTTTTCATCTTTGTTTGGCTGGTCCTTGTCGCGACCTTGGATACTGCATGATTGTAATAAGTATACATTGTGAACTTTTTTTAATAAATGACATGGCTGTGTGCATCGATTGATGCAGAGACCGGGGCTATGCTCCCATATCGAAAAAAAAACTCGTGTGTTGTTTCACTTGACAGGATCTGAAAAGAGCAGGCCACTAAACCCGTGGCTTTGTGTGTATCTCAAAAAAAAACCGTGGCTTTGTGTGGTTATTGATCACACTGTATATGTTTTTGAGACCATGTTAGTCCACATAAGAGATTTATATTTTAGAACCATTGGAGTACATTACTCCAAAAGTGGACTTTGTTCATCATGGCGTATTTATCCAAAAGGTCAACTGGTCTGGCTACTATAAGCCTCTTAGGTGCATGTTGAGAAATCTTGTAAGCTAGTAGTAGTGAAACGGGGGATCAGAGATTCAGAGGTGTCATAATCATACTACTGGTGAAACGGGAATGAAATGGGAATATATACGTAAGTGCATGGTCTAGAGCATTAGAGCATCTCCAGTGGGCCGACACATTTTTGACGCCGAAATTTACCGCCTGCATTGTTTGCATCGGCCCACGGACGCGAAAATGGTTATGCGTCGGGTGTCTTCAGCGGACCGACGCATATTGGCCGCGGACCATTTTTTCTGGAATATCAAAAAACAGGAGAAACAAGCAAATATCATGAACATATGGCCATCATATTAGCTCAAATTGAGGTCTCAAATAAGTCCATCATATTGTGCACAAGGTACAACACAAAATGTAGTCCAAAAGGTGCCCAGACATGGCCAGAACAGCAAATATAGTCCAAAAGGAGGCCATGGTGGTTGACAATGACGCCGCAGATCAGACGTCTCGCGCGCAGATTTCGACGTGCTTCTTCACGAACAAGGCCTGATGTCGTCATCTATTTTGCCAAAGTCGGCCAACATGATCCTTGTGTCCTCTGCCCGGATCTTGGCCTCGGCGTCCATCCTCCTGGCTTCGGCGTCACGCATTTTGGCCTCGGTGTCTGCCTTTTTGGCCTCGACGTCCATCCTTCGGACCTCAATGACCTCTTTGGTGAGGTTGAGGTAGATGACAGTTGCGGCCTCTTTTTCCAGACGTTTCTTCTCGTCCCTTTTGTCCATGATCTTCTCCAAGGTATGGCTGAACGCAAAGGCTGATGCATCCCGGGCAAGATCGGCCTTGGTAGCCTTATGGCCCCGGGGACGATGTGGAAGGGGCAGGATCATCGTCTTCGCCGTCGACGACCGATGTGGCTATCCCATTCTTGACAGCTTCATGGTAGGCCACATAGCCAATCTTCCACTTCGGCGCATCCTTCAGCTTCTCCCAACAATGGACCATATAGAAGCCCTTCTTATGTGTTATCTTGAACTTCTCCAATGGCCTTGCTACCTAATAGCTAAAAGTTAGGTTTATGATATGCTGAATGCTGCAATAGATGAATGGAATCATGATGCCCGTTACTTACCGGTGCCATCACACCCACGCATCGCACAAACATTTGTCCTCGTTGTCGTTGAAGCCGAAGGTCCCGTGGCTCTCCCCCTTCTTCTTGCCAGCATCATCCCTGGTCAGGACATGCCCTGTTGGAACCTCCCCATCGGCATCACGCGGACGATTATTGCCTGCGTGGACTAGGTGGGGAACAGCTGTTCGCCATCGATGTCCACCCCATCCTGCGTCTGTGCCCACTGATCCTGCGTCCCTGTCCCGACGCTGCCTTCGCCAACGAAGCCGCTGACGAAGATCATGGCCTGGATATTGCGCTTATTGCGTCCCGTCCAATAGGCCTACGAATCACCGGACGTTAGCTGAATGACACACGACAGAGAGAGCAAATGTACTAGGTCATCCATCGTCGGGGCAGATGGTGTCATTTCCTAAAACAGGGTGCAGGGCAACGACATACTCTCCTCTGGACATGTCGCATCTTCTATGTCGCGGCCGGGCCGAGTCACCGCTCCTCGGCGTCCGGTTCAGGTTGGGAACCGGGGCCCCGTTGAAGTGGACCAGCGCGGTGCCGGAGGCGAACCGCGACGCCGCGTGGACCTATGAGGGTGCAGGCATTCCAGGACGCAGATGGGAACTTATCAAGCTCACCGACGAGGCCGGGGGAGCGACGCCCATGATCCTCTCTTGCTTGACGAAGAGCATGGCCTCCGCTAGGCTCGTATGGAGGCCTACGTGGGCGTCGGCTTTCACCTGCCTCAGCCATGCCATTTGGGCAGCGGCCTCTGCCTGCTGGGCGGCCGCCACCGCTGCATTCCTCTCCTTCAGATTCTTGCACCGGCTGCAACGCTTCGCGGCCTAGACTGTTGGAGATATGCCCAAGAGGCAATAATAAAGTCGTTATTATTATATCTTTGTGTTTATGATAAATGTTTGCATCCCATGCTATAATTGTATTAACCGGAAACATTGATACTTGTGTGTTTTGTAAATATAAAAGAGTCCCTAGTAAGCCTCTTGTTAAACTAGCTTGTTGATTAATAGATGATCATGGTTTCCTTATAATGAACAGTGGATGTTGTTAATAACAAGATCATATCATAGGAGAATGATGTGATGGACACACACCTATAGTAATCATAGCATAAGATCAAGTCATTAAGTTCGTCTTGCTACAAGCTTTCAAATGCATAGTAACATAATCCTTCGACCAAGAGATCATGTTAATCACCACCACCGGATGGATGCTTTGATGACATCAAACACCACTTCGTAATTGGGTGGTTATAAAGGTGTCATTAAGTGTTCTGAAAGTATGAGTTGAAGCGCATGGATCAAGAGTGGTATTTGTCCATCCAAATGACGGATAGATATACTCTGGGCCCTCTCGGTGGAATTTCATCCAATTAGCTTGCAAGCATGTGACTAGGTCACAAGGGATGTCATATCACGGTATGACTAAAGTGTACTGATACGCGTACAGCACGCGTCCGTTGGGAACCCCAAGAGGAAGGTGTGATGCGTACGGCGGCAAGTTTTTCCTCAGAAAGAAACCAAGGTTTATCGAACCAGGAGGAGCCAAGAAGCACGTTGAAGGTTGATGGCGGCGGGATGTAGTGCGGCGCAACACCAGAGATTCCGGCGCCAACGTGGAACTTGCACAACACAACCAAAGTACTTTGCCCCAACGAAACAGTGAGGTTGTCAATCTCACCGGCTTACTGTAACAAAGGAATTAGATGTATAGTGTGGATGATGATTGTTTGCAAAGAACAAGAAAGAACAATAGCAACAGATTTGTATTTCAGATGTAAAGAATGGACCGGGGTCCACAGCTCACTAGAGGTGTCTCTCCCATAAGATAAATAGCATGTTGGGTGAACAAATTAAAATCGGGCAATTGACAAATAAAGAGAGCATGACAATGCACATACATGATATGATGAGTATTGTGAGATTTAATTGGGAATTACGACAAAGTACATAGACCGCTATCCAGCATGCATCTATGCCTAAAAAGTCCACTTTCAGGTTATCATCCGAACCCCTTCCAGTATTAAGTTGCAAAACAACAGACAATTGCATTAAGTATGGTGCGTAATATAATCAATAACTACATCCTTGGACATAGCATCAATGTTTTATCCCTAGTGGCAACAAGCACATCCACAACCTTAGAACTTTCGTCACTCGTCCCGCATTTAATGGAGGCATGAACCCACTATCGAGCATAAATACTCCCTCTTGGAGTTAAGAGCAAAAACTTGGCCGAGCCTCTACTAATAACGGAGAGCATGCAAGATCATAAACAACACATAGGTAATAGATTGATAATCAACATAACATAGTATTCTCTATCCATCGGATCCCGACAAACACAACATATAGAATTACGTATAGATGATCTTGATCATGTTAGGCAGCTCACAAGATCCGACAATGAAGCACATGAGGAGAAGACAACCATCTAGCTACCGCTATGGACCCATAGTCCAGGGGTGAACTACTCACTCATCACTCCGGAGGCGACCATGGCGGTGAAGAGTCCTCCGGGAGATGATTCCCCTCTCGGCGAGGTGCCGGAGGCGATCTCCGAATCCCCCAAGATGGGATTGGCGGCGGCGGCGTCTCGATGAAGGTTTTCCGTATCGTGGCTCTCGTACCGGGGATTTCGCGACGAAGGCTTTAAGTAGGCGGAAGGGCAACGCGGGGGGCCACACGAGGGCCCCACACACCGTGGCCGCGCGGCCGTGGTCCAGGCCGCGCCGCCCGTTGTGGCGGCGCCTCGTGGCCCCACTTCCTTTCCCCTCGGTCTTCCGGAAGCTTCGTGCAAAAATAGGACCCCGGGCGTTAATTTCGTCCAATTCCGAGAATATTTCCTTTGTAGGATTTCTGAAACCAAAAACAGCGAAAAACAACGAACTAGCTCTTCGGCATCTCGTTAATAGGTTAGTGCCGGAAAATGCATAAATACGACATATAATGTGTATAAAACATGTAGATATCATCAATAATGTGGCATGGAACATAAGAAATTATCAATACGTCGGAGACGTATCAGCATCCCCAAGCTTAGTTCCTGCTCGTCCCGAGCAGGTAAACGATAACAAAGATAATTTCTGGAGTGACATGCCATCATAACCTTGATCATACTATTGTAAGCATATGTAATGAATGCAGCGATCAAAACAATGGTAATGACATGAGTAAACAACTGAATCATAAAGCAAAGACTTTTCATGAATAGCACTTCAAGACAAGCATCAATAAGTCTTGCATAAGAGTTAACTCATAAAGCAATAAATTAAAGTAAAGGTATTGAAGCAACACAAAGGAAGATTAAGTTTCAGCGGTTGCTTTCACTTATAACATGTATATCTCATGGATAATTGTCAACATAGAGTAATATAACAAGTGCAATATGCAAGTATGTAGGAATCAATGCACAGTTCACACAAATGTTTGCTTCTTGAGGTGGAGAGAGATAGGTGAACTGACTCAACATAAAAGTAAAAGAAAGGTCCTTCAAAGAGGAAAGCATCGATTGCTATATTTGTGCTAGAGCTTTTATTTTGAAAACAAGAAACAATTTTGTCAACGGTAGTAATAAAGCATATGTATCATGTAAATTATATGTTACAAGTTGCAAGCCTCATGCATAGTATACTAAATACACATGTTTTAACCAAGTGTCACAAAGGGGTACCTCTATGCCGCCTGTACAAAGGTCTAAGGAGAAAGCCCGCATTTGGATTTCTCGCTTTTGATTATTCTCAACTTAGACATCCATACCGGGATAACATAGACAACAGATAATGAACTCCTCTTTAATGCATAAGCATGTAGCAACAATTAATGTTCTCATATGAGATTGAGGATATATGTCCAAAACTGAAACTTCCACCATGATTCATGGCTTTAGTTAGCGGCCCAATGTTCTTCTCTAACAATATGCATGCTCTAACCATTAAAGTGGTAAATCTCCCTTACTTCAGACAAGACGGACATGCATAGCAACTCACATGATATTCAACAAAGAGTAGTTGATGGCGTCCCCAGGAACATGGTTATCGCACAACAAGCAACTTAATAAGAGATAAAGTGCATAAGTACATATTCAATATCACAATAGTTTTTAAGCTATTTGTCCCATGAGCTATATATTGCACAGGTAAAGGATAGAAATTTTAAAGGTAGCACTCAAGCAATTTACTTTGGAATGGCGGAGAAATACCATGTAGTAGGTAGGTATGGTGGACACAAAATGGCATAGTGGTTGGCTCAAGGATTTTGGATGCATGAGAAGTATTCCCTCTCGATACAAGGTTTAGGCTAGCAAGGTTATTTGAAACAAACACAAGGATGAACCGGTGCAGCAAAACTCACATAAAAGACATATTGTAAACATTATAAGACTCTACACCGTCTTCCTTGTTGTTCAAACTCAATACTAGAAATTATCTAGACTTTAGAGAGACCAAATATGCAAACCAAATTTTAGCAAGCTCTTTGTATTTCTTCATTAATGGGTGCAAAGTATATGATGCAAGAGCTTACACATGAGCACAAAAATTGCCAAGTATCAAATTATTCAAGACATTTTAGAATTACTACATGTAGCATTTCCCAATTCCAACCATATAACAATTTAACGAAGAAGATTCAACCTTCGCCATGAATACTATGAGTAAAGCCTAAGGACATATTTGTCCATATGCAACAGCGGAGCGTGTCTCTCTCCCACACAATGAATGCTACGATCCATTTTATTCAAACAAAACAAAAACAAAAACAAACCGACGCTCCAAGCAAAGTACATAAGATGTGATGGAATAAAAATATAGTTTCAGTGGGGAACTCGATAATGTTGTCGATGAAGAAGGGATGCCT
>NC_061514.1:303115151-303131992 GCF_022539505.1 Lolium rigidum | reverse complement strand
GAGTGAGGAAAAAAGCTGACGTGGCAGGCTATAGTGGTGTGGTGCATTGGCACCAGCCTAATAGCTGCTACAACTGTAATGAAAGATGAAATCTCTGAAATGCCCCTGAATTCTGAAGAAGTAGTTTAAATGCCGATTTGACACGAATCAACTAATTCTGACTGTTTTACGAGACTTGTTCATATTAAATATAAAACATTACATATATTCAAAGAGTGTTGTGACATTTATATTACAAGACACATCTCATCAACCCAAAAGAGCAACAAGTTTTTCACTTCTTTACATGTGCCCAAAAGAGATGTTGTACAAATGCTATTTTGAACAAATTAGCTATTTCTGACTATTTTCTTACATAATTATAATGTTTAAGGAATTGCCTCAGTTTACCGGTTATTTTTCTAATATACGAGTTTGTTACGATAATTTTGGATTTATTTGTCAGGCTTTTGGATTTTTTTCTTTTGGCCTGTAAGTCGAAACTTTTGTGGCAATTATATTACAAATGTATGCAAATCTACCTACGTATCCTTGCAGATTTTCAATTAACAATACACATAAACAATAGCTCAAGTAGCAAATAATTAACAATACACATTAACAATATCCTTGCAGATCGGAGTAGGTCGGTGGCGGCCGCTGCAGCAGGTCATCGGCCGCTGCAGGGGATGGCGGCCCTGGCGGCAGGGAAGGGTGACAGGAGGGGAGCTAGGACGGCGGGGACGGCGAAAGGTGGTGCTGGCGGCGGGGAAGGGCGGCGGTTGAGGTTGGGAAGGGCAGCGGCCGGAAACGGGGACGGGAACCTAGCGGGGGACGAGCCCTGGGGCGGCGGCGGGCAGTGGTGGGGATGGCGGGCCGGAAACGGGGGCGAGAGGGCGTCGTCCGGCAGGGAGGCGGCCGCCGCGGGCGAGGTGCTGCGGCTGGTCATGGAGGCGCCCTCCTCGCTTGCGTGGATTTGGGGATGGAGGCGCGGGCTGCGGCGGCGGGTCGCTCCTGGTCCCTCCTCGCTCGCCTGGGTTCGGGGTTGGAGGCGTGGGCTGCGGCGGTGGTCAAGTCCGGCCGCCTGGATTTGGGAACGGAGATGCGTGTTGCGGCGGCGGTCCATTTCGGAGTCCCTCGTGTTCGTCTGGGCGCCGCCGCCAATTTTGTCTGGGCGGAGAGGAGGAAAATGGGGAGAGGGGCGTCGGTTTGGGAGGCTATGGAGCACATATATACGATGGCAGTTTTGGGGTAAATAATGTGAAGGTAGGGGACAGCTCGGTCATTTGCCACTCGGGAAGCGGGGCACGGCTTGGGAAGCAGGTCTCGACCTGCTTCGCGGCTCGCAGTGTATTTGGTGGCAGCGCTTCTCACAAGTGCTTTGCAATTTTTCGCTGTTTGTTTGGGCTGCTGCTTTTTGGACCCTAAAAGCAGCAGAAGCCCAAATAAACAGGGCCTAAAAGGTGTAGCAGATACCGAAAACACGTAGAATACATCAATCAGAAAAAATATGTAAGCCTTAAGCTTTAAATGGAGGTAGTATAAATTATTATCAAACCACTAGCTCTGAGGAGAATATCCACGTTGATAACTCGTGATCGATTTCTCTGATAGGCCGGCTCATAGTTTGAGATCTCGTGTCGAAGATTTCGCCCGTGTCAACAAAATAGATAGCATCCCCTTCTACTTCATTGCGGGCGGGAATAGACTTGCAGAAGCACCTGCTGATAAAAATTGCGTGACCATCGAGTCCACTAGTAACCGGCACCCACTCGCCTCCGCTGACATTCGCCTCAAAAATTTCCACCTTGCGAGTGAACTTCATACTATATTCCGGTATTTGTAACTGCCGCCTCACCATGAGAAGCTTTCCACACAACTCTACAAGGTGCCAGCTGACAGTGACGAAGTCGTTGGGTTCATAGGGCACCTCATCGTCATTCCAATATTCAAGGGCCTTGAAAATCATGCTGTCACCCGTTCTCCTCCTAAGCTTATACACGGCGCGCGTGTCTTCATCTTCTTCGTGGCCTCAGCATCCATGACCCTCTTGCGCTGATACTCGCCGTCTTCCTCGTTATCGCTCCACACATGAAAATCGTAATCCATGGATGGATGCTTGATGAGACGGTCAATACTGGTAACACTAGGCATCCCATTGACATCGAAGGCGATCCTGAGGGAGACAAGGTCTAAGGCCTGGGTGATTCCATAAAGTTTGTCTCCAAGAAACGCAATGTCGATAATATACACGTACGGAGGGGATCGTCGCTTGGGTAACCACATACCTTTTCCTGGCCGGATCAAGATGATTGGGTAATTCCAGTTTTTGGTCATGAGAGCGACGACACTAGTAGAAAACCTCTCATCCATCTAAGCCATTGGTACCGGTTCCCTTACGAACCGGTACCAATGGGGCCATTTGTACCGGTTTGAGGGCTCAGGTGGGCGAGGAGCTTTGGTACCGGTTTGGGAGGGCTTTCGTACCGGTTCGTGTTAGGAACCGGCACGAAAGGTCTTCGGCCAAAATTCAGACGCGTGGTGGGGCCCGGGCTGGACCTTTGGTACCGGTTCGTAACACGAACCGGTACCAAAGGTACCCAGCCATATCAAATCGCCCAGATCGCCCGAGCCCTCTGCTGTGGCTCTCATTTTCTCTTCTTCCTCACACTCTAAATTTTTCTCCACCTCTCACACTCCAATAATCTTTATTTTTCTCCACCATTTTAACAAGATTAACGACCTCCATCTATCCAAGGGTTAGCAATATCATCCTTTCTTCCGGCGTTTCTAATTTAGCTCATTTCTTTGGTAGTTTAACTCGTACTATTTTTCTAGTGCTAGCAAGGTGTTTGATGAAATGCCTAAGTTAGGGATTTTACTTTTTTTATAATCAATTTGAGCTGAAATTATGGTATATTTTGTAGGTTTTAATTAGTATCATCCCCGTCCTCACCGCCGTCGATCGCTAGCGTCGTCCCCTAGCCGGCACCGTACAACCTCGGTGAGCCTCTTCTTTTTATAAAAAAAACTTAGTTTTATGTGATGAACTTGAATATTAATTAAGTTGGTCACTCATATATCCATGATGTTGTGTACTTAATGATTTTTGATATACATATAAAATGCAGATGAGTCGACAATGGATGTACGGTGACCGGTGCCATCCCGAGTTCATTCTCGGCATGCATTATTTTCTCAACGTGGCTGAGGCAAACAGGCAGATCGAATGGTTTCATGTATTGTCCATGTAGTTCCTGTAAGAATATGAAGGATTACTCTACCTCGAAGACCCTTCACGTCCACCTGCTGGAGAATGGTTTCATGCCCAGCTATAATTGTTGGACCAAGCACGGAGAAAGAGGGGTTATATTGGAAGACAACGAAGAAGAAGAGGAAAGTGACAACTATCCCTTATTCACTCGAAGACGGTGGTAGTAGAATGGGGAAGACGAAGCTGAAGAAGAGCTCATTTTCGATGAGCCGATTTTTGATGACCCGGATGACGATTTGGGTCGGGCCATTCTTGATGCGAAGATGAACTGCGGAAATGAAAAGGAGAGGTTGAAGTTGGAGAAAATGTTAGAGGATCACAACAAACTGTTGTACCCAAATTGCGAAAATGGTCGAGAAAAAGCTGGGTACCACGCTGGAATTGCTGCAGATGGAAGGCGAGAGAATGGTACTTCGACAAGGGATTTGAAAAGTTGCTGAAAATAATAAAGAAGATGCTTCCAGGGGAGAACGTGTTGCCCTCTAGCACGTACGAAGCAAAGAAGGTTGTCTGCCCTCTAGGATTAGAGGTGCAGAAGATACATGCATGCATCAATGATCGCATCCTCTACCGCGGGGAGTACGAGAATTTGAATGCATGCCTGGTATGTAGTGCATTGAGGTATAAGATCAGGCGAGATGACCCCGGCGATGTTGAGGGTGAGTCCACCCCCGGGAAGAGGGTTCTGCGAAGGTGATGTGGTATGCTCCTATAATACCACGGTTGAAACGTTTGTTCCGGAACAAAGAGCATGCCAAGTTGTTGCGATGGCACAAAGAGGACCGTAAGAAAGATGTGATGCTGAGACACCCCGCTGACGGGTCGCAGTGGAGAAAAATCGACAGAGAGTTCAAGTCATTTTCAGATGCAACTGATTACGCCTTAGCTGAACGAGCATATCAGTTTGTTCAAGGGAAAGATTTGGTCGAGAATGTCAGGAAGGTACCAACAAGTATGCGTAACTTGCATTCGTGGTACCTTAAGGCCTCAAAGGAAGGGATCGAGACTATCATGGTGCGAGTTAGGGAAGAGCACTACTTCCAGGAGTACTGTGTGAACGTTGACTTCGCCGAACTCTTTCGGTTATACAATCTCCGGGCCCTCGACAAATCAATCATCGGTTGCTATTGTCCGTAAGTGATTTATTTATTTAATTTGAGAAGTCGTTCATTGTCTGCAGATTATAATCTTTTGTGCGCTATATTATGCAGATCGAAGATGCTCGAATGCAAAAGGGACGATATCACGGACATTGGGTTCATTGACCCGAACACAATGCATGTCAAAACCATAGAGAATCCCCTCTATAACAAGGATACACCGCAGACTTTGCTAAGGTTTTTGAAGCGACAACGTGACAAAAAGCTAATACTTTGGCCTTACAACTTCGAGTGAGTCTTACTTGTCTTATAACACATTATATTTTGCTCACCGTATGTCAAAATTTTAACTAATGACTTATATATATGACACTACATATTGAAACGTGCGTAGGTTTCACTTTATTCTTCTCGTCATCAATTTGGAAATCGGAGAAGTTGAAGTCTTGGACTCACTAAGCAAAAAAAAGGATCTATACTTGTCTTGTTTTTTAATGCTCAGAAGGTAATTTTAATTCTTATCGGTTTGTTTCGTTAATTTTGTCGAGCAGCGTATGACTCTTTTATGCATTTTCTTTTGTCGAGCAGCGTATGGCAAACTTTCATCAAGGAAGATACGTCCCAGTGAATGGACACCGAAGCTGCGATGGCGTGCGAAAGTAAGTAGTACTACCTAGGTCCACACACCTTTTAATTATCATACTTGACTATTGTTTGATTGAATTATATTCTTGCAAAGAAATGCCCGCAACAACCTCCGGGGACCGATCTCTGTGGATTCTTCGTTTGCGAGTACATCCGCAGAATTGTCAACGAGAGAACGAATAATGAAAGAAATAAAGAGGTACAAAAACAATCTTCACAAATTTGTTTTGTTATCATAAGTTGTGCTGAGTTTCAGTAATAGTTGTTTCATGTATTCATTTGTATCTTATTCTTTTATAGTTGGCAAGAAAGCGGAACAAGCTCTCAATCGATGACCGCTTCATAGCAATAGGCGAGGAATTGGCGGGATTTTTCCTTCGGGACGTCATACCACAACTCGCAGAGCACCACTATGAATGAAGATGTACATGCTACATATATAGTTGACTCGAAGAGTACCACTATGCTACATGTAATAGACATATATAGAGTACGCCTCGGAGAGCACCACTATGCATGAAGATTGATCTTCATGCATAGTGCTACTTAATTTGCGATCTCATGCAATAACATGTGTGTTATATTATATGCACCAACTTGCTATGCATCATCTTGATCTTCATGTACTACCTAAACCCAAACGCGTTTCTGGTGCATCGACGCGATATGAATCAAACCGATATCCCTAAACCTCTCCAAAACCCTAAAAAGCCAATTCTCGCCGCGGCAGAGATTTGGGCAAATTCCCTGCCGCGGGGGAACCTTTGGTACCGGTTCGTATTACCAACCGGTACCAAAGATCCTTAGCCCTGAGCTCTCCTGGTGGCCCACGTGGAGGCCCGTTTTATACCGGTTCGTAAGCAACCGGTACGAAAGGGGGGGGGGCTTTAGTGCCGAATAATTTGTACCGGTTGCAAAACCGGTACGAATGCCCCTCTGGAACCGGTACGCATGAGAGATTTTCTACTAGTGCGATGTCATGAGGAGTCGACCGCATTAGCACCTTACGGACCTCAAAAAACTTGGAAACTTTGCCGATGATACCTGACAGCTCACGGAGCGGCACCGTCGTGCGAGTGAAAGGATTGTGCAAGAAGTATCTATGCCTCCTCCTGGAATTGATGCAGTCGACGGCGAGCCACTCGTCCGTGGATCCAATACATGTCGCGTTCTCGGGCAAAGAGGGCAGGCGGTACAACGGATCGGCACCATCGAGTGTGAGTAAGTAGCCATCTGACAAGACGATCCAGGGTATCCACCGCGGAGCGGCTACATGCTCGCTCACCGCCGCTTTCCAGGAGCGGCACACCGCTCGAAAGCGAGCGCAGTCGATGGAGGCGGAATGCCGGGCCTTGCACATCCCCCGTAGGTGAGCGCGGTGTGCCGTATCGGAAGGAAGGAACTTCAAGAACTGAGATCGAATAGCGCTGATCAGACCACCACGGCCATCGGAGGATTGAGGGAGACGGTCGATGATGAGGCATAGGATCTCCCGCGGGAGCTCAGACCACGGTGGCGCGGTTGACGGCGGCGGTGCCATGGGTGCCGGCCGATTAATCGCTTGCTAGTTGCCGGGATCGCGGGCAACTTTTGTACCCTGGGAACGTCGAATATTGGATAGGATACCTCGAGATGCTACAGGGTACAGGACAACAGGCACCGCTAGGTAGACATATATAGCTTGGCTGTGAATCTGTGATTGGTTGGGTCCGAATCGGAACGTAGTCGCATAAGGCCTCAGCTTCCTCCGACTCCAATTCGGATGGGCTGTACTGCGTAACTATGGGCCTAACCGGAGAGATGGCTTCAGATTGTAAGACCGTGTACACTCTTATTCGGTTCAAACCAAAAGGAAAACGCTTCCGATCTGGCGACCGATCGCTCAACAGCAATTGGTCGTCGTCGCTCACTCCCACCGGCCCTATATGGGCCTGGTTTTTCGGCCTAAAACTGGAGTGTTGCTTTTTTAAAAAGAAATGTACAATATTGTTTCCAGATTTGTAACAATTAGATAAAAATTTGTTGTAAACTCACACGACATAATTTGTAAGATTTTTCTAAGTGATATGTTATAAAAACTAGTTGAATGCCCGTGCGTTGCTACGGCTCATCACGTTATTTATCGCATGTTTAAGCATAACATACAAGGAAATTCACATGTGTAGAAGATGTATATGTATAACATTCTAAACATATAAAGTCAATAAAATCAACATATTTAGTTGGAGTGGCATTATCACAATAAACTCCGATTTTCTCTCGGTTGACCACAACTTCCGTGCTCACACTCTTCTCCACATATCCTTCTCGCCTCTTCCCTGTTAAGCCTTGGTTTTATTTATGTTTTTATACTCCAACTTATTATGGAGGCATATGAAACACATGTACTTTGTACCTCTCCGCCATTCTATTGCATCCAAAATACATAATTTGTGCGTATTATTCTTAGATGTTACAATAGACCATTTGTCATCTATTTTGCTCCCTTTTCAAGATAAACATGAAATGGATGTTAGTGATCAATCCAAAATGAGAGCCTTTTTGCATGACCGACACATATCAATCTTAATTTGAAGCCCAGAGTGATGTCATAGAATAAATATTGATTAGGAAATAGAGAGCGACAACATTGGAATTTGGAATGGTAGTGCATGTGATTCATTGCTAAAAAGCTAAGAATGGGACATCGGTAGGAAAAAAAGTACTTCTAATGGTTCCATGTCAGATCTATGGTTGTCGTCATTTGGCAATGGTTGCTGCTTTGGTGCGCTAGTCCTTTGAGACCTTAACACGACGACTTCCTATGTGTCTACTACAACAAGCTCTACTACGACAAGTTTCACCGGCTCCGGTAATGGAGGAACGAGGACGGCGGCGCACCTTCGGCGCGTGCTAGTGTCTGTAGTCGTCGCTAGGTGGTCCGAGTACCTATTCGTAATTTTTATTACTTTTTAAGATATTTGTACCACTGTTGATGACTATTAATAGATCGGTGAAATTTTCGTAACAATATCATGTGGAAAACCTTCGATTACTGCAAGTCATTCAACTTTGATACATTATGTCAAGCAGCTATCATGGAAAATAATATAATATTTTTTCTCGTGCCTTGATCACGAGATATCATGAAAAAGTTCAAATTTTGCTACACTTTGTTACTCGGTGAGCCTCCCTCTTCTTATGTCGTTCATCCTCGTAGGTTCATAGTATCTAGTTGTTTACCTAATCATGCCAAGAAATTTTAGTTCATTACGTTGGAAAGCCCTCTGCATTTTTGCCTTTGGTATTGGTAGACTGGTAGTGTCAAGAATTGTAGATCATACATTCCTTACATTATTATTCTTAGCTCCAAATGTATCATAAGCAAGGTAAAAAATAAGTCGGCACAAAACAAGAATTTAATATGGCTCGTACTCCACTCTGATCACACTGAAAACAAAAAATGGTGATAATAGTAAACACCCTGACGAAAAAGACACACAACGGATGCTTCGTTACATGATATAATATTATTTACTATTTTCGGGGCGCTTCATTACCCATCGGACGTCCCTTGAATGTCTTTGCGCCGTTTCTGGTCTCCATCATCGAATTTGGCATTTGTGCCGTCATCGATCGGCGCCAGCGCCATGCTCATCGCCTTGCAAGTCTGCCCCCTCCTTCTCTTTTTCTTCTAGCCTTTCTACTTTGTTTCTCCTCTACGTCTCCTTGATCAACATGACTTACTTCACTTATTCTCTTGGGGTCATGAATGTTTTACACATCTGGAAATTTACACTCTATCATAAAATAAGTTTAACATACAAACCGACCTATGCTGACACGCTTGTTCAAGAAAAGAAAATTAGTACATGCATCCTTGATTCTATGGATCACGCACTTGCCTCATATCCCTATAGATTCTTTAAATTATAGGAAATATTCTCATGAAGATTTACTTCGCTCTGTTCTCTGTCACCATTGTTGTTCTATGGACAGCTTTTTAGTTTCATCCTTAAATCATCCCTGGCAACCTGGTAAACTTCAACTATTATGCAGCATAACATATGCAAGAAACAAAGAAGTGTCAGATAGACAACTCATTAATACACCCTACTATTCTGTGGTTTTCAGAAGACCATATGAAAGTAAAAATATTCGCTATTTCGAAGGTATATGGAACAATAAGACTATTGAAACTACAATATTATTAATCAATCAAGTAGAAGTGCTGCATTGAGATCGCTAAATTTCCGCTATTTCAAGGGTATATGGAAACATTAGAACTACTCCAGTCAAGAAGTGGTAAGTGAGAGATGGAATGATGGATCGTTCCTCTTGTTGAGAAACATCCAAATAAAATAGACCTTCAGAGAATGGAATTCACTGGTAGAAAGGCAGTAACCAAGAACATTGATATATTTACCTTGTTATTCGGACTCCTCTTCTTCGAGATACTTGAAGTCGTCGAAATCATTGTTGATAGTGGACAAAGCTTCACCTTTGCATGACGTCATCCATTGGCATTCTCTAGTGCATTAACTTGTTATAGTGCTCTGCACACATGCATTCTAGCTATTTTGTTAGCCTCATTGCCCCTGATACATGTACACGTGGAGGCCAAAGGGCCAATATGTAGAAGGCCAAAATCCATCAACTAACAGTTATCTCATTGTTGCCCTTGCTGACAGTCATAGCAATCCTCAGTTAGCGCCGCGATGTACAAGCTTTCGTGACAATGGTAGGCTGAGAATCGGCCTGTTACACTTCGCCTCAATTAGGCTACTTGCTCATGCCACTGTCCATCAGATCGTCCAACTGAACCAGAACCAGCTCCATATGATGTCTACTCACTTATCTCTGCGTAGCTCCAAAAATAAAACTTGTCTCAATGCCTCCACATTCCTACGTTGCTAAGGCATCAAGAAGTAGAGAGATGATTATGAAAAGTTCATTCAGATTTTATTAACATGACCCAAACTATTAACTCACTAATGGGAGCCAAAACTCAAAAATAACACAAAGGGATCCGTACCATCAGTGACTTTGAGCCCCTCCTTGGTTCCTTTCAGAATCGAGTAATTTATTTAGTCTTCATAAATTGGACATGAGTAGAGGAGTTCCACCGGCATAGCTGAAGCTACATAATTGCGTCAGGTTATCCACTACCATACGTGATTTTGAGCCCCCAGATGGTTCCTTTAAGAATCAAGTAATTTCTTTAGTCTCTAAATAAAATGGACATGATTACAGGATCTCCACCAGCAGAATTGAAGCTGCATAGTTGTGGCAACTAATCAACTACATAAGGCATGAATTTCACTCCAAATCCTAGAACATGATGAGTCTAGTTAGGAAATGTATTCAAGGCTTTTCAAATTAAGATGCAAGTGAACCAGAATGTTTTGGAAGATAATTCTTAAACAAAATATTGCATAGTCTAGGTAGAATGCTTGTCATGCTAGTTTTAACATATATAAGGAGCACATCAGAAAAAACAAGTCAGTCTTCATGCTATCTAGCGTTAATATATCAATGTTCGTCATCATTTGGATCAGAATCAAGAATAACATACTTCAATAGAATAATGACCAGATGATTTTTTTAGTATCTAGAATCAGACCAAGCACAAACATGTTGTTGCGGTCAGAAACCCACCGGCGAGCAGCGACGGGCAACACCGTAGAGCCGGGAACAACTCAGGGCTGCGGCTGGCCCCGGTCCCTCAGAGCGACGGCCCGCAAAGCCTTCTGGTCACACGTCCGATGCTGTCGCAAGGGCGTGCCACCTGACCTATACCTGGTCAGGAAGGTGTTGGATGATGCCTCGCTTAGTTTCCTGCATGGCATACACGTAAACATTAAATACGAGCCTCGATCGGCTCTCAGGTTATCCTGTGAATCGGCTCAAAGAGCCGATCCACCCATGATTCGTACGAGGTGTACGAATATATGGTGGTCCTGCTTGATCAAGATAAAGCTAAAGCGATCTACGACGATTTAGGGTTTTCACCGCATAATCGGATCATCCTACTCACGATTGGGCCTCGCGCTCGCGTACGGTGATCGTAAGCCGATCCTAGACAGGGCCTAAAAACCAACACGAGGTTGATCCCCGGAACATCCCGTCTAGGGCTAGCAAACTACACCCTACACGCCGCTGGATCCTCCAACCCTTTGTAAGGCCTAACTATTGCGGATATTAAACTAATCCTTGAAGAACAAGGAGCAACCGTAACGGATCAGATCTACTAAACAATGATCAAGCGGGGTGCCGCCCCTACACCTAAGATAGGTGTAAGGGCGGCTAGATGTATAAGGGTTGCACTACGACAGCATACGATACGAAGAACAATGCTAACCCTAACACACCTAAGATAACTACGTTGCTCGCCATCAAAAAGGCTTCAGCACGAGCAACACATGAACAACGTAATAAGCTTGTGCTGCCTAGATCGCAAGATGCGATCTAGGCAGCATGGTGCTTACAGGAAGAAACCCTCGAGACGAAGGAGTTGGCGATGCGCCGAGATTGGTTTGTGTTGAACGTTGGTTGTTGTTTATTTCATAAACCCTAGATACATATTTATAGTCCGGGGGACTTTCTAATTCAGGCGTGCACCTAACCGTGCACGGGTAAAACTCTAACTCCTAACCGACACGTATCCTACTATGGTACAGATACACGGGCAAACTAGCCCAAACTTTGCATGTAAGGCCGATTCACGTATTTCTTCCGTATATAATCTTCAAGCCCATCTTGATCGCGGCCCACCTCTGACTCGGTCAAATTCTGGTGATAACACATGCCCCCCTGGTTTTGGAAATGACATTTCCAAAATCATTACGCTTTTCTTCCGTCGGGTCATGTCGTGGCAGAGCAGAACTGTTGCAGCATCCTTCATCATGACACCTTGTCTTCTCAACTTTTCCGCAAAATTTGATAGTTTTAGCATCACTTCCTCGGAAACTGCAATGGCATTAAATCTCCACTAAGCTCCTCATTATTTAACCGTGCCGATTGATCAGTCCTCTTCATCCCCTTCCTCTGTTCTAGCTGTCGGCACCAAAAAAACCCTCTCCTTCCATAGCCATGTCGTCCTCTTCCTCCCCTTCCGTTTCTCTCCAATCCTCTTCCTCAAGGAAGTCGATTCCAGGGCACAACCAGATGGAGGCATACAACCGGCGCGCTCCCAAGCATTGGGACGAGCGGGAGTGGGACTTCGATTTCGTGCCAGAGGGTGAGGACCTCGTCTGGTCGGATGGGGCCATGCCCCTAGCCGACGGGGAGGATGACCTCCGATTCCTGATTGACGGAGCACTGGAGGCGGAGAGCAACGACGACGACCCTCCCTTCCGGGGTAAATTCACCTCCATCACCAAAGAAGAAGAAGAGGATGACGAAGACGAAGACATCTCCTCCGATACGAAGAAGGAACAGGAGGACGACACCTCCTCCGACGAACCGCCGCCCAAACGCATCCGTGGCTGGGCTTGGTCAGATGAAGACGACGACGATGATGAGGAAGAAGCCTCCGCTGAAGGTTACGATGAGCGACAACGAGGAACTCGTCGACAGCAGCAATGACGGTAGCTACCCCAGCGACGGCGAAGACAGCAACAGCCCTTAGAGTAGGGACCTATTAGCATAGGATTAGCAGTAGTAATCTGTTCCTCTTTGTTGAACAATCGGTTTTTCTTTGTAAGAAGTCTTATTATCAATGAAAAAACTTCCTTTGATTTCGCCGATGTCCTCTATGCTGATTTAGCCGATTTTTCCTCATCTGACTCTGTCGACTGTTTAGCCTAATCAATGCTTAATGACTGATGGCAACGCACCGGTCTCTCACGATAATCTGCGAGACAGGCCAATTCAGTCATCCCTCTAAGTTAGCCAGCTCTGCCGATGATGATAGCACAGCCGATCGCGGTAGGCCGGCAATTTGGTCTTGAGCAGGCGTCTTTACGAGAACCCTGGAACTGTCGCTGAATCATCTTGGATGCTAAAACTGATAATTCTGTAACAAAAACACCACTCTTCGAACGGTTGCGATGTAGAGCCGGCCGATTCCAACCAAATCGGCTCTCCGGGGCAAAGATTTTTTAGGGCGAGCTGCCCCCGAGCCTTAATCAAGGCGAGAATACCGGCGAGGATGCACAGGTCGAACAAAAAGGTTCTGACCTCAGGCAATCTGGTAATCCGAGATAGCCACCATGAAGAGTCAGCTAAACTTGCCCACCAGCTTGATGGGAAAGAGGCTGCCTTGCATGCCAAACTGATGTCCTTGCATCGGCTTCGTTTCTTAGTTCTAAAGTCGATGTCCTTGCATCGGCTGCACATTGCAAGAAACTGCGTGAGAAAAAAAAAATTTACAGGCCGATTTTTCTATCGGCCCCCAATGTTTCACTGCACATGTATCGCACATGTTAGCTGATTAGGTTCCCCCCCGAGCCGATTCTTCCAGGTAACTGCTGACATCGGCCCTGTGATTAGCCAAGGCACTCTATGCGAACGTCGGCTTGATTAGGACCAGTGTGGACTTCTTCCAGCTCATTAGCCGACGTAACCCCATTTCCTATTAGATTGGCGTTGAACCCAGGCAGAATGGATGGTGAGGATAATTTTGGCCGATTGCTGGAATCGGCCTCCACGTCGCTTGCTCGATGGAGGTTTTTTGCAATGTTCCTCCACAAATCCTTGGGGCCGATCACTTGGATCGGCATCGCCACATTTGTCCATCAATGTTGCTCTTGTTACACGGTCAGGCCGGTGGATAAAACCAGCCTAACCCCGTTCTTTGTCACGTCGATGCGCTCGCGATCGTCCAAATTGATGCCTGAGAGTGGCTCTTGGCCTGATGTCTCCCAAACGTTCATGCCAGCCGTTGAAATCTCGGCTGAATCATCTGCGTGAACGACTTCTACTTCATCTCCATCCCACTGTATTAGGCATTGGTGCATTGTGGATGGAATGCAATAGTTGGCGTGGATCCAATCCCTCCCTAGTAGGACAACATAGGAGCTCTTGCTGTCGACAATAAAGAACGTCGTAGGGACAGTTTTCCTTCCTACGGTCAGATCCACACTCAGAACACCTTGTGCGTCAGATGCTTGGCCGTTGAAATCGCTCAATGTCACATTGGTCTTGATCAGATCCGAGCTGGAGCGTCCCAACCGACGTAGCATGGAGTATGGCATAATGTTAACTGCCGCTCCGGTGTCCACCAACATCTTGTTGACAGGCTGCCCATTGATGTAACCTCGCAAGTACAGGGCCTTCAGATGCATGTAGCTTCTTTCTCGTGGCTTCTCAAAGATGACCGGCCGTGGGCCGCGATCAAGTTGTGCCACAGGTGCTTCGTCTAATCTCGGAGCACTAAACTCGGTTGGAAGGATGAACACCATGTTTGTGCCGGCCGATGTCTCATCATCGGCTTTCTTTTGTACGGGGCGCCACTCTTTCCTTTGTGGCCGACCTTCTTCGTCCAGGGTTCGCTGAATTTTGGCGGCCAGATCAGGCCGTGCCTTCCTCAACGTGTGCAGGTATAACCTTTCGGCTTCCTCCAACCCACGCGGACGCTGAACCCTTCGCTTACGGGAACGGCTGAGCCCATCAGGGCACCACCTTGGCCGATGATACTTGTCTTCTTCTTCATCATCGTCCTCTAGTTCCTCGAGATCTTCCACCCGAGCGGACTCAGCATGTTTGTTCCGAGGCGGGAGAGGCCCTAGACGTTTGAACACGGACACGTTAGCTGCATCCTTCTTCTTTTGTTTGCATTACGGGCAATTGCCGATTGTAGGCAATCGGCTCATTCCTGAATCCCAGCAGTGTACGAAGAAGGGGCGGTCCCGAGTGCCTATCCACGTCGTCTTGCTCCCTCGACTTTTCCTTGGCGTGGCGCTCATATCGCTCCTCGTCGTGATCATGCCGACGACGTCTCCGTTGTCCCTAGCCGGACGATCTTTTTCATCATCGTCGTTGTATCGCCGGCGTTGGTCGTATTGACCCACATACTTGTTGAGGAGGTGATCGAGAGAGGTCGCTGATATCTTACGTTCCTCACTTCTCCCTCTCGTGATGTAGCGCTTGCCGTCGTGGCGGAGCCGATCGCGTGGAGCGGCTTCCTCTGTGTCTTTGCTATGAGAGCAGCTGCCCTCATCTCCGTCCTTACCGAGTGGTGCCCGGGTCCCACCATGTTGATATTGCACGAGAAATCTGGCTGGCACCCTCCATGGTAAGTATACTCCACCATGTTAACGGCGGGGAAGGGGTG
The DNA here is from genome assembly GCF_022539505.1 of Lolium rigidum. Lineage (NCBI taxonomy): Eukaryota > Viridiplantae > Streptophyta > Magnoliopsida > Poales > Poaceae > Lolium > Lolium rigidum. Next base: position 303,116,739 of record NC_061514.1, on the reverse strand, counting down.
TGTGTCGACCTTCATGGCGTACCGATTGAAAATTAGCCGTCCTTTTTCTATCGCCATTTGGATCTGCCGACGCCACACCCTGCGGTCGTTAGTGGTGTGGGTGAACGTGTTATGCCACTTGCGGTATGGCTTTCCGTTCAGCTCCTCGCACCGTGGGGATCTTGTGGCCTTCGGGTACCTTTAGGCTGCTTCTCCGTGAGTAAGAGGTCGAAAATCTGCTCAGCTTTGGTCACGTCGAAGTCGAACCCTTACTGGAGGACCTTGTGGCTTAACCCACTTACGGGACACGGGGCTTGCCGCCCGAGTCCATTCAGCCACTGCTACCTCTCGATCTCCCGCAGCACCTTCATCCTCGTACGCCTCAACCGGGACCACCGCACGCTTGAATTTGTCCCGGTAAACATGCGGGTGGCGGCTGTTCATATGCCGACGGCTTACGCACCATGTGCGCCAATGAAGGGTAGTACTGCTTGGGAGGCCACGTCTTTGATCGATGATGAGAGACCCACCACCGCCAACTCGGTCGCTTCTTTTTCACTTACGTGAACCGAATAGCATCGGTTCCTAATGGTCTGAAGCGCTGGATATATTCGACACTTGTTTCCCAGCGCACGTCGTACTTGTGCTAGATCGGCAATGCCGGCCTCGGAAGCCTGCGAGTGATACGCTCATGGAGCTGCTCTTCCAAGCTGCTTCCAAGTCCGGATTGAGTTCAGTGGCAGCGATGTGTACCACCCGAAAGCCGATCCTGTGAGGGACTGTGCGAAGAACCTCACACGCAGCTCGTCTGAGGCTGAGATCGTGCCCAGCTGTGCCAAATATCGGCTCACATGCTCGATGGAGCTGGAACCAACTGATCCACTAAACTTTGTGAAGTCCGGGAGCCGATATTTGGGTGGTAGCGGGATCAATTCGTACTCATTGGGGTACGGCTTGGTATAGCCGATTGTCCTCCTTTTCGGCATCATGCCGAACTGATCTTTCAGAATTGTACAAATCTGATCCGCGGTGATGGCTGAAGGTGTCGAACCACGAAGATTCGCCGGGGTGGCATACTTAGCCAGCCATGCTTGCTTTTCCGGTTCTGAGCCAAGCTGCGGAGCTGGGCTGCGGAGGTTTGTCGGAGTGGCGTACTTAGCTAGCCACGTACGCTTCTCAAGATGCTGCTCCCGACGTTCCTCCTCTTGTTCCGAGAGGTCCCTCGTTGTTGCAGCCTGGTTAGAGAGTGCCCGATTCTTGCGGTCGGCATGTATGCGCACGTGTATCCGTGCGGGATCTCCTTGGGCGCCTCATGTAGGAATTGGTAGTCACTAGGATCACCACCAATCTTGTAGACGACGTATGCCGATGAGTTCGGCACTTACAGTGCTGCCAACGCGAACGGCAGCGGTGGACGGGACTGGAGTGGCATCACTCCTTTGTAAGTCCCCGAGCTGGTCCCGACGGAGAATGCGATGGCTCATGATTTCTGGATCACGCGCGAGCGACACGCTCCAAAGTGTTCACCGAGGCTCTCGAGTGGCGGTGCGGCGAATGAGCCACCATGAAGTTGATCTCCGACGCGGCGACACAGTGCGTTCTTGACGGG
>NC_061514.1:303089087-303115051 GCF_022539505.1 Lolium rigidum | reverse complement strand
CCACTCTCACCCCACGGTGCCAGTGCACGGGCTATAGTGCCAGCTCTCACTTCTCTCTCCTCCACATCAGCTTTTCTCTCTCCTCGACATCAGCATTTCTTTTTCAGATTACAACATAAAAAATAATGCAAGGAAATTATTTTATTGAACTAAAAAATTTACCGATTACATCATAAAAAAAATTACATAAAAATTTGAAAAGATTACATAAAAATTTGAAAAAATTACATAATCTAGGCATTAGCCCACACATGCTCAATCAAATCATGCTGGAGTTGTGTATACATCGGTGAGTCCCTCATTTCGTTGTCCATCTGAATCCTAACTGCTAGGCTTGGTGGTGCATGGTTGTGTATTGCAGGGCCGACATTGGAATCAACTGTCTCATAGATGTTCTCCAAATTTGTACCACGCTCATCGTCGATGATCATGTTGTGCAGAATGACACATGCACGCATGATCAACCCAAGAGTACGCCTCGAGTAGGAGCGTCCCGGAACTGCTAGAATGTTGAACCTAGCCTTCAAGCACTCCAAAGGCACACTCGACATCTTTGCGCCAAGCTGATTGAGCAGCAAGTGAACAGTCGATGCTTTTCACTTTGTGGAAGAGTAACACCTTTCATGAACACCGGCCAGGAGGGGTAGATGCCGTCGGCAAGGTAGTAACCATAGTTGTACTCGTGTCCATTCACCGTGAAGTTCACTACGGGTGCTTCTCCCCTAAGCACATCAGTGAACAACGGCGACTGGTTGAGTACATTGATGTCGTTGTTGGACCCGGCCACTCCAAAAAAGGCATGCCAGATCCAACGATCATACGACGCAACGGCTTCTAAGATTATGGTAGGGTGTTTGATGTCTCCCCTTGTGAATTGACCGAGCATGAGCCACTGGGCAGTTCCTCCACTGCCAATGCATGCAATCGATGCTCCCTAACATGCCCGGAAAGCCACGCTCCTCGGCTTTCGCTAACAGACGCTGAGTATCCTCGACATTTGGTCGACGGCAAAACGTCTCCCCGTAACAGTCAATGACGCCTTCACAGAATCTATCTAGACAATCTAATGAAGTTTGTCTAGCTAACTTAAGCCACTCATCTATCGTATCTGCAGCGGCTCCATAAGCTAACAGACGCAAAGCCGCAGTACACTTTTGTAGGGGAGAAAAACCAGCACGGTTGAGAGCATCAACTCTTTGGGTGAAATACGGAGAGTATTCACCCAATCTATCCACAATACGCAGAAAAAAGGGATCGCCTCATCCGATACCTTCGCCGAAAGAAGCTCGGAGGATAATTGCAGTCGTCGGCGAAGTAGTCCTCGAAGAGCCGATCGTGGGCACCCAGACGATCACGCCTGATGAACTCTCGGCGGTGTCGCGGCCGTCTTGGATCCGCCTCCTCGTTGAGCATCTCCTACTCATACTCCGCCTGGAATGCATCGATCATATCACCCTCCATTCCGTCGCTCGAACTGCTGCTAGACGAAGACATGGCGTTGAGAGGAGTGGAAATGGAGAGTGGAGGAGATGAAGTGAGGTGTGCAATGAGTGAAACCATATGGGGGGTATTTATAGGGGGTGGAGATGAATTTTTGGGGTTTTTGGCATTTTTTCGAATTTTTTGAGCCAGCAACGGCTACCCCAACGGCTAGCTGAGGTGGACGAATCAGATCGCGCCACCTCAGCTAGCTGTTACCGCCTCCCTCTCCCCCCGCCTCTCGCCCGGACGTGCCAACGCTGCCGCCTCCCTCTCGCCCCGCTATCGCCCCCAGCGCGGGCGGCAGCCGGGCGATAGCGGGCGCTACCGCCGGGCGCCCGCGCCACCACCCTGCCATCTCGTCTCGCCCCTCTCTCGCCTCCCTCTCGCCCCGACGCCGGCGCTACCGCCCCTGCTACCGCCCGCGTTGGCACCAGCCTTAACAGCACTCCTGCCAAACATCAAATCTCTGCTTCTCACAGCTGCTTCTCACAGCTCAACAGCTACAGCTGCTTCTCAAAAGCTACAGCCCAAACAAACAGACCCTTAGTCTTTTACACCTGCTTTATAGGGCTGCTGCGAATGGTTAATCTTGGACTGCCGGCTCATTTTTGACCGCACAGTGCCTCAAAGGAGAAGAAGTCACAGCAGGCCTGCTCAAGGTGGTGTTCCTCCTACGTCGAATGCGGAGGTTCATGTAGTGACTTCTGCGGTCGTGCTTGTGCGTTGTCGTTCGTTCGCCCGGCTGCTGCTTCCGTTGGTGTTTCTTCTGTTCTTACTCCTTCGCTTGGTGCTTGGGATGCTGCTTCTTCCTTTGTTGCTTTGTCTGATCAATTGCTCGCAGGCGAGATATTCTTCCTGGCAAGCATACGGTTGGCTGTTCCAAAGGTACCCCTTTTTTCTGCATGGTCTGTTGTTATTATAACTTGGTTCAGTCACTCTGCCTTTTCTCTTTATTTTGTTTTCTAACTTCCATGCAGATCATTTGGAGCATGTCATTCCTCTTGGCTCCTTAGGTTTGTCCGTCGAGAAAAGATCAGGGACAATACTAGATAAACAATGATGAGATGTATGTGTTCCTGTTAAGGAGTTTGTGGAGGCATTCAGTCTTCCCAGGTTGGTTAGGCTATAAATAGTGAGTAGTCCCATTTGACAAGAGCAGCCGTCCTGCAGACCTGAATACATCACAATATGATGTCAACGTCCAAGTTAAAAGAACTGTACTGTGAATATGAATGAATAAAGAGTTCATCAACCAACTGCAGTAATCTGCTAGTCTTCAGTCAGATGCAGGAGTTCATCAACCGAGTGCAGTAATTTGCTATGAACTTTGTTCCAGGAATTGCAATTGCCAATTGGGCATGAGTGTTGGTGTACATGTTGGGAAGGTTGCATTCATCAATCCGATTGTAATTCTTTGAATATGAATGAATAAATAATTCATGTTGGTTCCTCGCTGAGAAAATGTTTTGTAAGTTCCACATTTGCTGTTCACAAGCAAATTGATAGTAGTTCGTCAAGGTTTAATGATGTTTCATCTAAAAAAAAGTTTAAGTAGCTTACATTTTCAGCTCATTAAAAATCTGAGAAACAACTTTTGCCTGAAATATTCGTTTTCTTTACAATTTTACTGGACCATCTCCCTGAACCTCGGGATGATTCGGTACCAGATAACATCGTTTTGGTCCGTACCTAAATAAACAAATCGTGGGTTCCATGTTTTGCATGCCAGCAACAGGTAGACGACCCATCATTTTCTTTTTGTTTTGGGCAACACAATACCTTTCTAATACTTCTCCCAGTTTTACAAAATTTGTCACGGCTATATGATCTCTTTAATCATCCCCTAATAAGATCTATGGTGAGGGCCTTTGGCCCTCCCCGGTGATCGATCAAAAAAAAAAAGATCTATGGTTTTGAGCCATTAACCTATGTAGCATTATATATATAGAGATAATTGTTTGCAGATAATTGATAAGATGTGATTAAGAAGAAAAAGGCAACTCTCTGCTCAGTTTGCCGCTTTAAAAAAAAGTCATATGAAACGATTCTTTTTTGGTGGGAGGCATGCTTCATCAAACCACAGATGTGTGGAAAAAAGTGTGCATGGTTAGGATCAGGAGAGCTACGCATGGCCAACTCTCGCTCAACGTCCATCTTAATTCGTTTCCAAATAGAAAATTTCATCTTCCTTCCATGGTTAATTAGGGCGTGTACAGTGGGGGACGTGAGCGATAGAGGAGAGAGATTGAATAAAGAGAAGTTTAACTTCTCTAAGCTAAAAGATGATCCCTTAAAACATACAACTTTGTAAGAGAGTGAAAGAATGCTGTTGAACTCATATGCCAAAATAAAATCATATCAAGTGATCAAACCCAAACTACCCTAGTATAATATATTCTTGACTCAAACTTCCGGTTGAATTGCAAGTTGTAACGGTCCAATAAAATCCTAGTTCAGGTGAAATAAGTTCTGCTACCTCTTTTAAACCAGCATTTTTTAAACTACATAGTATGGGTTGGAATAGATCTGCCAAATACAAATGAAACTAGTATCAAGGAACACTTGAATTGGGAGAACACTAAACCGGCTTTTCTCCATGGTGTAGCCTAACCTACATTTGAGTTTGTTCAAAAAAAAAACTTTCTTTGAGTAACTAACAAGTGGGGTCCACCCCCACGAATCGTGGTGCCTGCTCATGTCGGCAATGGTCCAGGCTTGATCGGGTCGAACTCTCCCAGACCCATGCCCGATTAACAAATGGGTAAGGGTCTTTTCCCATTGGTCTAACATGTGACACGTGCCCAAACTTGATGGTAACCTGACTCGACGGGGCACCGGTCGGGTCTGCAGACAAGACACGGCATAGTAACACTTTCAGATCTCTAAGAACAAACAGTGGCATATTTAAGTGTTGATTCTCGAGAAATTCTGGATGTGGGGATCTCCGGATCGCCACGGAGCTTCATTGATGGTTATTCCTTCTTTTTCGTCTCCTGGACGGATGTGGTCTTCTTGGACCGTTCAGCGACTTCCCGCTCGTACCCAACAACGTCAGGCCGGCTTAGGGAGAAGCGGCAGTGGCGCCAAGCCGTCGGTACGGTCAAGAAGTTGAAGACGATTAGACGAAAGACATCTCAAGAATTTTATTGTAATTTTTGTACTTGTTGAGGTGGTTTGTATTGTTCAATGTTTCTTTCAATACCAGGGTTCTATTCGCAAAAAAATAAGTAGCAACCTAGAAGGCCACAATCACACAAATAAGTAGTCTTACATAAACACTAATAATCTAGCTCAAGCATGCTTGCACAAATAAACTTGAGCGCCCAGTAAACCGCTGAGGAAACCAACGCCAACAGAGAGCAGCGGCCAGCAGCCAGCAAGCTAGCTAGCAGACAAAGCCTAGCGCCCAACTTGCTAGCTTCTCCCCACTTTGCTTATTCTTCGATTAATACTGGAGCATTTTCATCCTAAAAGTGGAATATATAAGAATGAGTACAAGAATTACTTACAACCATGCAATGTATAAGTATACATCTAGAGGATGTTACCATTGGTTCTTCTTCATCATCAAGAACTGACTCAACTGTGCAAAGAGGGTAGAATTACAATCCCCTAATACAAATATAAAAAATAACACACAATAAGGAAATAATTGTTATGCATCAAAGCAATTTACAATATAGCTAGATGATTACCTAACAGGCCAGCTGCGGGAACAGACTTGCATATACATGACGACTTCGGTCATATTTGGAGCAAGCGGCCTAAGGCGTGCGTAAGTACACTACCGCTAGTACTAAAGGCAGATTAGGACGCCAAGGTATATGAGGACCCACCTGTCAGCTAATCAGGCGACCCATGGGTACAAGTTTGTGCCCATACATGTCCACGACTAATCGGGTCACCCATTGGTAAGATGCATGGGTGAAAATAGCTACCCATACCCTGCCCACTTGGATCGGGTGTGCCTGTGTGCCTCTCAGTGACCGGAAGTTACAGTATGACAGAGATAACTACATCAAAGGGATCCATGTCGGTTTCTCCGACTTGCATTTGTCATTTAACGCCTCTTGCTCATATTCCCTCTTTTTCGGAATGCACGTTGATGCACATAATCTTTTTAATTTGGATTATTCAAGTCTTACAAAAAATACAAAATATTAACTCGAAGACACTACACTAGTGACAGCTGCCGCAACACCTACAACTTGATGAAGGGGGTGGATATGTCGGGGCCATGCGTCCTGACCTCACACCAAAACACATAATCTTAAAATCGGAGGCCTCACCAAACTACCCAACACCCTCAGCGCGCACCTTGCAAATGCTCGGGAAGTCGATGTCGCCATCTTTCGCTGACCCAACTTTAGGACATGGATTAAGGAATTGACTTTGCTAGGCATGTCTTCAACGCCGGCAGACTACGCCACCGCCTTGCACGCATCCATCATCAAGCACACACCATCGTTGCCACGGTAGATGAAACACCACTCCACCAATATACGCCTCTAGGCATCACGTGTTAGAAAACGAAGCTCCCAAGAGGGAGAGCGACAGCGAAATTGCCGCCATTGTCTGATCCGAGAGACCCAGATCTAGGGAACCCCGGGAATATCTTGGTCGGAGCCCGTTATCGCAACAATGACACCTCCAACAAGGTAAGGACTCATGAGGACGCCACCATCATCGACCCCAATAGCATCTGAGCATGGCTCTCACCAGTCGACCTCGTCGCCTCCATCTCGTGCTACAGTCGTCGATCTGCCCAGATAGGCCACCAGACCGTCTGTAACGGACGCGCCACTCCCATGCCCTAGGGCGCCATCATTGGCCTATTCCTTCTTGCCTGGTGGAAGAGGAGACCCCACAACCCCACCCCGCCAGCCAGGCTTAGCAGCATTGCTCTCTGGTGATGACGGGGAAGGAGGGGGAGAGTGGGAGGGTTTCCCTAGTCTCCCCTCGGGAGAGACGCGAGATGGATATCAGGCATGATTCTCATATTCCCTCTCGTTAGACGCTTTGAGGTTTCACAACCTTCTCTTCAATGACTGCTACCATCCTACAAGTTCTTACTCGTGAGTTTTCTTTCGGGCATCTTTAATTGTAACACGATTCGACGCCTCGAGTAACAGATGATATTTCAGTTATGGCTGCTGATATTAACATCGATCTCTCGGTCATCCACGGCTTCGTTGATGACCATCGTTGCCAACAACATGACTTCACACATTTTTATCGATGGCAACATCGTGTGGATCTTGATTTGGCGGATCATCTTCCTCCTCCAACATTATCGTCTTCATCATTCACCCTAGCAAAAATGTAACACTATCACGTTCACATATGTGTATACTTAAACGAGGGGCTTCATTCAGATTTATGATCTGGGATTCCGAAGAATAGCATCAAAACCAATTTTGAAACTGAATGTTTGGGATTTAAACCAATCCCGTCAAATTATGGTTGCTGTAGACAGCGGTTGACATGCTGACTTTGTTTGCAAGGAAAGGTAGGCGAGGTTAACGAGATAAAACGTGTTTGTTAATGATAGTAAGAGAGTGGAAGAAGCGTGTGCTGATCAGCGTTTGGTGGTCGGAAGGCGACGGGCAGGCAGTGAGCCACTTCTTCTCCCCCACGAGCTGAGGCTTTGACCCCCAACAACCTCCCCCGTGCGCCATTCCCCTCCTACTAAACCAAGTAGGCGAGGAGAGGTGGGAGATCTGAGGAGCTAGTGATGATGGAGAGCCAGCCGCTGCAGGACCCGACGTCCGAGACCCACGGCGCCGCGGCAGACGCCGCCGGAGCTGGAGCTCCCACCGGCGTGGTAACCATCTTTGCTCTGCTGCTCTTCTTTCTCTGTGCATCTTCTTGCTTTGTTCTGTGCATGGGTGTGGACGAGTTGAGCTTGCTCACCAACCGTGTTCGGATCCTGGTTGGATCTTGCCTTGCTAGCGAGAGATCTGGCGGTTTGCTCCGCCATTCCCGGCGAAGCTCTCGCACGGGCCAGTTTCCTGCGAATTGCGAGATCTGAGCCGATAATCTTGGGATCTCGGAGCGTTGACCAATGCAGACTTCGATCCGGCCGCCTCGCTTGCAGAACATAGCAGCTCATTGCGTCTCAGATCTGCGTGCTCCGTGTTGCTGATGCTGCTTCTTGGCGCGCGCGCATGCAGGTTCCCGGGAAGGAGTTCACCAAGACCTGCAAGGGCCTCGTCGTCGTGCTCCTCGGCGGCTACGCGCTGCTCCACTTCGTGCCGGCCTCCATAGACTACCTCGCCATCGTCCCCGCCAAGTAAGTATCTCTGAATTTTGTAGAGGGATCGTTGAAGTGGGGTACTAGATCACTGAATTTCGTTTTCTGCATCTTGCAGGACAATTCCCTATGTATGGACTGTATTCACAGCTGGGTACATAGAGCAAGTGCTTCCAGGGGTGAGCTAGCTAGATCTCTCCCCATTTAATTTCGATTACTCTGTCATGGCTATGGAATGGGAGCTTATGACACCTCTACTAGCCATCCTATAGTACTATTATATTCCAAATAAAACCATTATAGTTGAAGCAAAGTAGATAGTTTGGAAAACATTCTTTAGTCATTACTTTGGATTAGCTTAATTTAGAATCAAATGACTCTGTGGAATCAAATGACTCTGTCCTGAAATCCTAATCTTATAAATTTTGCTTTTGCTTTTGTAGGCTATTGGAAGTTCTCTTGGTCTTCTCTTCTGTGGGAAGGATATTGAACCAACCTGGGGCCGCAAGGAGTTCTTGAAGTTCATTATCTTGATTAACTCCATCTGTGGTGTCCTTGCTTTCTGCATTGCTGTTGCATTGTACTATGTCACCGGAAAGGAGAGCTTCCTGTAAGTTGTAAACACCAACCTGCTAGCATGTTGACTTATTACCATTTAGCAAGCACTGCAGCTCTATTCATGTGCCTTAGTGCCTATTACTCCGTTTAGCAAGCATGCCAGCTCTATTCTTGCTATTATCAAACAATCAGAGAATGTACTGTCCTCACACTGGTACTCTTCTATTGTATACCCTTGATGGCATTTAGAGCACTTTGGTACTCTGATTGTTTGGGCTTACTACATAATAGTATAATACTTTCTCAGAAAATAAGACTACTGGCTGGAATATTATAACCACTAGCTAGCTAACCTTGCTATCTCATATCGTGTAGTGTCACGCCACTTTCTGGCTTCCATGGTGCCCTTGCTGGCTTTCTGGTAGCCCTGAAGCAACTGTTACCACACCTTGAGCTTCCCATGTGCTTTTTCTGGAAAATAAAGGCCAAGGTACATCGGTGAACTACTAGTACAGTGCAATTTCTGAGGCTTGTAATTGTATCAGTGCATATTTATTTTGTGGAAAGTTACAAATTTGTTGATGTGGAGTTTTCTGTGTCTTTGCGATGTTCTTCCTGCTGCAGTGGATGCCATTTTTTGTCATGTGCTTCTCAACTATCATGGCCTTCATTGTGCCTGATTCCATCAACTTCCTGCCAACTTTATTGTCTGGGATGTACGTCAGCTGGCTTTACCTGAGATACTTCCAAAGAAACCCACTAACAGGACTTAAGGGTGATGCAAGTGATGACTTCTCCTTCCCGAGCTTGTTCCCAGATGCCATGCGGTAATTCTTAATGCTGTTATACTACACTGCAAATACTATTTTGCTATCCCACTTCTGAAATCATCTTTTTATGTATGATCATTGCAGACCAGTCACAGACCCAGTTGCTAATGCATTCCACCGGATGTTGTGTGGGAGTTCTAAGCCTTCAGAATTGGCCCTCCCAGTTACTGATCCTACCAAGGCATCTAGAAGAAGGTATTGTTTACCCACAAAGCTAATTCTATGTGAATCCACAAAATGGTTGTAGTTTGAGAAAGAAAACTCGATATCACGGCATCTCAGAAAATATTTTTCCAACCTCACCAACTAAATTTTCATTGTGTCAGGGAGCGTGGCGAGAGGGTTCTTGAGGAAAGGATGGCTGCTGATCATGCAGCTGATACAGAAGCCCCAGCTCACAGCGCGGAAGATTAAGAGCTTTCCGCTTCCCTACACTGTCATAGTAACCACGGCCGCCTGCCTCCGTGCTTTGTATCTCTCCAGATTTGTGTTCTGCAGAGCGCATTCATTTTACAGTGGACTGATGATATGCTATATTTTACTTGCCCCCTTTTGTTTCTTTGTTTTGCGGATATCCATTGGTTACATTGTGTTGTAGAAGAAAGAAGAAAAGGGTCACATCCCCTGCCCCAAATGTTGTAATGTAGAAAGAATGACTTGTTCAGGAAGAATATTATGTATTATTCTAAGTGAAATGTGATTTTGAGTAAAACCACAATACCCGAGGACAGGTAATAACTTGTATATTTTGCCCAAACTGTTGATTACTGTGAAGGTCTTGGCAAAATCCATGTGGTTTAGTTTATCCGTATCCTTATGATCTATGTTCGATCATTTCTTGCCCAATGAAGTGTGCAGATGAAGAACGGAACCTAGTATAGCATATTATGAAGAAAATGTATTCTCTATGTCCCATGAAACATGTCTTAATTTTCTCCAAATTTGATCGGAGGGAGTACATCATTTTTACTACTCCAGTTTGTCAAGGTTCTCTTCCCAGTTTATAAAGGTTTGCCCTATGGAGTATCCGTTTGTAACAAAACGTCGGTTCTCTTTCCAGTTTGTAATGGTTTGCATGGTAAATTTTTTTAGAGGAGGACAACCAATGGGATGCTGTTCGGTAAATATATGCAGAAACAGCTGAACCAAACGAATTATGAATTATTGTAGTCCATTGCAATGCAAAACATAGCCTTAGAGCATCTCCAAGAGAAGAACCATATTTGCATGTTTTGTGAAATTTTGCTCTAAAAATAGGCTACTGTAGAAGCATCACCATGGTGCGTAACGTGATGGTGTGTAAATCTGATAGCATCTTACTGTATCCCAATACATATCGACTATCATGGCATCTTTTTAGTATCCCTATACAAAATTGATACAACACGATCTCGCGCCTATGATAAAAATAAGGACACAACAGTGTGTGGCAAGCTGAAAGGTATAGATTAGTTTGTAATCTCAAGGTTAACTAAGTATTTAAACAACACATATTAGTTTGGGCAAGATGGGTATGAAAAATGAGTTTGTATGTGCAAGAATGTAGTCGATCATTTGTGTGTACCAACTTTCGAGCATATGGGAACAGTCCTTTCTTTTGTGGGTTCATAATTAATTATATTTGTACCATGCATTAGGCTGGCACATATTTATATATTGTATAAATACAGCATTTACATGATCAACCTCTATCAAAGACATGGAATATGCTTAAAATTAATTTAAAATTAAATTTAAACCTATTTGGGGGTATTTTATCAATATATACATATATTTTTATTTACAATAAAAATCCCATAGTATCGTGATACTACGATATGATACTGCTGATAAGAAAATGATACTACCTAATATCCCGATACTAAAAACCTTGAGCATCACTACTATTGTAAGATGCTAAAGATTTTTCATAAGTACGAGGAAATTAAAAGAAAAATGACCGACAAACATAGGTAGAGATATAATATTTGATACGAATAACACAACGTGTGAGCACCACCAACTTAGTACAATGTCATTTACCCTAATATCATCGGCGGTGATGACCTCTTCATTGTGTGCGTCCGCGTCTTCATTAGTTTCTTTGGCAGCCATGTGTAGCAGTTCCATGTATCTCTTCTCCTCCATTGCATGTTGCACATGTTTCAACAATGGATATTTTGGAAGACATGATTAGTAGTAAATAGTTTTATAGTTTCTTATTATTTTTATATAAATGAAAGCAATAAGATAAATAACAACAAACAAAAATAAACTGAACGCAAGTGAGAAGGTGATGACCAAGCGCTTTTTCTCCATGCCAACGGCGACATGAACCTTGATGTGGGCGAGTGCACAGAGCTATCGTAGTATTTCACATGAAGTATTATCAGAATTGTATATTATCCCACGAGAGCTAAATAAAAGGCAACTACTAGCCCCGTAACTACATTGTCACATATATTAAATATGCCTAGTTAAGTCGGAATCCAAACCATATTTGGGAATAACCTAGTCTCTATAAGTTGCTAGAGAAAACAATAAATAAGAGAGGTCTTGAAGTAACTAAGAACTAATACACAAAATAAAGTACAACGGAAAGTAAATACTAAAACTAAACGGTACATGTAGCGAGAGAGAATTAATGCATTCATTACTACAAAAATATATGCACGTGTGGTTGTTCTCTTGTACGTTTACCATGCGTTAGTGACAAGGTATCAACTTGTCAATGCCTACGGGTTATAGGCTAGGGTTTAGTTAGAAGTAGAGGGCAAGTAGATCTCGAAGGTTTCAGCCGGAAAGTACTCGACGGTTATGAAAACTAGGGTTTGTGAACAATGATTCGATGATTTCTTCGTCCCTCGACTCCCCCTTTATATAGGAGGCGGAACCGAGGGTTTCGTTTTGTACAAGTTACAGAGTCCGGGACGGTTTCTAACTCATCCCGCCAGATTACAAACAACACTTCCTATTACAACTCTACTTTTCTTAATATATCTTGGGCTCTCGAATCTTCTTATTCTTCGGGTAGTGGGCCTCCATTAAACCCCGGGTACTATCTTTAGCAGGCCCATTTGGGATGCCTATGTCAGTAGCCCCCAAGATTTTGCTTGAATCGTAGAGTCAGGGAAAATCTCCACTGTTTATTTTTATTCGAGAGCTTTAACTCTTTTATATTTCTCCATATAAAATTCTATTTTGTACAGGGATAATGGTAATTGGGGCTAGTTCATCTGACGGATCGGGTACTAGTTAACTCGCTCTAGTGGCAATCCACAAAAACCTACTTCAAGATCACGTCCCCGGACATGATCTCGGGATACTTGGTGCAAACTTCGACAGGTGCCGCTTAAGGTCTTACCATTCCGTCGAGTCCCGGTCAAATTTATCGAGTACCTAACGCGTCCGTTAGGATTTTTCTTCGTATCTGTTGATACGGATAAAAGTAGCAGAGCGCAGTCTTCGGCGATGCCACGCCCAGCAGAACGGATCCGGGGTCTTACCTTCGCAAATTTGCGGCATTCAGAAATTGATCGCAACTTTGGCGTTCTGAGAATATATTGTCGAGTGCTTTTCCGGCTGTTGGAATGGCACATTTTATCGAGTCAAATATGACTTAATCTCCCGATGGGAGTATATGTAGAGTTAATTATAACTCGAAATATACTCTCTTGCTTTTCTATCTTTCTTCCTTTTCCTTTTTTAATTTCATCGGGCACGCGAACAGCGTTCCCGATGGGAGTAGCCCCCGAGGCTACAGCCAAGAACTTGTGCTTGGTTGTAGGCTCAACATTTTAGTCCACCTTGTCGCTATATTGTCATAATTTCCCGATATTCTCCTTTTTTTATATATCTTTCGGGTGCGCGAACAGCGCTCCCGATGGGAGTAGCCCCCGAGGCTACAGCCACGAACTTGTGCTTGGTTGTAGGCTCCCGCAATTTCTATATTGCCATAGTCGAAATTTTATTTTTATCGAAGTAGCCCCCGAGCATTTGGGCAAAAACTTGTATTTGACCAAAGGCTCCCGAAGTATTCAAATAACTCCTCCTGTCGCCATTCTCCTTTTATTTTTCCTGTCGACATACTTTCCTTTGTCAAATTCACTTCATCTCTATTAATAATCGGAATTTTTCTGCCTTGTGGGTCCATTGTTCCCACCACGTTGACACGTCGTGCAAGTGGGGGACACACGTCCTCCGCTTTTCCTGGCGCACGTACGGTAACGTCTGTGCTATTCCACCTCAGTAAAAATACCTTTTTACCCTTTTATCTACTAGATCTTTTTTCACCACACGATTTCTTCATCCAACGGTTCATTACTTCTCCCGAATCCTATATAAACCTTTCTTCAACCTCGGTCCACTCCTTCGCTTGCGCCGCACATCTGTTCCCCTCTGCAAAAACTTCCTTTGCGCCCAACTCTGTTTGATCTTCCGCACACACAAGCATTGCTTTTTTCAGTGCCGTTGATGCCACCGCGCACGCGACTCACTCGCCACGGTACTCTGAATCCAAGATGGCCGCCGAAGATCTTGAGTGGGAGAGATCTAAAATCTCCAACCAAGACGTCAACATGTTGAAGAGGCTTGGCTTGATGAAGAAAGAAGACGCCATCCGCTTTCCCAGCGAAGAAAGCTACCCAAACCCTCCAATGGAATACCGGATTAGTTTCGTTGATCATCTCATTCGCGGCCTTTCTACCCCAATCCATGATTTCCTCCGCGGTCTTCTCTTTGTCTACGGGATTCAGTTGCACCAGCTGACCCCCAATTCCATCCTCCATATTTCCATTTTTATCACGCTGTGCGAATGCTTCCTTGGAATCCCTCCTAATTGGATTTTGTGGGAACGCATTTTCTGCCTCCGCCGCAATGGCTCCCACAACGCCACTTATAACATAGGTGGTGTTGTTATCTGTGTCCGAACTGACGTTGATTACTTCGACGTCAAATTTCCTGATTCTGTCCAAGGATGGCGCAAAAGGTGGCTCTACATACACGAAGAAAGTGCCAATTCTGTGGAACACAACATAGTCCCTTTTGACGGAAGTGCCAAAATTCAACGCCGCCGCTCCTGGGATGCTGAGGCTTCCGAAGAAGAGAAAAAGGCGACATAAGCACTTATGTCTCGTATTCATCAGCTTCAAAATACTCGAGGCAAAGAACTGTCTGGCGTTCAAATCACTGCCTACTTTCTTAGGATTAGAGTGCAGCCTCTTCAAGCTCGCAAAAATCCCCTTTGGACGTATGCTGGTGAAAATGACGCCAATAGGCTCTCCAATGATCTTTCTGTGAAGGACTTGGAGAAGCTGATTCGAAGAATTTCCTCACTGAGCAAGAGGGATCCTATTCCTTCCTCGTGCCGCGTGGAACCATACAGCTCTACCAATCCTCTCCCCAAGGTATTTCGTCTTCTCGAATTTTTACTTTATTCCGAACTTTCCCTGCATCTCATTGTATTGATATCTCTCTAATTTTTCTTTTGTCGTTATTTTTCTGCAGAATCATCCTACTATGGCTTCCCTTCCTCCTCTTCCTGAAGGTGGAGATGTCGAAGAAAGGGCCGTTATTGCCGATGACAACCAGGAGGCCCCCTCTTTTGTGAATGAACCCGCAGATTCTCGAAAATCTGCGGGATCTATTGAAAAGGATGCTGCCTCTGAAGGTACTACATCAGCACAATCTCCTCCTCCTGCTGTTTCTCCCAAGAACAAAAGGAAAAGGAATGATGTCGAGGATTCCGGGACCTCCCAACCCGAAGAAGTTGCTCCTTCACCGCGAAAGGCAGCGTATGACCCATATCTCGAGAGTCTCATCAGTTCGTGAGTTCCCTGTCTTTTTTTTTATTTTTCTGTTCGAAGAATTTTGTTTGCCTTGCTTTTTATGCTGCCACCTCTTTTTCCACAGTGATGATGATGAAGAAACACCAACTTTGGATGTGGCTGCTCGAACGAGTACGTCACGTACCCTAGTTATTTCGGAGCCGCGAGTTGAAGGAGAGGAATCCTCGCCTCCTCAACAAAACGTCGGCGCGTCTACTCCTCCTTCGAGCCCCTGTGTCCCTTCGCCAAAAAGGGCAAGGACTGAAGCAATTCCGGAGCCGAGTCTCCAATTGAGTAGCTCTTCTAACCCTCTTTTGGATGATGTAAGTTCTCCATACTCTTGTCACTGTCTGTACTTCCTCTGTTTGCTTCTGAATGCCATTATATTTTTCTCATACCAAAATTTTCTTGCTTTGTCCCTTTCTTTTCTTAACAGCCCATGATCAAAGAGCTTATTCGCATCGGTGCTCAATTCATTGGGTATCGTGAATATGCCAACAAAACTGAAGGTGATGCCTTGCTGCTTTCTTTTTTATCATTACTCTGTTACTCCGTTGTTGTCGATATTTTAACGAAGTTTTATCTTTCTTGGCAGAAAAATTGGCGGCTATTAACGAGCGTGCCAATGCACTTGCTCAAAAATTAGAGCAAAGTGAAGAGGCTCGTAAGAAGGCCGAATTAGATGTTGTTCAAGCTAGAGCGAGAGGCCGACAAGGCCAAGACCGAAGCTGCTAGTGTCGAAGATCTTAGGAAGAGACTTCACGCTGCCGAGACTTCACTGAGCGAGCATATAACTGCACAATCTGCTCGCGAGGAAGCGATCCTTAAGCGTATAAAGACGCAAAGTCGCCGCTTTCTCAGTAAGTATCTGAACCATTTCATATCCTTTGTATATTCTTTTCTTCACTCGTTTGTTGCTCAATAAGTTTCTTCCTTGACAGATAGAACGGCTCAAGAGTTTGAACTTGAAGATCCCGACGATGATCCTCTTCTCGACGCCCTTTCTTTCCTCGAGTTTCATGGGTCAGAGGCACGCGAAGGCATTGATCGCGCTAAAGCAGGGCTGTCGCGGCTCTTTCCCTATTTCTTCCCAAAGAAAGAGGAACCCGCAACTTTCCTTAATCTGGCCAAATGCTTTGATCCACCAGAAGATCTTGGGCTGAAGGTGCGTCATGAGAATATGAAGGTCGCCATTGAAAACACTGTTGCTTTGGTTGCCGATAGCCAACAAACTATCGACTGGGCGAAAGTTGGCGACACTGAGCAGATAGAGCAATCGAGGTGGAAGTCGTTGATTAAGGCAGCTAAGCCCAACACGAAGAAAATCCTGGCCTATCTCGGGATCAAACTGTCTTCGACTCCTAGCTCATCAAGGCCGGAGGTTTAGTTGAATGCATCTTTGCTTTTTTCTTTTTAGCGTACCTCTTTCTTTTGATATTGTCGCCGTAGTGTTCTTTGGCGATAACTGCTTCAGTAGGTCTCTAGAAGGTCCTTCTTTTGTAATAGACATGTATATATTCTGGGAATGAATGGAAATCTATCTTTACTCAGTGATTGATGTCGAAATATTTCTTTTTTCCAGTTGATTTTTGACAATTATACGCCAGCTCCTGGTCCTTCCAATACTTCGCCTTCTTCTTCTCGCTCAAGGAGAGTTTTTGCCGATACTACACTGCCGAAGATTCCTTGCCGCAAGAATTAGATGAACTTCGGCAGCAACTCCAGGTATGCGAAGAAGCAAACACTTGTGATGTTGGAAAAGTCTCGTAAGTCATCTGAAGCCGAAAAAATTGCACTTCAACAAGCTCACGAGGCCGTGGCTGCTAGGGAGATTGCTACTTCCGAGGCTGAGAAGGCGACTGCTCGAGAGAATTTCATGCTCGAGTTAATGAATGAAGCCAGTGCGGATATGTCGGGTATGCTTGTTTCACCCTCGATATCTTCCATCTTCATGCTACGTCTCTTAAATCTTTCTGCTCCTTTGTTTTAATAGGTTCCTTTACTGATGCTGTTGCCGAAGATGAGAGGGTAAATACTAGGGCAAACCTCCTTGTTAACCTTTCCCTTGATCACGGTTCTCTGTTTTGGGCTACCCCGAGAGGACCCGCCAAATTGTCAGATTTCAGGATCGCGCCTCTCAAACTCGCGACTTCCTTGACTTCTGTACGAAGACCTTGTCTATGGTTTATAACTCTATGTTTCCTCGGAACGTTCAACCAAAAACTCTTCTCGAGTTAATGGAGAAATTTAAGGATGCCCACAGGATCCATGACTTTGTCAAAGCTCAACTGGTAGCTGGCGCCAGATTTGCCCTTATCATGCTTCAGATCTGCCACTCAAAGCTTGACTTGACCCAAGTTGTTGCAAAGGTTCATGATGGCGTGTATTTCACACGTTCGTTGGGCAACCCCAAGAGGAAGGTATGATGCGCACAGCAGCAAGTTTTCCCTCAGAAAGAAACCAAGGTTTATCGAACCAGGAGGAGCCAAGAAGCACGTTGAAGGTTGATGGCGGCGGGATGTAGTGCGGCGCAACACCGGGGATTCCGGCGCCAACGTGGAACCTGCACAACACAACCAAACTACTTTGCCCCAACGAAACGGTGAGGTTGTCAATCTCACCGTCTTGCTGTAACAAAGGATTAACCGTATTGTGTGGAAGATGATTGTTTGCGAGAAAACGAGTAGAACAAGTATTGCGATGAGATTGTATTTCGAGTAAAGAGAATTGGACCGGGGTCCACGAGTTCACTAGAGGTGTCTCTCCCATAAGACGAACAGCATGTTGGGTGAACAAATTACGGTTGGGCAATTGACAAATAAAGAGAGCATGACCATGCACATACATATCATGATGAGTATAGTGAGATTTAATTGGGCATTACGACAAAGTACATAGACCGCCATCCAACCGCATCTATGCCTAAAAAGTCCACCTTCAGGTTATCATCCGAACCCCTCCGGTATTAAGTTGCAAGCAACGAGACAATTGCATTAAGTATGGTGCGTAATGTAATCAACAACTACATCCTTAGACATAGCATCAATGTTTTATCCCTAGTGGCAACGAGCACAACACAACCTTAGAACTTTCAGTCCTCTGTCCCGGTGTCAATGCGAGCATGAACCCACTATCGAGCATAAGTACTCCCTCTTGGAGTTACAAGCATCTACTTGGCCAGAGCATCTACTAGTAACGGAAAGCATGCAAGATCATAAACAACACATAAGCATAACTTTGATAATCAACATAACAAGTATTCTCTATTCATCGGATCCCAACAAACGCAACATATAGAATTACATATAGATGATCTTGATCATGATAGGCAGCTCACAAGATCCGACAATGATAGCACAATGGGGAGAAGACAACCATCTAGCTACTGCTATGGACCCATAGTCCAGGGGTAGACTACTCACTCATCACACCGGAGGCGACCATGGCGGCGTAGAGTCCTCCGGGAGATGATTCCCCTCTCCGGCGAGGTGCCGGAGGCGATCTCCGAGGATCCCCCGAGATGGGATCGGCGGCGACGGCGTCTCGGTAATGTTTTCCGTATCGTGGCTCTCGGTACCGGGGGTTTCGTCACGGAGGCTATTTGTAGGCGGAAGGGCAAGTCGAGAGGCGGCACGGGGGGCCCACACCACGGGGCCGCGCGGCCAAGGGGGGCCGCGCCGCCCTAGGGTTTGGCCACCCCGTGGCCCCTCTTCGTCTCGTCTTCGGTCTTCCGGAAGCTTCGTGAGAAAATAGGCCTCTGGGCTTTTATTTCGTCCAATTCCGAGAATATTTCTTTACTAGGATTTCTGAAACCAAAAACAAGCGAAAACAATGAAGCGGCACTTCGGCATCTTGTTAATAGGTTAGTTCCAGAAAATGCACGAATATGATATAAAGTGTGCATAAAACATGTAGATAACATCAATAATGTGGCATGGAACACAAGAAATTATCGATACGTTGGAGACGTATCAGTTCACGCGAAGGTACGGCGGCGAAGAGTTGGTGTTGATCGTATTAACACGAAGGTTTCGCCTATAGCTGAAGAAATGATTGAAGACCTTCTTCGGATGGATGCCGACTTTTTTGCGGACGGTCATTATGCTGATTTTCTTGGCGCTGCTCCCGAAGAGAACAGAGTTACCCTTGATGATATATTGAATCATGACTGATTATTTTCCTTTGGTAGACAATTCCTGCTTGTAAATTATGATTGTGATTGTATTGTGCAGCAAACATCATATTTCTATATTTGTCTAGCCCCCGAGTGTTTTCGGTGGCTATTCACTGTATTTGTATAATGCGAGGTTTTGAACCAAGGCAATAATATGTAGTTTTGGCGAATATCAGCCCCCGAGCTTCTTTATTTAGTACTATTTTGTATTTTTATTGACTCACGAGGTATTTTAATACCAAGGCGAGGCTTTTCTTTATGCGAGGAACTATATTGAAATTCGTCGGGTCGGAGATTTGAGCATGTCGAGAAAGAAAAGTTATATTGACACTATCTTTATTATATTGCAGCACCACGAGCCCGCCTCATTAAAAACCTTTCCCGGCCCCACTCGGTGCCCCGAAAAAGGAAAAGAGTGCGTCCGAAAACTCGTGGGCGTTTCAGTACATTGAAGTTTTACAAGGACTATATTTTAGCTCTAGGCGTAGAACCGCCTGAGTTGCGCCACGTTCCAGGGGTTTTGCTCCTCCTCCGATTACTTCCGTGACAATATAGGGACCAAGCCATGGTGACTCGAGTTTTTCATGACTTTTTTGCGTGAGCCGAAGAACTAAGTCTCCCACTTGAAAGGATCTTGGCCGCAAACATCGACTGTGGTAATTCTTCAAGTCCTGTTGGTATTTGGTTACTCTTGATAATACTTCGTCTCGAGCTTCGTCGAGTGCGTCTACGTCGTCTTCCAATGCTGTCCTTGAAGTTTCTTCATTATACCCTGTGACTCTAGGGGAGTCATGCTCTATTTCTATTGGTAGTACTGCCTCCGCTCCATGGACCAGGAAAAACGGTGTCTCCTGTGTCGCTGTATTTGGTGTTGTTCGGATGCTCCACAACACACTTGGTAGTTCTTCTGGCCACGTATGTCGAGCTTTTTCCAATGGTCCTAACAGGCGTTTCTTGATGCCATTGCAGATGATGCCGTTGGCTTTCTCGACTTGCCCATTGGTTTGAGGATGTGCAATCGACGCAAAGTGTAACTTTATACCCACTTCTTTGCAATAATCTTTGAATTCGTGGGATGTGAAGTTACTGCCATTGTCCAGTGACGATGCTCGTGGGGCACTCCAAATCGAAGACGAGGTCTTTTATGAATTTTACTCGCGGATGCTCCGTCTGGCGAATTTATCGGCTTCGCTTCTATCCACTTTGTAAATTTGTCGACGGCTACTAGCATGTATTCTTTTCCTCCTGGCCACGATTTGTGTAACTTGCCCACCATGTCGAGTCCCCATTGTGCGAAGGGCCACGACAATGGTATTGGTGTTAGTTCTCGCTGCTGGAGAGTGAGGTTTTGCGGCGAACCTTTGACACGCATCGCAAGTCCTTACTATTTCTTTGGCGTCCTCGATTGCTGTCAACCAGTAGAATCCTGCCCGAAAAACCTTGGCTGCGATGGCTCGACTACTCGCGTGGTGGCCGCATATTCCTTCGTGTACATCCTTCAGAATTACTCTTCCTTCTTCGGGTGTTACACACCTTTGCATAACGCCTGAAATACTTCGCTTGTACAGTTCTCCTTTGATCACCGTGAAAGCTTTAGACCGTCGAATTACTCGCCTTGCCTCAACTCGGATCGTCGGGTATTTCTTTCCCGAGGATGTATGATATATATGCTTGCATCCAAGGAACCTGTACCATCATCACAAGCTCTTGTTCCTCTTCATCCTCCGTGGTTTCGTGAGGGGTGTCGAAGTTTTTTCTTTTTTCTCGCACCTTTTTGGCTTCGTAGATCTCTCCGCTATTTCTTCCCAAAACACTCCGGCGGGACCGGGAGGCACTGCGACCCGATGTTTGCGAGGACGTCAGCTTCATCGTTGCTCAATCTACTGATGTGGTTTACCTCGCATCCATCAAATAGCTTCTCGAGTTCATTGTATACCTCCTTGTACGCTACCATGCTATCATTGATCGCATCACATTGGTTCATAACTTGTCGGGCCACCAATTGTGAGTCGCCAAAGATTTTTAGTCGAGTTGCACCGCATGCTTTCGCCATCTTCATCCCGTGTATGAGGGCTTCATATTCTGCTTCATTGTTGGATGCGTTAGGGAACGTCATCCGAAGGATGTACTTCAATTTGTCGCCTTCGGGTGATATAAGTACTACTCCTGCGCCAGCTCCTTCTACTCTCTTGGACCCGTCGAAATTCATGGTCCAGGTTCTCGACAAGTCTGGGGGTCCTGTGTTTTGTAGCTCCATCCACTCTGCGATGAAGTCTGGCAGAACTTGCGACTTGATTGCTTTTCTTTTTTCATACGTGATGTCCCGAGGGGAAAGTTCTATTCCCCAAAGGGAGACACGACCCATAGCTTCTGGATTGTTTAGTATATTTGACAAGGGAGCTTCATTGACTACTATGATCGGGTGTGCCGAAAAATAGTGGCGCAATTTTCGTGCTGTTGTGAACACTCCGTATGCTAGCTTCTGGTACTGAGGGTACCTTTGTTTTGATGGTGATAAAACTTCGCTGACGAAGTATACTGGCCTCTGTACTCCGTGAAGTTTTCCTTCTTCTTCTCTTTCGACAACTAGCACCGTGCTCACCACTTGGGGCGTGGCTGCGATATATAGCAGGAGAGGTTCCTTTTCCTTCGGCGCCACCAAAATTGGTGGTGTCGAGATTTTGCGCTTCAAATCTTCGAAGGCTCTGTCGGCTTCTTCGTTCCATTGGAATTTGTCTCCTTGCTTTATCAAAGCATAGAATGGTAACGCTTTTTCTCCTAACCTGGCGACGAATCTGCTCAAAGCTGCGACTCACCCAGTTAGCTGTTGTATTTCTTTCAACTTTGTTGGCTTTCTCATTGTTACGATAGCTTGTATTTTATCGGGATTTGCTTCAATCCCTCTTGCTGAGACTAGAAACCCCAGGAGTTCTCCTCGTCGGAACGCCAAAGGAACACTTCGTCGGGTTCAACTTCAGGCAGAATTTGTTGAGATGTCAAACGTTTCCTTGAGGTCCTCGATCAGTGTTGTCCCCTCTTTGATGTTATGACGACGTCGTCGATGTATACTTGCACGTTTTTCCCAATCTGTGTCGCCAAACACTTCTGCATCATCCTCTGATATGTTGCTCCCGCGTTTTTTAGACCAAAGGGCATTGTTCTGTAACAAAACACGCCATATGGTGTAATAAACGCTGTCTTTACTTCATCTTCTTCTTTCAATCTGATCTGGTTATAACCAGAATATGCGTCTAGGAAGGAAAGACGTTTCACATCCAGACCGTGGAGTCGATAATTTGATCGATCCTCGGAGGGGAAAGTGATCCTTGGACAATGTTTATTGAGACACGTAAAGTCGACGCACATGCGAAGGACCCTAGTGTTTTTCTTTGGCACCATCACAGTGATTTGCTACCCATGTGGCTTCTCGTGAATATCTCTTTGATAAAACCAGCTTCTTGTAGTCGATTGATTTCTCGATAAAGCATAGCTTTTAAGGCTTGGTTCCGAAAAACGCCGCAAAGGTTGTTTGATTGGCTCTCGCTGATGGACCCAAACTCTAGGTGGTGCTCGGGCAAGTTCCCCGGGGTACTCCCCGGCATGTCGCCCCGGACACCATGCGAAGATTTTCCGGCTGCTCACGCAGGAACGCTGACGAGCGCGCTTTCCTATGCGGGCATCCATGTTGTTTGCGATGTGAGATGTCGTCTTTTTCGGTCCGTTTCGGGTGGATCCGCACCTCCTTGGAATTTTTCTCGGTATTGAAGGTTGACTCTTTTATTTGGCCTTCCAACGTCCGGCGCAAGACGTCGTAATCAGTCATACTTTTTGACGCCAACCACTCGCCTTGCATCCCGAAAGTTTCCGATGGAACCGACGAAAATCCTTGTCGCACTTATCGGCTACGGCGAAAGCTTCCTCTCGACCGTGATTGGTCCCTTTGGTCCACAGTGCAACTCTCCACAACAGGTATGTATAGTGTGGTACCGCCATAAATCTCAGCATAAGGCCGGTCGTCCCAACAAAGAGCGTGGTACCGCGATGGAAAATCCACGACTTCAAACTCCAGATTTTCCTCGATTCTATACCCCTTTCTCGGGTTCCAAACCGAACGTCGAGGTTGATCTTCCCCACTGGGTAACTCGTTTCTCCTGTGATGCCGTGGAACCTCGTGTCCTGTTGGCTTCAGGCTCTCTCGTTGTGAGATGTTCATCTTCTCCTTTTTTTTTAATGTATTCCGCATCGCACACATGAGTGTCGGTGGCCGCCGCCGCCATCTATGAATACGCGAGGACACGGTCAGATCCCTGCGACAACCGCCGGCAGTACAAGTGCCGACTGCTCCGGTCGAGGAACTTGCTGCGGATGATCCGCTACAGGGAGCGGTTCGATGTCTGCTGGTTCTCGACCAACTGAGGCACTCTAACCGTTGGGTAGGAGGCATTTTCTCCCGCACATGAACACCCCGTGCCGCGCAGATTACTTTTTGAGTTCTGTTGGGCGTGCCTCTCCCTTCTCGAATCATCGACACCGCTCCGTTTGAGTTAGGATTCGTACATAAGGCGGTGGTGGAGGTGTCGCCGCTATTCTCGAGCTGACGCCGACGGTCGCCCTGTAATCGCGGGAGGTGGTGGCAGAACCTCACGTCCTCCGGGCTCCCGAGGATTTCTTCCGTGCCGCTCGAGCGTGAGCGGCTTTCCGCCGCATACCCCCACGCATCATTGCCCGTAAACTCCCGACGAACTTCTTTCCTCAGTGCCCCGACCGGTCTTTTTCCGTCGCTCGTCGGAGTGGAAAATGCATCCGGCACGGTCCGTTCGAACGACGTCTCGGGGACACGAAAGGCCTTGGGGAACCCTGGCCCGGCTATTTTGCCCGTTGCGGAGAGGCGGCCCCTGTTATCGCCTCGCTGCTCATCGCTTCCCCGATAATCATCTCTATTGTTTCCTCCTGTGAGCTTGCTCGGAATTCCTGCCGACCTCTGGGCCCGGGCGGCCATAGTTCGGGCACCGGCCGAGGAACTGCTGTCGCTCGGCGTCAGAGCACCGCCCGACGGTCCTCCTCTCCGGCGACCTGTGCCGTTTGTTGTGGACAGCATCTTCTCCGTCTGCCCATCCGTTTGCCATCTCCATTAACGCGGACACCTGCCTTTGGATTGGTCCTTCCCAAGTCTCCTCGACAAAATCTTCCGCGCCTTGATTCCGCGCGACAAACGCATCTATTGCTCTCTCTCGTCGTGACATATTTTCTGGCCGAGCTTTTGATGATGTTCCACCTTTGGATGTACTTTCTCATTGACTCATCCGGCTTTTGTCGACATGCTCTCAGCCTCCTTCTAACGACGCAGTGTTTCTTTTTGCATCGCGGACCGGTTCTTGACGAATACGTCTCGAAACTTTCCCACTGCCGACAGATCCTCGGCGGAAGCTTTTTGATCCAAGATCGGCGGTCTACCCACTCATGTGCACCTAATACTTTGCATGGCTGTTGCCCCAGTCCCTCCAGCTAACTTCTGACCGCCTCGACGGTAGCGTCAACTCAGCCAATCCTTCCGGATCTTGGCAAGGCCGCTTCGAATTTTTTTGAAGTGATCGGGGCAATCCTTAAATCCCGAAGTGACCCGAGTTTTTCGTACTCTCCTTGTGAAGCACGGCAAACCGCACGTTATCCTCGTCGTTTAGTTCTGGGGATTGCCGATGTTCCCTCTGCCTTGCCGTGCTCCTCGGCTCACCCTTGCTTGTGCTGCCGCATCTCTTGCGCCACTCTGTCCCTTCAACATTTGCCGTCGCCGCCGCAGGTCGTGGCTACCTTGGCTTGCGTGTGCGCTCCCTTCCTGCGGTGCTGATACAAACGCCGCCTCCCATGGCTTCTCTTGTCTCCGTTATCGCCATGCTGCACAAAGCCTCCTTGGATCTCCGGGAGGTGGCCTGGATGCAAGGACAAAAGCCTGTGTCGCCATACACTCTGCCGGCGGTGTTTTGGGGATAATATTCCCTTTCTGTGCTCTATCGACATAAAAGACATGTCGAGATTTTGAACCAGAAGGCACTCTCTTTCTCCTTCAGTGCATGTGTTGCAATCGGGACCTTGCTCGGGCTCCGAGCTTCTCTATGACTATCTCCCCGAGGTTCCAGCATTGTCGACTTAGATCCGGCTCTCTTCTGCCCCGCCGAGCGCGGCTGCCCCCCTTTTCTCCTCTGTTCAAAGCCGTCAAATCGTCTTTTCCACTGCTGTTCCAGCTGCGCGTAGCCTATATTGACAAGCTTGGCGGGGGCTTCTGGACCGACAGCGCTGGCTGCCATTGGCTCCGAACCATCTAAAGCTTTTGGCACTTCATCCTGCTGTGCCGTTTGTGGAAGTTGAACTCGACGACGCGGTGTGGGTCCCACAGGCTTAGTGTGCCCATACCTCTCCTCAGATCTCGAGGGATCTGCACAGGGATTGCCCAAATCGTCGAAAGCCTCCTCGTATGTTTCCTCTGGCCCTCGACGGCATAAATTCGACGATATTTTTGTACCTGGGACCATGTTGGGTCGGTGACATCATCGTTGGGACGGATGAAGACCCTCGCCCACCGTGGGACAGATTTGTCGTACGAAGTCGTTGAATCGTGTCGACATCGCTTGAGCCATCGCTTACATATGAGTCCGCAGATGACTCAAACGACATGTCGCTGAAGATCTTGGCGAGTTTTCTCTTGCCTCGGTGCCGACGTAACGTGTCGCCGAAGTTTCTTCTTCTCCCGACTCGCTGACGATGTATAGCTTGAAAATCGGAATCGACCGCCGACGATCCCGACGAAATCGGAATTTCGATACGATACGACCTTTCCTTTCTAGTTATAGAAAGTGAAACCTTCCTCA
>NC_061514.1:303060411-303088987 GCF_022539505.1 Lolium rigidum | reverse complement strand
TTCTCTTGCTCCTCTGATTGTCTGAAATATACTTATATAACAAGCAGAACACTGGGTAATATGTAAGATGCACCTGCAGATGGAAGTTTCTCTTGCTCAGTACATTGCTCTTCCAGTGGTTACACTTCTTATAGGATGGTTAGTACACTGGGTATACAAATGGATTAACCCCACATGCAATGGGATTCTTCCGCCTGGCTCCATGGGGTTCCCTGTTATCGGCGAGACCTTCCAGTTCATCAAGGCAAACTCTTCCTTGGACATCCCAGACTACTTCAAAATACGGATGAGGAGGTACTGTTGTGTGAACTTCCATGCATATGTGTGTACCATACATCCTGGTTTGCACACTTGAGTTTTGCATTATGACATCCACTTCTTTTAACTGCCACCACAACAGATACGGTCCTGTTTTCAAAACAAGCTTGTTCGGTCAGCCTGCGGTGTTCACTTGCGATGCAGAGGTAAACCGGTTCATCCTTAAGGAGGAGGGCAACGTGTTCCAGATCGGGTACCCTGAGGCGGTGCGCAAAATCTTCGGCGGCAAGAGCATTGACGCATTCAGGGGTGCAACCCAGAAGTTCATCCGCAGGTTTTGTTTCACGATGTTCGGCCTCGAGAACCTGAAAGAGGTGCTTCTTCCTGAGCTGGAGGGTGCCGTGAGAGAGTGCCTTGCAACGTGGGCCACCAAGCCTAGTGTCGACGTGCGCGGTGGCGCGCCAGATGTTAGTGCATTCGTCTTGATTTTTTCCATTTGACTTGATGTTTGGTCCAAATGTATGACTAATCCCTTTTGTTTCAAATTTCTTGAAGATTCTCTTTGAGCTCATGACTAAGAAGTTCCTTAGTTTTGACGCGGCTAAGTCGACGGAACTGAGAAAGAACATCGATACACTTTCCAAGGGATTGCTCTCCTTCCCAATATACTTCCCTGGGACAGCATTTTACCGATCGATGAAGGTATTACCTTCTTTCAAAAAAAAAAAAAAATCCTAGGTTCTATGCAGTTAAAACTTCCAAACTTTTTTTGGCCGGTAAAAAAGCATCCAAACTTTTACTACTGATATATGAGAGCTGGTACTGGAAAAAATATAATCATTAAATTCAACATGATTTTTTATATAATATTTTGGGGATTTCCATTAGTTTATACTATTTTAACAAGCAGTGGTTAGAGATATTTTGTTGGTCATTGTACCAATTTTAAAACAATTATTATAGTGCCTTTTCCTATATAGGTCCAAGCGCTGAAAGTTTGAGTATATGTACTACAAAAGGCCGAAGGTGAAACCAGTTCATCTTTGATTGTGGTTTAACCCCATACTCTCATGTATACAGGCATGGAAAAATGTGCGCAAGACAATCCGTGATATACTGACAGAGAGGTTGCGAACACCTGATAAGAAACATGGTGACATGCTAGACCTGATTGTGGAACAACTACATTGTGAAGAGCCGTTGATAAATGAGAATTTTGCTGTTGATATGGTTTCCACGTTATTATTCGCTGGCATCTATACACTGGCTGCAATCATTGCTATAACATTCAAGTCCCTACATGATAACCCTGAAGTTGTCCGTGCTCTCAAGGTTTGTTGTATTCTAGTACACACCATTAGTTTGTAATACTACATCCCAAGTAATATGGATGTTGAGAAATATCCAAGTGCAAGCTTTTACACTTTAAAATTTCAAAATTTATTTTATAAAAACATGTGACGAAAGCAATTAAAACCCTGAAAAAATATACTTTCAATAGGAGGAGAACCAAGCGATACTGAAGAACCGGAAGGATGGTAATTCTAGGCTCACATGGGAAGAGTGCAAGTCACTGAGATTTACTACTCAGGTTTAAGTGAACATTGTTGTAGTTTTATAGAGTGACATGGTGATTGATGGTCAAGTAATTTATTTATATATTTCCTAACGTGGTTGTATCTTTCTTTGGCTGAAGGTTACCAATGAGATTTTTCGAATAAGCAATGCTGCCATAGGAGTTTTCCGGACAACTCTAATGGACGCACAAGTAAATGGTACATATCCATGCACATTCCATTGAACACCATTATACCATAGTTTTTCATTAGTCAGTAGCAACTTTCATAGTTGTAATTGTTCTCCATACTGCAGGTTATACAATTCCGGCTGGATGGATTGTCATAGTGAACCCCATGGCACTACATCTCAATGCGGAAGTGTTTGAAGATCCACTCAAGTTTAACCCATGGAGATGGATGGTTAGTGACCGAAAATTAAGTTTTCATGCATAGGAAGATATTGAATGATGTATGTGTTTTATTAATGAAGATTAGTATTTGACCGTCCCATTTGATGTTGATGGGGTATCACCCGGAGCGTCAACATGCTATAGGGGATGTGAAATAAGAAAAATATAAATGGTAAAATACTAGGAAGTTAAGGGCTGACTTAAAGGATGAAGCAATACGAAAATGTCTCAGTCTGAAGCAATTTCAGCCCATAAATATCCAGAGGGTAATTGGGGATTTTATTTTGTTTTCACTAGTCCATATAGTACCTTGTGTACTTGTACTAGACAGGAGGGAATAGAGGAACGTGCCCCCCTTGCCTTATAACTCCAATAATGCAGCAGGAGAAACAATTACATCTTAAAGAAAGGTGAGGTAAGACTAGTACAGTTTGGGTGCAAGACTAGTTTATAGGTGTATAACTTCTAGAAAGACGGCAAGAGTAGTTCGGGGCATTCTAACATAGGAGTCGGTCACAGATACCAGATGATCATACCGAACCTATTCAAAAAGCTTCAATGTGTCACTCTTGTGAAAAGTGAACGATACCTTTACCCAAGGATAGCATATATCCCTTACTTTCAAGCAACTCTCTATGTGCATAACATGCAACCATACCATTTTATGTTGTTCCATGATAATAACAATATACTTATATTTTTATATATTTTTTCTAGTAGTAATCTTTCTTAGCTAGATTGCCACTAATATTCACTAACTAAAAATGCAGGATGAGACAAAACGTAGCACACTGCTTAAGAACTTTATGCCATTCGGAGCAGGCATGAGGGTGTGTCCTGGAGCAGAATATAGCAAGGCTGTAGTAACACTTCTCATCCATGTTTTGGTGACTGAGTACATGTGAGCTTTTCTTGCATCTCAAAACATGCTACTATCTTCTTTTAGTAGAGATAACATAAAATTTAGCAGTGAATGATGCAAGCTGCTTATTTATATGAATTTCTTTGTGTTTTCATAGATGGGAGGAAATCAAAGGCGGAGATGTATTCCGTAGCACAGATGTGATGTTTCCCAAGGGCTATCACATCCGACTTCAACCAATCACGTAGGCAAAAGGAACTAGTGTTAGTCTAGAGAAAAAGGATGTCAAACACATGCCATTGTGGCCATGTGCTTCCTATTATCATTTTGTTGTAAGGAATTTCAAAAACTCGTGTTTGGTACTTAAGGTTATCAAGTGAAGTTATCATACACCAAATATCTCACGATTGATCAATTTGTAAGTGTTGTGCTATGGTTATTTCATAGTATTACCAATATGACTTGAAAGTAATTATGTAGACCATTCTATTTCTCCGTAAGTTTAGTTGAAAACATGTCGTGCCTTGCAATGGGAGAGAAAACTCCATTTCATGTAGGCATCCACATATCATGATCTCCTTTTCACTTATTCAGTTATCCTTTTATATGCCTTCATTTTCAAGATTTTATTTCTCTCAAATTTTTAACTACCTTCCCACTCTTAGTGATAGCAGCAAGAAGCGGAGTCTAAACGTGACAAAGTAGATTACTTCCATTAGAGATAAGAAGATTGTTGCTAAGACTTACCTTATATTTGCATGTAGAGGGGAAATAGGCAAGCAACGACCTACATATACAAGATTCGCAAGGAAACAAGAAATATACCAAGAATTTTCCACTAATTCATTTCGCGTAGACGCTTGAGGCTTGATGGAACATAAAAAATATTGATAATTATTTTATCTGGTATCTTGCTTTGTTTAAAGTAAAGAGGAAGAAAAATAAATAGTGGCACATGTCAGATTATCCAGACATGAGTAGAATATCCGAGGTTCAAGTGCATGAGAAATGTTACCCATACAACGACTAACCTCACGAATGCAATACTTAACATATTGCATCCAGTGCAGCTCTTGTAATTTCGAGGAAAACTATCCATCAAATGTGTTTATATTCAATAATATAGTTTTGGTCTTGAATATTGCATGGGCCTCAGACAAAACTCCTTGCATATGCCGCTGGCAAGACATAACCTGACAGCCTCTTCCAACGAGTTCCTTCTCACTCTAGTGTCAATTTCCGTCCCCACTTAAAATACTTAGTTCATCTACACAACCAGCATACTTAGGAGCAGCCATGAATGGATTAGGAACATATTGCAATATGTAACAAAATTTGCACTATGCCGCTAAGATCACGATATTGTAGATTATAGGGAAGCAACATGAACATCAAATAAAATTTCCATGTCCTTGGAATAATTCCGATGACACTCTCTCAAAAACAAACCACAAATATACTCTCATAATATATTGAATCACTTTAGGCATGTGACCCAACATGTTCAGTAATGTGTAGACATGATTACGAATTCAGATCAATAACTAACAACGGGACATGGACACCCATGATAGCTCACACACACACGCACAAACGCACCCACGCACGCACCCACCCACCCACCCACCCACACACAAATTAATAATATCGAGAGGGCCTGAAGTGTCTCTCCCCATCGTCAGGAGGAGCAATATCGCATTCTTGAACTATTCAAGTTCTCATACATACTTTCCAATGTACCCGGTCCTCACCGTTATGACCACCTATTACGGGTAACGTCTGATGATAACCAATGTGCACCTTCTAGTACGAGGTCACTTGATACTCCTATGGTCTAAGGACTTGTGCATAAGACACGAACAACATGATGATTATATTAACAACAAATGATAAAACTAGCTCGTAGTATATCAACAGATTGGATTGTACCTTGTTCTTCTAACAATGTACTCTCACTGTTGTTGGCATCCTTATTACTTTAACAATCCCCGTGATCAGAAAAAACATGGTCATCTCACAACACATGAGCTAATCCTAGAGGTGGGACTAGAAACAAGTTGGCGTATGCATTTCTACATGTTCCTATGAGCTTCCCTTCGAATCTCACATTCAAGTACCATAGCAGTTATATAGCATAAAGACATAAAAAATAATCATAAACTTAAAATTAAATAATAACATTTATTATTGCCTCTAGGGCACAATTCCTTCGCATCTGTGCATCTTCTGCATTTTGACAAACATATGTTGTACACCCGGTTGCTCCTAGTTATGGGTTGGTCCAATTGATCGGTGATATCACATATAATTTGTCGAGGAGACATATGCTACGTAGGGAATTAGGAGGGCAAGGGAGGGCATGGGTGACAAAGGAGTGGGGGGGGGGGTTGGCGAGCGTGAGGTGATTGCAGTGGGCTGATGTCTACTTCAGTCATGGCGTCCCCGTCGATCTCTTCTTGTATCACGGCTTGAGTAGTTGCTTCTCCTCCTGCAGACCATGATTTTTAACCGCACCACTCTTTGCTTCTTGCACTTCCCGATGAAAACGTGCCCTTGGCAACACGGGTCTTAGGCGGCTTCTGTCTAACTAGAGCTCGACGACGAGGAACATGCGCAGGTGGATTGGATCATGGGATGTGGCAGCGGCGAAAAATCTCATGAGACAAAGCGGAGGTTCCTGGAGTGGAGAAAAGAGGAGGAGATCGAATGCGTTGATCGATAAGATGGCCGTTTGCACATGAGTGTTTGAGATCATATCAATCGGTCCCGCAAAATTCGCCGTGCTGCAAAGATTTGAGAGAGGAGTTCCCACAAGTCAACGCACACAATAGAGGCAAGAGAGGAGATCATGGGCGAGAAAATAGGAGAGGATATACATGAGTGTGGTGGCGTTTGTTACAGAGTTTGTTTTGCTACGAGCACTACATCCACGATGACATTTTTATAGTTAGGAGAACATGTGACACCACACATTCACAGCTTCCGCATTGATATTAATAGTGAAGATTGTCCATGAGGCTGTTTCCTAGTACAAAATAATTCCTTTTTAGTGAGTTCTGGTCAGATGGTTGGGTGGTGCGCAACTCACAAAGCCGTGAAGAACCAACCTATGCTTGGATGGGTAGGATGACAATGGTACCTTAGCACCAAGGCTTAAACTCCATGTTTGAAAATTTGTCTTGTCATAAAGCCAAAAATTATTTGAGTGAAGGCGATGTTTCCATCGGTAACGAGATTCTTTGGTGATTTCGTCAATCTCAATATCCGATAAATTAATTGCTTGAGCGCAACTTTTTAGAGGTGCTCATAGGAAAGAACGTACGGATATATACAGGAATGAGTGTATATATGTTTTTTTTTCAGTGTTTGTAGTGTGTTTGGTAAAAGAAAACTCACAAGGCCGTGCCATGTCATGGCATTTACACTTCTTCTGTTAGGTTTAGTTTCTAGTGACTGACCGGTGGGCCCAAGGCGTCGGGTGTTAAGCAGCATCGGGATTTAGGGTTTTCTCCTCCTTTCGCCTCCCAATCCCCATACCTCTTCTTCCTCCCCTCTCCCACTCCGGCGGCGGCGGCAGCAGCGGCGGCGTACTCCAGCGCAGAGAGAAGAACCGACCATGGCGACGATCGTGAACACCACGGAGGAGGAGCCGATGCTGGCGGTGGTGCGCTTCACCGCCGAGCTCGCCTGGGCCGACGCGGGCCCCGACGTCGCCGAGCCCGAGGTGGCCCGCCTCTGCGCCGAGGCGCAGCAGCACGTCCTCGCCGCCCGCTGGCTCGACATGGCCTCCCTCATGCTCGCCTCCGCCGACCTCCTCCTCCTCTCCCCCCGCGTCCCGGACAAAGGTCAGCTCACCCCTCCCTCTCTCCCTGCTCCATCTCCCTGCTCGCGCCTCGCTCACCCTACCATCGTGCCGCAGATCTCGAGTGCGTCCTGGCCATCATCTGCAACCTCGTCACCAAGGCCGGATCCGACGAAGAGGCGCTGCAGATCGCCGAGGCCATCTGCGCGAAGCTCGTCCAGCAGCCGGGGGAGAAGCCGGCGCTGCGCATCAAAGTGTAAGCTTTTAACACATCAACTCCGCTCTTCCCATGCGTATCTCCACTGTAACTGCTTCTATCCTTACGATGCCTAAACTTCGCTGCCCTCCAATGCATGTATGTATATCTGCAGCCTGTTCAGCCTGTACAACCTGCTGCCAAGCACCTACGGCAAGGCCTTCGTCTACAGGAAGGCGTTAGAGGTCGCCGCCGCCGGGAAGGCTGCGGACTGCGTTGTCCCCAGCTTCAAGAACATCGACGCCTTTGTCGGTGACTGGGGCATCTGCAAGCTGGAGCAGAGGGACCTGTTCCTCGCCGTCGCCAGGATTCTCAAAGACCAGAAGGGGTGCGGCACATACCCCCAAGTTCATTGCTTTTACCAATCACGTTGCAGGATTTTAGACTGATGCGATTCAATCTTGGTTGTGATTGGCAGCATGAGCAAGGAGTACTTCAACTTTCTGAACAAGTACCTGGCCACGTTTGATGGATCAAGTGATGATGCCGGCGTGATTGGTGAGGCGAAGGAAGAAGCTGCTGCAGCAATCATTGAGTTTGTGAAGTCAGCTGATCTCTATCAGGTACTCCTATCCTTTAGTTAACATCTCTGTTGCCAGGTCTTCTCTTTGTGTGAAAATAACTTTGTGAAGAGATAGTGCGTATTGAGTTTCATTCCCTGTGAGCTATTCATCACTGTCTATGTATCAGAACCGTGATGCAACATGTCGGTCTTCAACCATATTACCAAATATGAATTTAGTTATGACATGCCAGTATTAGCTATACAGCCTGCAATGTGCCAATGTCTTGTCAACCCTGAATATGTGTGATTATAACATTGTGGTGAGCATGTCCTGTACAATCTTTCTGTTTTGGATCGATATACAAGCTTTCTGTTTTGGATGGATGGTTTATTTCTTTCAGTCAATTTGGCCCACTGCTACAGCATTTCGTTGCGTTGGATTATGGCTCTACTACCGCTTTGTATGGTGCCGTGTCTTGTATGCCAGCATAGTTCTGAAACTCTGGCATATATCGACTTTTAATCTATACAAACTATACATCTGTTTAGCATGCCACTTAAATGACCTTGCGCCTGCACTTTCAGTCCATGTAATTTATTTATGGAAATATGTTCATATTGCAGTGTGATCTGCTCGATATGCCAGCTGTTGCACAGCTCGAGAAAGATGAAAAGTATCAATCAGTTTACGAGCTATTAAAGATATTCCTTACTCAGAGGCTCGATTCCTATTTAGAGTTTCAGTCTGCTAACTCTACCTTGTTGCAAGGATACGGTATGTCCTGTTGAACAAATACTAACAACTTTATGTTACTTCATTTTGTTTGTTACCTAAATACCTAATGATGGATCATTTACAGGACTGGTTCATGAGGATTGCATAACCAAAATGCGGCTGATGTCTCTGCTTGACCTGAGCAGCCATTGCTCTGGCGAAATCCCTTACTCCGCAATTACGAAAGCACTTGGGGTAATTGACTCATCTTGCCTTCCTATTGTTGTTCACTTACTGTAATGTCTTATTAACTTTTCTTGTTCTTTGTTAGATCAATGATGATGAAGTGGAATATTGGATTGTGAAAGCAATTTCATCCAAGATTTTGGACTGCAAAGTTGATCAGCTTAATCAGTTTGTCATTGTCAGGTATTTATATCTGCAAGATCTTTCTGGGCCATTGTTCATAATTTAGATGTGCATCAACGTTTTGTGCTCTATATTACAGTGTTATGTTCTTTCTTTTGTTTAATGCATGCTCTTCTATGTAATTTCAGTCGGCATACTGAGAGGATCTTTGGGATACCACAATGGAAGAGTCTACGTTCAAAGCTTGGAGTTTGGAGGGTAAGCCTCTTGCAATTATCTCCTCTCGGATTTACAGCTTGATAATTTGGAGTTACAGTTAGTTCAGCAAACGAATGCATAGCTTTCCCAGTTTCTTATGAATGCCAAGTGTTGGATTCATATTTTACTATGAAACTTTAAGTGCGTACCATGAAACTGATTTAGTTTCCTTGTAAAAAATATACTGCAGGGAAATATCGCAAATGCTATCAGCACTATCCAAGCTAACAAGGTGGCTGAAGATGGTGCACAGGGGATGCAAGGAGTGGCGACCCGCTGATTGGAGAGGAATTTGCTAAATTGAGATCATAGCCTCGAGATTAGATGCACAATCATTTTGTACTAGATATCTTGTAATCCAATATACTTCCTACCTGTTACCATGGTTGCTAGATTTTGGTTGCAACAGCATGCCTAAACAAATTTCATGTTGCATGAATTTTGTAGACAAAACCATGCTTAAAGTCAGTCATTAGTTGTTACACAAAGTCCTGATTGTTCATACTGGATGCTTGTTTATCATGCTATTGTTTCTTTCCAATGTTTGGCTTTAGGATTGGTGAGAATCTAGATCTCATTTTTGTTATATCGAACATCCTGTGTGACTTTGCTGAATGCTGTGCTATAGTTTGAAGACCGGTTCAGAACCAAAATTGCGTCATTTTCCTACAAAATTATTTCCAATTAAACTGTGTCCTGGGTTTATCTGGTTTAAGTGTATGCTCAAACAGCTGGAGCTTTGGTATTGTATTGTTCCACAACTATGCAGAACTATGCGCAATCTCTGAACTTTGTATATATCACCTTTTGGATTTTCCAACTCAACAAATGAATACAAATCATGACATGTACAATTACATGGCAAAGAGCCAAGAGCTGCCAAACTAGTTCTCCATCCTACAAAATATCTCCCAGAAATGGACTGAAATGTGTAGCACCGTCTTGTCAAGAGCTGCTTCCCAAAGGTAGCCAATCTGGGACGCCTCTGTGCTTGTTAAGCCCAATCTTCAAGGCTTAACTGCTATGTAAATGCCTGAAACAAAGTACCGCCTATTGGGTTTAGAAAGGCCTGAAGACATTTGCACAAATATACTGCAACTATGTTACAAACTTATTCCAAGGCAAAAAGGATATCGGTGATGAACGCTAACATATGCATAGTCGAAGTTCACCTTAGGCTTTTTAATGATCAACCGGTTTTAGTTTGTGTTATTTAACAAGAGTTCAATAGCAGTTTGATGTTTGAACCACATTCTTCATTGATTCGACTTAACGAATATACTGCAAATTATCGGGAACTTGCAAATTGGAAATTGCTTTGTAATAAATTGACCCAATCTAGCAAACATTTTTAATACACAGACGAAAAGCATGCTTTTAATGAAAACAAGCAACTGTACAGTGACTAAAAGGCAGCTGTACACACCGTAGTCCCTGTCAAACAAGGACACCGGGTAGATGAAAATTCAAAGGAGTCTCAATCAGAAGACAACCATTTTAATATACTGAGCCCTACAAGGCACATCTTCAGCAATTTTGTGGAGAAAATAGCATTGGAATAAAGAGACAAGACAAACAGAACCAAATGACACTCGTGTATGCCCGCTAGCGTCAAGTTGAAGGATGTAAGTGCGCAATCAGTGAGAAATAGCTAAGAAATCAGGATCCAGATGTAGAGAGTGAAAGCAGAGTACGCAAATGGATTGAAAAGTAAGCCAACCTGTCAAGTGAGTTAGTGCTTTGATGAACAGAGCTGTTGATACTACTATTTTAGAGGAATAATCACATCCAGATTCGTCGCAACTCGCCATCCTTTAGGATAGACGAGACTCTCAGATCCAAATGGCACATGCCAGTTCATTATTTGAGAGCAGTCAGCAGGTATGCCTTCCATCTGGCTTTCGTCCTCCACTAGCTGCTCCACAAACGTGGTTCCCTGCAAAGTAACAAGAATCCAAGCTGTTATAACAATGCAGAGAGGCATTGGAAACAAAGTCCAAGCAAAGGGATCTCCCATTTTTTTTGATCACCGCCATGTGGCATGTGTTAGATGGCTACATAGAACTGTTTCTTATTCTTATTTTACTCCAATGTCAGCTTTCATTTTATCTTAAAATCCCGCCATATGCAGTATCCGGTATAATAGTTGGTATGAGATAAATCGTCGATCAATTAAATGAATAATACAGACAGAGTACTGGCCACTAGGGTACTTGAACATAGTATGTGCAAGTGAAGGGATTTAAAGGCGAACAAAGAAGCTTACTTGGAAACCCTGTTCAACCATCTCCGGATGCCGGATCGAATTCCAGGCAAGATGGGACCTCAGTTTGGAATCCCAGAGCATGGTGCTGTTGAACGCAAAACCCGACATGGCGACATGAAATCTCTGGAGCTTGTTTCCTTCCCCACTCGTGTGCCACCCCACAACTTGGTTCTGTTTACATACGGGGCCTTCCAGCACGACATTGCTACCGCCGTCAGAGATCACTGGAACAGGCCATGTGCCAAACCTCCTGATCATTGACAGGCAGCAGCAAAGTCAATAAGTTGGAACTTTAGGCATCATCAAATTTTATCCAGTGATACAGAGCACATAAGGTTTGAAATTCAATGCAACCAACTGAATATTTGCTTGCAATATTAACATAGCCGCTGTTCTAGCTAACATGGTAAATTACTACCAGTACTGAATCATCAATGGCAAGCTAGAAAGCAAATTATTGACACTAGTGATTACTGAATCAGCGAGAATGGAGGCAACAGGGAGTAAGAAATCTGAGCCCGCTGTTTATTATGCATCAATGCTACTAGCAAGGTCTTGTGGATAAAGTTCCGATCTTTGACCCGGTTGTTCAGGCAATTCGATGCGAAACTCGTTTTGCCATCCTAGTAGAAACCATAAACTAACTAGTATACTAAGGATCTTAGTACTAAGACATGAATCAATCAATCAGTAATTTCAGAGTTTTACCAATTCAACGCATTGGACCGAATCTGAATCAAGAACTGGAGAGCAAGCAAATGGCGGGCACCTACCTGATCTGGCGGAGGCGGTCGAAGAGGCGCAGGGAGTAGACGCCCTCCTCGTCGGCGAAGTAGACGACGCCGTCGAGGCGGTGGTTCTCGACCACCTCCAGCCCCGCGTTCATCTGGTGCGAGCGGTAGTCGACGGCCGCGGCGGAGGCGGAGGCGTTGAGCTTGTCGCAGCATCCGACGTAGCGGTGCATGACGGCGGTGTGGCGCAGTGCGAGGGTGGCCTCGGCGGTGGGCTTGCCGGCCTCGACGACGACCCAGAGCAGCGGCGGGCGCGCCAGGCGCAGCGTCTGGCCCAGCCGGCTGAGGTAGTAGGCCTGCGACGCCCGCGCGCGCGTCGGCGTGATGACGATGAGCAGCTTGTCGCCGCCGTGCTCGTCGGTGCCGTCGGGGTTGGATTCTTGGTGTTCTGGCTGGTGGGGTATGGGGAGTTGTTGTTGTTGCTGGAGCTGGTTGAGCTGGGAGGCGGCGTTGGGCGGGACGGGGAGGTGGGGGCGGAGCGGGAGGTGGGAGAGGAAGTGGAGCAGGCCGAGGAAGGAGCCGAGGAGGAAGAAGGCGGCGAAGCGCGGGAGCGGGCGGCGGGCGAGGAGGAAGAGGAAGGGGTGCCTGGTCCCGGGGTGGTGGTGCCTGGGCGAGGAGGCGGAGGAGCTGTGGCGGAGCGGCGAGGAGGGCGGGGAGGAGGCGGCGAAGGGGTGCTGGTGCCGCAGCAGGTGCTGCGACTTGGCCGGCGAGTGCGGCCGCCGGATCGACGCCATCGATTCGCCGCCAAGATCAGTGCTTCCGAGAAGGCAAGAACCTGCTGCTTCGGGGTGTGAGAGAGGCCGGCCGGCGGGGTGGCGGGGATAAGAAGGAGGGGAGTTCGGCGGAAGCTGGCGGGATCAAAGAAGAAGAAGAAGCATCAGGAACAAGAATGGATCGCGGCGCGAATGGCGGGGTGATGTTGAAGCGGAGAAGCGAATGGAAGGAGGTTGGTGTGGTTTGGTGGAGGCGAGTCGGAGGTCGCCGTGGACCAGAAGAAGAAGAAGCGGAGAGGGAGAGGTTAGGCGGAGGAGAAAGGAAAGATGGAAGGCGAGAGGAAGACGACGACGCTGAGGGAGGAAAGGGCAACGGAATGAGAGCTACTGCTCCATTTCGATCTGTTCCGGTTGTACTTGTACGTAATAACAAGGAAGTGTTTAATTAGCTCCAAACAGAATTTTTGGATATTTCGGTCACGATGGAATGCTGGGTCCGTTCGCGTTTACTAATCGGTAGTTTGACTTTACTGTTTTAGTGTGTGGTTAATTCTCGGTTTACCGAGAACTAACTTCGTTCTTAATAGAATTACGTTACAAAATCTCGTAGATTGCAACTCATCATTATCACGAACAACAAATCAAATCAAACGTTTCGACATTTTTTTCTAGTTATTACAACCTCGCTTATAACCGAGAAATTTTAGTTGCAATCCAATTTGTAAATGAAAAAACAATCTCAATTACAATCTAACTTACGAATCGCGTGCACGAATCACAATGCAAATCTAACGTTGTAAAAGACTACGGAGCACCAACTTCATTCTCAGTCTACTGAGAACTAGCAATTTCCTTAACTTGAACCAGCATCTACTATTTGATATTTTGATTTTTGGAAACAATGTTCTTGACCAATAGTTCGTTTGTTACAAATAGTGCATTTATTTATTTCCTCATTTTTCCGAAAAAATAGTGGGTTTTATGTGACATGAAGTTGGCGTCGCCAGTACACATGTTCCTTGATCATTATCTATTTTGTTCACCTTATTTGGTCATGTAAGATGAAAAACTTGTCACATGATGCACATTTCATGTTTCTATTTTCCTCTCGCTAATTTTATTTTGTTTATGGTGTTAGTCCTCAACATTTAGGCTCGCTCGATAGTCAACTTGCACATCGTAGTAAGTCGGTGGCTACAAACACGAGTGAGTGGCAAAACACAGTCCATTACGTTGTTGGAGAACGCATTTGGACTCTAACGGATGATGATGCCTCCTAGAAACCCATAATACCTCCGTGTGGCGTCCTCTGGTAAAAAAACAAAGATATGCTGATCTGGGACAAGACGTTGGAGTTGCTTAAATCGCTCTACATAAAGGTGTACTCGTCGTCAGCACACAATCATCCCCTTGCCTCCTAGTTTACCTTGTGTTTTGGTTATTTGTCTGTTACCTTTGGCCAAGTGTGGCTTAAATGTTTATTTGCGCCGCATGCCATGTTTGCGTGTTTAAGTTGGTAACTGAAAGGATCGTATGCAACACAATTTAGGTTTGACACAAATGGTAAATTCTTTAGATATGCAACTAAGTGAATTGGTAAATGAGGAAGTGTTTAATTAGCTCCAAACAGAATTTTTGGATATTTTGGTGACGATGGAATGCTGGGTCCGTTCGCGTTTACTAATCGGTAGTTTGACTTTAGTGTTTTAGTGTGTGATTAATTCTGGCTGATAGAACTAACTTACTACGGAGTATTAGTTCTCAGTAGAACTAACGGTGTGTGATTAATTCTCGGTAAGGCATATAATCTCATAGATTGCAACTCACCGTTATCACGGATCACGAATCACGGAGTAGTTATTACAATCTCACTTGCAAGTTGCAACTAAAGAATTTCAGTTGCAAGAAAAAATCTCACGAATCACAATGCAAATCCGACGTTGTAAAAAAAATTCCTTGACTTTAACCAACATCTTTGATATTTGCTTTTGCTGAAACTTTATTATTGACCAAGAGTTTATTTGTTACAGATAGTGCGTTTATTTATTTCCTCATTTTTCATAAAAAATAGTGGGTTTTATGTGACATGAAGTTGGTGTCGCGAGTACACACGTTCATTTCATCATTATCGATTTGTTCACCTTATTTTTCATATAAGATGGAAAAATTGTCACATGATGCACATTTCATCCCACTCACTGGTAATGTCATGAGTTCCTGGGTTTCGAGGTTCGAAAGAGGGTGGAAGAAGGAGAGTGACGGTTGGATGCAAGGCTTAGAACGGAAGTCCATTGTCGACGGATATGTCTCCCACTTTGTCAATGCTAGGATGGCATATTGGCATGCACATCATCCTGTTATGTTTACATGATGCGTTTAGTCGTTGTAGCTATACATGTATGGTCATATTGGTAACGTGTATTTCAGTCAGAAGTGCCAAGTGGTGTGATGGCTAAAAGAGGAAATTCAAACAAACCAACGGCGCTTGGTCTGCCCAAAAAGTAAAATACAATGTGGGCGCGCGTGAGGTGCAATTTGAGTGTCCAAATTCAAGAATACACAATCCAAGAAGCACTATAAACAGTGGAGTTATTCTCAAAAAAAAAAAAACAGTGGAGTTGGCAGCTGTATCGTGCACACTTGTGTTGCGTTATTCCCGGTAATGGACTCACATATAGAATTCGGTTTCCGTGACTCTCTGCCCAAATATTTACATTTTTTTAGTCACGTGTCATTTTCAGGCATATTGTCCACTCATCCTATATGGAGTAGTTACAATATCACGTTCAGTATAGATCCTCCAAGTAGATTATTGCCGTAATGGAACAGGCGCAAGCTAGCTTTTTGCTCTAAGAAACGCTCCTCAAAGTAGGAGGGTGGTGATGATGAAGTACTATCACCATCCAAATTATGAGGCGTTTTGGACGACCAGGATACGGTGGACATGGGTGTATCTGTTTATTAGAGAATTGAAAGAAAAAAAATGCTATTTTAAAGTTTCAGAAAATAATTCACGTACATATATATTATCTTTGTACTTACCGGTGTAAAAATTTAAGGCAAAACATGACCATACGTGGCCTGCACAGGGAAAATAAAAATGAAAACTTATATTTCTGTAAATGATAAAAATGTACTAATCATTATAGTGTCGTTTGGTCATTTTATCATTTTTATGTACGCCACATAAAACCATATTTTTCTTAAAATTTACACGAGCAAGCTTCAAGATAATATGTACATGCAAAATTTCACTTCTTGTTTTTGAATTTATAAATAGCATATATTTTAAATTTTGGATGTGCCTAGAGCCAGGTTCCGCTAGTTAACCCAATAAGATGGTTATTGAAAATGTATTCTTTCGACATACGGCTGACCCATGTCTTTAAATTTCTGGTTCTTTTTTTGTAGCAACGACTGGACCCCACTCTTCACCACCTATTGGAGGCGGCACGTTCGAGTTATGTCTTTTTGTTTGGATTTACCTTGGACATGTATGTGTTATGGCCCTAAAGGGCATTTTTTTCCTTTTATTTGAAGCTTGTCCTTGTACGATGTATGTTGTGGTTTATTTTATTTGTTATGGAACGAAAGCATGTTTTGGGGTGGAAACACGGAAGACCAGCTCTTTGTTTTGTTGCGACGTAGGCACGCAAGTAGAGGAACCAGGGGTTAGGAGTGGAGAGCAGAATGAGAAGAAGGTAGGGATTTGACTCCATGGTGACACGGATTTGGAACCTCACGAGGTCCCATGACGCGTTCTACGTACGTTGTTGGTTCCTGTATGTGTGTGTGTGTGTGAACGGGGCTATGAAGCAGTCGCGTTTTACGTAGCTGGCAAATCCGCGTCCGGCGGCGCTGCTGGAACAGACTAGCCAAAGCTGAAAGCGTTGTCGAGCGAGCGCGTGAGGCCCACGGTTCCGTTATCTTCCCGAGCCGAGTCAGCCACGCCACGCACCGCCGCAACGTA
The DNA here is from genome assembly GCF_022539505.1 of Lolium rigidum. Taxonomy (NCBI): domain Eukaryota; kingdom Viridiplantae; phylum Streptophyta; class Magnoliopsida; order Poales; family Poaceae; genus Lolium; species Lolium rigidum. The sequence goes on along the minus strand of NC_061514.1, from coordinate 303,072,253 downwards.
CGTACGGTATGGCAATGGCACCGCGGACTGACAGCCGAATTCGGTTTCGAACCACGCATGCATGTAAATGCATGTCAAATGTGCCAAATCCACATATGCAGTCTTGACTTTGTTGAACTTCGTTGCAGGTTAAATCATCGTCGTCCGCTTCCGCTCAGGCCGTCTGAGCTCGAGGCCATGGACGACGGCCTCGAGCTTTGCCACTTCATACAATATCTTATTTATGGTTTTTGAGGATCTTCCCGCCACTGATCCCCCGGCGATTTTGGCCTTGTTGGGGCGGTGCACGCGAAGCCTCCATCGCGAGCTTGAACGCCTCCTCCTCGTCCACCCCTTATGGTATGTGGGAGTGGAAGGACGCTTTTGCATGCTCGGAGTCGACGATCTGAAATCCACAGAAAGATGTTAGCTTTGAGATTGCCCCATTAAAGGGAACCAACCAAGTGTTCCTCCGATCCGAATCTATAGAGAGCAATAGTGCGATTCAGTAAGAATATTTCACCTTTCACATACATACCTCTGCCTTAGCTTCTCTTACAACTCAGACGTCTTCATGGTAATCAAAAGCGCCTCCTCCCCCGTCCACCTCTTTCAGCATAACGGGGAGCTGGTCCTCTCTACAACCTTCATTGGCTTTCTCCGCCAAGTAGGCAGGGTAGCATAAGTAGTCATTAATGTCGTCCCTCTCGGACGACGGAAACTCCTCCTCGGCCTCAATCTTCATGTATGTGGCCAGCGGAGGGCCGTACTCGAACTCTTCATCGCCGGGCAGCCTGACACGGCGTTGAGGATACCACTCAACCTTGCCGAAGGTGTCCAACAACATCGAGTCAAAGCCGCAGACCGGGTTCGCAAGGATATCGAGAGTAACAAGGGTACGTGTCACCATGTAATCTCCTCGCGCCTCGCCCGAACCTGTCGCGGCAACGACAACATGGGCACCATCCGCTCGTTGAGGTGCTAGCGCTTGGGAGGTGGACGTCGTCCCACCCCTTGCAACTGGTCCAATTATTGTACAACGCCAACTCCACATCCACGTGGATGAGGACGCATGCGCGCTGCTTCTTCGGCTTCACCGATGACCACCCGGCCTCGTGGCCGTGCTTCTGTTTCCTCCATGACCGTCCCTTGCCCATGGTCATCTTGAGGAAGGGAGGCTATCGGTGCTCTCGAGACACAAGGGTGCGAGAGTGGCAATGTCTTTGGGGCGGGGAGGGTGAGGGCAAACGTAGTCGCTGGCATTAAAAATAGGGGAAGTCGAGGCGGGTATTGATGGTGCCGCAATGATCAGCGCAAACAGAACACAAAGCAGGCGCTTACCCGCTTTCATGCAGGCCCAAGTCGAACATGTGCGGTCCTCGCCGTGTCAGCATCGACACATTTGCTACCCAAATCTGGGCAACAAATGGGTTGCCACAAACACGTCGGTCGTTTGCGTCGGGCCACTGGACCGGGTTTTCCATGTCATACTAGTAGAAAACGGACCTTCCCTCCTGGCCTTTTTTCCCGGCCCAGTCTAGAGCCGGGACAAATGGTCAGGCCACGTCGCCCTGAAACCAGCGAGAGAGTACGGGGCCTTTTGTCCCGGTACTTTAAGGACCTTTTGTCCCGGTTTGAGCCTCAAACCGGGACAAAAGGGTCTGAGCCCTTTGCGGCCTGCTGGCAGCCCTTTTGTCCCGGTTTGAGGCTCAAACCAGGACTAAAGGTTGACCCTTTAGTCCCGGGTCACTTTATCAACCGGGATAAAAGGTTTTTTAGGTTTTTTTTGCCTCCCCACACACCTCCACCCCCCGGGATCGCCTTTTTTAGCTCTTTAAAATATAAAATAAAATTCATAAAATAAAATCTTTTGAGATTCATGTATGTTATTCAACCTACTATTAGGGAAAATTAACAAATTTGAATTTTGACTTTTTTTGCATAAAAAGTTTAGAAAAAGGTAAAGTGGCACTGACTTTTGCATACGACGCCCGGAAAAAAATTTAATATATCAAAATGATTGTGGAAAAAAGATACATCCAAATTCACCCTGGTTTACCCGGTTAGCCAATTTTTAGATTCTCAAAATTCCAAATGAAAATATGAAAGTAGGAAGATTTTAGTTTTTGCCATAAATTTAGGATTTTATATTTTAATTTGTTAATTAATAATTGCATCCTGCATAAAGATTATTATTACTTAACCATAAATTTATCCAATTTTTGGATTTACAAATTTTCAGGTTTGGCAATAACATTATTAATTTTTTTTATTATAATATAAATTTAAAAGTTAATATTTATTTATTTATTCAAGATTAGTATTACATCATTACTTTTGTTTATTAAAAGAATTATTTGAAATTCTGTAAGGGCATATTGCCCCTATGTGTGGTTTTGGTAATTAATGACAACCCCTATGGACTAATGTTTTCATTGAGTTTATATGAAGGAATATTCCATAGGTACTACTTATACTCCATGTGTTGGATTCAAGTATGGATGCCATGAAGATAAATGTATACCTCGAGTATTGGCATCAAGATCATCGGTATGAAGATATATATATGTGATATGATCAAGAAGAAGAAATGAAGATGGAGTTCTTATGTGGAAATCAATACTAGCCATGCTCTATCTTAAGTGAGTATGAGAAGATACAAGGTTGAGTTGGGCAAGTTCAAGATGAGCATCTTGAGTGGATGACATGCTTGAAGCTTGCCGTCCATTTGGTGATAATGGATATGTGAAGATGTGCATCAATGGAGCTTTCCCATCATAGTGTATGAGGGAGCATTTGTGAGTCTTCACAAAGCAACATTGATCAAGTGAGGCATTCCGGCTTGTGTAGAGCTTGAAGTGTTATCATCAAGATCAAGCGGGATGCGCAAGGCAAAGGTATGACCTTGATAGGTTTTCCTTTTACCGGTCTCAAGGTGGTTGTTGGGAGACCGAATTATAGGATAGATAGCTGCACTATCAAGAGGGGCTTTCGGTTGGGTAACTTGATCGCATCGTCTTAGGGAGCTCAATCCTTTGCATACTTTGCATATTCCTATTGCTTCTTGGTGTTTCTCTGTGAGAAGTTTTTGAGCTTGTTGCTAGCTTTACAATAAGCCCAAGTTCATCGAAAACGGAATCCGCATGCATCTTCTATTGCGTTTTCGAGTTTGGACGTCTTCACCGTTTCTTGACGGTGGGAGACTCCCTCTCTAAAAACATCTAAAAATATCCTGTGAGGAGTCTCCATATTTCCAGTTTTTGTTGGGGTTCTATTCGTCGTTATCTTTCCAACAAAATTGGTTTCATGTCAATCGGGGTCCGAACACAAAAGTTATCACAGTTTTAGTAAAACATGTTTTCCTGCTCACCCGGTCAGGGACCCGGTCGGACCTGCCCATTCGCCGGCCGGTTCCGGTCTGCCGCCCGGTCAGCCGGCCTACAGACCGACGGGCCCGGCGTGCCGTCCGGTCGACCGGTCGCCAACCGGTCGCCAACCGGGCGCCAACCGGAGGACCTCCTGGACGACGCAAAGTGACCCTGGTCGGGGTCCAGCCTGCCGACCGGTTTGGACCGGCTGGTCCGGTCTGTGGCCCGGTCAGACCGGGCCCTGGACCGGACGGCCCGGCCTCAGGCCCGGTTGACCGGCCTCCTCGACGGTTGACTCAGCCCAACGTTTCCCCAACGGTTATATTTTCTCTTGGGCTATAAATAGCCCTTCTTCCACCTTGGGCTGAGTCAGTTCTTCCATTCTCTCTCCTCCATTGTTGCCTTTGAAGAACTTGCTCTCTCTCTTGATTCCCCCCATGATTCTTGCTCATTCTTGAGGGATCTAAGAGAGAAGATCTAGATCTACAACCTCCACCAATCCATTTCTCCTCTAAGTGAGGGGACCTCTTGGGATCTAGATCTTGGAGTTTTTTGTTGACTTTCCCCATTGTTCTTCCTCTCCAATCTCATCCTAGCTTTTGTTGTTTGGGTGGGATTTGAGAGTGAAGGATTTGAACACCTCTAGTGTTCTTGCTTTGCATCATTGCATAGTGTTGAGCTCTTCACCACGATTAGTTCGAGTGAGAGACAGTGAGCTTGTTACTTTTGGAGGGAGACCTCCTAGTTGGCTTGGCAGTTGGTGCTCCGGTGATCTCTTCAAGAAGATTGTGAAGAGGCCCGGGCTTCTCCTTCGTGGAGCTTGTGAAGTGGTTGTGGAGCTTGCCATCTCCGGAGCGGAGGAAAAGCTAACCATAAGGAAAGGGCCATTATCCTTCGTGGGTGTGGTTCGGAGAATAGGGTGAGCCTTCGTGGCGCGGGGAATCCTTCGTGGGACCTCCACTCCTCCAAACGTGACGTACCTTGTTGCAAAGCAAGGGAACACGGGAATACATCCTCGTCTCCGCGTGCCTCGGTTATTCTATACCCGAGCTCTCTTTCATTGTGATAGCCATCGTGCTTAAGTACATATATCTTGCTATCACTTGTGGTACATATATCTTGTGCCTATCTTGCTTAGCTCTAGTTGCTATTGTTACACTTAGTTGAGCTTAGCATATTTAGGGTTTGTGCTTATAAACTAAATGTTAGTTTAATTCCGCATTTTTAAAAGACAAATCCGTAAGAGTTTGTAATTGCCTATTCACCCCCCCTCTAGGCGACATCTCGATCTTTCAAATTCAAATAATAAAGAAGTGTGACTACGACCAACATGTTAATAAGATTGATATCATACTAGTATCAACAACATGCGCGTGAAGCACTTGGAAGTGGGACGGGAAGGAACTCAGAAGTTAAGCGTGCTAGTGTTGGAGTAGTGAGAGGATGGGTGACCGTGCGGGACGTTTGACCACGGTTAAGTAATTTCTCTAGAGATTAAGTGTAGTCTTGTCAAATAACTGAAATACTAAAAATTCTGAAAAATAGAAAAAGAGAAAGTGAAAAATAATTTAAAAAATGGATATTTTTTTTAACTAAATAGCCTTTTGTCCCGGCCCGTGTTACCAGCCGGGACAAAAGAGGGTGTCCCTGCGTTTCCCGCGGCTGCCACGTGATGGACTATATGTCTCGGCTGGTAAGCGGGCTGAGAAAAAAGGTTGGACCTTTTGTCCTCCCTCCGTTGTCCAGGTTGGCAGCCGGGACAAAAGCCTCTGACGGACGGGACAAAAGCCTCTGACTGCTACTATTATTACATTTTTATTCATATAAGCTATTTGTAATCGGAATTTTCTGAAACTTCAAAATACATTTTTCCATGTTCTGTTCTTGAGCGATCCCTCTCCATCTCTTCTCAGCTAGCCTAGCAACAAACAGTCACAGCAAGCAAAGCAAAGGTGCGAATGGAATTAGCTTCCTTCTTCTCGTTGGCTTTGCCAGCAGCACTATACTATACCTTCCCCCTCCCCCTGGGCACATGGGCCAGATCGATTCGTATCTTATCTGTTTTGTTAACCAGATAATACATACGTACGTATATATAAAATGAAGACATCACTGTGGCTGTAGTATATACCCACGACGCAGGGGCAGGGCAGAGTCTCCGGCTGGCCGTGCTCATGTCATTGTCATCCATGTTAGGCATATGCTGATCGCCACATCCTACGTGCATCAGTCAACGACTGATATATAGTATTCATTGTGTCAGTCGGCGGCCGATCACATGTACTACTTGCATGCCACGACACAGCCTTTTCATTAGGTGTTAATCGTTGGGCATGACGGCCAGCAATGATACATGTCTAGCTGCAGTTTCACACGTATTTTGACAACCAGGCCAAACCAGCAGAGGGGTCCAACGCCTAATAAAAAGCACAACACATCCCGTAGATCAAGAATCAAGACACCACACCATACACAACAAATCAAGAAAAGGCAAACCCACCGGAATTTGACATATGGAACACGAGGCGGTTTTTCATGCTTCCTGTTATAAATCGAGATGAACAAGAAACGAAGAACGAAAGGTAAAACACTGCAGGGGGACACGAGATTTTAACGTGGAAAACCCTTGCAACACACAAGGGCAAAACCACGGGCGCCGGCCGAGCAAAACTTCACTATTTCGGTGGTGTTTACAAACGCCGTGGGTGTACAATGATGCGATGAAAACCCTAGCGGCGGCTTACGGGGAAAATATATAGACGGTGGCAACGATCCGTACCGCGGGGGCTTCGCCCCCGCACCCCCAGTGCACCTGCTGGGCCTCGGTGTGGGCTAACTTCAGACTCGCTTCGCTCGGCCCAAGCCTACCGGCGACGGGCCTCGCTCCGCTCGTCAGAAGTTAGCCTCTTCTTAGAATTTGGATCACAATATAACAAACTCCACCTTGAGACAAATTCCTTGTAGCATGAACTTCAACAATCACCTGAATCAACAAAGAAAACACTTGCTGGCGCCAATAGCCACTTGGGCTAAACAATTATACCAACCAAGCTTGAGCAAAGCTCAAACTTGGACACAGGAAACGAGGCTTAGTCATCATATCGGCGGGATTATCATGAGTACTAATCTTGCATACCTTCACTTTACCTTTTGCAACCACATCTCTGATTGCGTGGTACTTAATATCAATGTGCTTTGTCCTCTCATGGAACATCTGATCTTTAGTAAGATAAATAGCACTTTGACTGTCATCTGAACAACTTAATGCAAGAATTATCTCCACAAAGCTCAGCATATAAACCTTTCAGCCAAACAGCTTCTTTACCTGCCTCAGCAATAGCCATGTACTCAGCCTCAGTAGTAGATTGTGCAACAACATCCTGCAAAGTAGCCTTCCAGCTAACAGCACATCCACCAACAGTAAACACATAACCTGTGAGGGACCTTCTCTTATCCAAATCGCCAGCATAATCTGAATCCACATATCCGGCGAGCCCCTCACCAATCCTGCCAAACCTCAAGCAAGCTTTTGATGTGCCGCGAAGGTACCTGAAAATCCACTGAACAGCTTTCCAATGTTCTTTACCAGGATTAGCCATGTATCGACTGACCAAACTCATAGCATATGACAGATCAGGACGTGAACAAACCATGGCATACATCAAGGAACCAACAGCACTAGAATAGGGAACTCGAGACATGTACTCAATATCATCTTCAGAGCTAGGACATTGCAAAGCTGACAACTTGAAATGAGAAGCAATAGGAGTAGTAGCTGACTTTGCATCATGCATATTAAAACGATGAAGAACTTTCTCAATGTACTTTTCCTGACTAAGAAACAACAAACTAGACTTTCTGTCCCTTTTAATTTCCATGCCTAGTATTTTCTTAGCAGGACCAAGATCCTTCATCTCAAACTCACTACTTAATTGATTCTTTAAAATAGTGATCTCTTTCATGCTCTTGGCAGCAATCAACATATCATCAACATATAGTAGCAAATAAATAGGTGATCCATTAACAAACTTGATATACACACAACTATCATATCGAGATCTCTCAAAACCATGTGTAAGCATAAATGAATCAAACCTTTTATACCACTTGTCGTGGCGACCGTTTCGGACCATAAAGGGACCTCTTTAATTTGCAAACAAGGTCCTCCTTACCAAGCACAACATAACCTTCGAGGTTGATCCATATATATCTCCTCCTCCAACTCACCATGCAGAAAAGCGAGTCTTTACATCTAGCTGCTCAAGCTCAAGATCATGCATAGCAACAATACCAAAGAAAGCACGAATAAAACTATGCTTCACAACCGGGGAGAATACATCATTATAATCAACACCTGGAATTTGACTGAAACCTTTTGCTACTAACCTTGCCTTAAACCGTGGAGGCTCATTAGGAGACAAACATTCCTTTCTTTTAAATATCCACTTGCAGCGGACAGCCTTCTTTTGTTTAGGCAAGTGCACAACATCCCATGTGCCATTCTTCTCAAGCGATTGCATCTCTTCTTGCATCGCACCTACCCACTTTTCTTTATCAACCGAAGCAATGGCTTCAGTATATGTAGCTGGTTCAATATCATGCTCCACCTGTTCAGCACAACTCAAAGCATAATCAACAATATCACATTCTTGAATTAATCGGGTAGGAGGTGCTATATTTCTCCTAGGGCGGTCAGCAGCAATAGACCGTCCTTGTCGCTGAACAAAAGGTGGTGAGGGTGGAACATCATTATCATCATTGTTGGTTTCAGGAACCACATTTTCATTCTCCTTTGCGTGCTCCACACCGCACGCCAATTCTGTGCTTGCTCATCATCGAAACATCGGGAGAATCAACATCATCAGAAATATCAGTAGACGGACTATCATTAATCATAACCGCCTCATTAAAAACGACATTCCTGCTCAACACAATTTTCTTAGTTTCAGGATTCCATAATCTATATGCCTTGACTCCTGAACCATAACCAAGGAAGATGCACTTAACAGCCCTTGGCTCCAACTTTCCATTATCAACATGAGCATAAGCAGTGCAACCAAACACTCTCAAATCTGAATAATCAGCAGGCGAACCAGACCATACCTCAATTGGAGTTTTCTTATCAAGTGGAACAGAAGGTGACCTGTTGATGAGATAACATGCGGTGGAGGCTGCTTCAGCCCAAAAACCTCTATGCATCTTTGCATTAGACAACATGCGACGAGCCCTCGAAATAATGGTCCTGTTCATGCGTTCAGCCACGCCATTCTGTTGAGGGGTGTACGGAATGGTATGATGTCTTACCATCCCATCATTGCTGCAAAACTCATCAAATTCATTTGAACAAAATTCCATACCATTGTCAGTACGGAGTATCTTAACCTTCTTTTCAGTTTGGGTTTCTACCATAACTTTCCACTTCTTAAAAGCATTAAAAACATCAGATTTATGTTTCAGGAAATATGGCCACACTTTCCTTGAGTAATCATCAATAATAGTAAGCATGTAATTAGCACCACCATTAGAAGTTCTACGGGACGGACCCCAAACATCAGCGTGAACATAATCTAAAATGCCTTTGGTGGTATGAACGGAAGCATTAAATTTTACTCTTTTATGCTTACCAAAGATGCAGTGCTCACAGAACTCAAGCTTACCAAAATCGCAGCCATCAATTAGCTCTCTCTTTGTCAATTCTGCCATGCCAAGCTCACTCATATGTCCAAGACGCTTATGCCAAAGGTTAGTCTTACTTGGATTCATCGGAACTAACAACGAGCAGCAATACCGAGGCAAAGTGCTACCTCTAAGGACATATAATTTCGCAGAATTCATATCACCAATCATAATAATGAGAGAACCTGATGATACCTTCAAAAGTTTGTTCCCACCTTTGTACTTGTACCCGTCACAATCAAGGGTACTCAAAGAGATCAAATTCCTCGCCATGGAGGGTATGTGTTTCACTCCCTGTCAACGTGCGTGTCATCCCATCATGGGTCTTGATCCGAACGAGAACCAATACCAACAATGCTGCACTTGGTTGTCATTCCCCACACGCACAAAATCTCCACTCTGCACGGACTCATAAGAACTGAACCAATCTTTGTTACAGACAAATATGAAACGAACATGCGGTATCAAGAATCCATTCATCATCACGTGAAACACATGCAGCCAAGACAGCTAAGCAATCTCCATCGGAACTATCATTACCCGCAACAACAGCAGCCTCACCCTTACCGGTGACAACGGCAGCCTTACCATTACCATCATTTTTTTTCGGTTGGTAAGTTCCGTTCCTTTTCTCCTTGTTCTGCTGACTTCCAACAATCATCAATATTGTGGTTAGATTTCTTACAATACCTGCGAGAACTTGTCACGTCCTTTGGACTTTGAGCGACCTCTGTCGCCCTTGCTCTTATCTCTGTTGTTGTGGTAGTAGTTATCTCGCTGCTCAGGCCTGCCACGGACCTCTAATGCCTCCGCCTTGGAGGACGAACTTTCAGCTTGCACCATAGATTTCATTTTCTCCTTTTGTTGGAGAGCATCATAAACTTCCGCGAGAGTTAGTTTGTCGCGGCTCAATAATATGGTGTCACGAAAATTACTGAAAGAATTAGGCAGCGAGCATAAAAGAAGAAGACCTAAATCCTCATCCTCATACTTAACTTCTATAGATCGCAAATCGAAACAATCTCTTTCCGGGAAGATAGGTGATTCATTACCGAACCTCCCTCTTGCAACTTATGCGAGAACAACTTCATCTTCACGTGCAATCGCCCGTGAGATCCTTGGACAAACGGATCTCCTCTAGTTTGACCCATAACTCGGCGGTGGTTTTCTCCTGCAACACTTCCTGCAGAATATTATTGGACGGATGGAGTTGAATCAACGATAAAGCCTTACGGTCTTTCCGCTTCTCCGCATCGGTCCAGGTATCCTTCGCTTTCTCGCCGAAAGCATCGATCGCTTCATCCGGATCCGAAGATTGGGCGAGAATCGCCCTCATCTTCACTTGCCACAAAGCAAATCTCGTGGTGTAGTCCAGCTGCGGTAGATCGAACTTCAGTGACGACATCTCGTAAACCCTAGATCCAAAGAACACGGGCTCTGATACCACTTGTTATAAATCGAGATGAACAAGAAACGAAGAACGAAAGGTAAAACACTGCAGGGGGACACGAGATTTTAACGTGGAAAACCCTTGCAACACACAAGGGAAAAACCACGGGCGCCAGCCAGCAAAACTTCACTATTTCGGTGGTGTTTACAAACGCCGTGGGTGTACAATGATGCGATGAAAACCCTAGCGGCGGCTTACAGGGAAAATATATAGACGGGCCTCGCTCCGCTCGTCAGAAGTTAGCCTCTTCTTAGAATTTGGATCACAATATAACACTTCCTTCTAAATAAGGCCTAAATGTGTTATACGCTGCTAGATTTTTTGTTGTTGAGAAATGCAGGTCGAGACTCCCTTCACATGGAAGAGGCGATTTTATTTAGATTTATGGAACAAAGATCCGCTAAAAGCATGCATGATAAAACCCGAAGCCACCATTCAACACCTACAAATTCAACAATGGGTGAAGAACATACCATTAGGGCCTTATGCCCTAAAACACAAAACAACGACCAACTAGTTAATTACAAGGGGCATCACCATGTCACCCTATGGCAAATCAGGACCACACATCTAGTCTACCAGACACTCGATGTTCACCTCATGTACTTACTTTAGTCAACGCTAGCAACCGTTGGTTCATTTTCAGATCAGAGTTCCGTATAGCCCTTGCTAGGCCTGTCATCGACGCCATCATGGGGCCAGACAACGCCCCTGCCTGCACGAGTTTGTCACACCACGCCCGCCACCAAGGCCCCGCCGCACCATGCCGCCAAGACACGCCTTGGTCGATGTGGAAGATGCACACCACTCCACCCCTACCACCACCATCCATCAATTGCTCCAAAAATACTGCTCATGAGAGAGAGACGCCGAAAGTGCCACCATCATCTCATCCGTGATATTGAGATCTTAGCCCCCGCCCCCAGAGCAGCATGAGTGAGTAGACACAAGCTTCAACGATGATGCCTTCGACAAGATAATGGCACGGATACGCCACAGTCACCCGCCATGATCGGAGTCGGAGCTTAGTATTCACCGGCAGATGTGCCTCCCAACTCGCAACCGAGACTAGTTGTGGGATCCTAGCCGGCCGACCACCTCTGATGGAAGAGGAGGCCACCATCGCCTTGCCGGGGCCAGAGTCCCCTAGTGATACGTCTCCAACGTATCCATAATTTCTGTCGTTCCATGCTTGTTTTATGACAATACTTACATGTTTTGCTTGCACTTTATGATGTTTTTATGCGTTTTCCGGAACTAACCTATTAACAAGATGCCACAGTGCCAGTTCTTGTTTTCTGCTGTTTTTGGTTCCAGAAAGGCTGTTCGGGCAATATTCTCGGAATTGGACGAAATCAACGCCAAAGAT
>NC_061514.1:303036390-303060311 GCF_022539505.1 Lolium rigidum | reverse complement strand
GTTACTACGCTCTCATATTACTTGCTACTTTCACATCACCCCTGTTGCTAGTGCTTTTCCGAGGTGCGGCTGAATTGACAACTCAGTTGTTAAGGCTTATAAGTATTCTTTACCTCCCCTTGTGTCGAATCAATAAATTTGGGTTTTACTTCCCTCGAAGACTGTTGCGATCCCCTATACTTGTGGGTCATCACCTAGCGTCCTCAAGCTATGGGCCTAGCCCAGGAGAACCTCCGGGTGCCGTTGTCGGAGTCGAGGAAGGTGCATGTCGTGCATATCATGGCCCGCCGGAACCCATCTGGGCCCAAACTAGGTATGCCTACACTACACCGCTGCCTCGCGCCTCCCACTGCCGCCGGCACAAAGGCACAACCCCGTCGTCACGCCTCCGCAGCCCTTCTGCCGATTGGGTGTGGAGCGGCGGCTGCCGTGGCGGCCTATCATGGCGGAGGAGATCCGTAGCCACCGCCGCGTCACAGAGGCTTTGCTCGGTGACCAGACGACCGGGTGGCAGTGGTCGGAGGGGAGCTGCTCGAGGTGGGGGAAGAAGGGAGGAGGCCGGTGGAGCGCTTTGCGCTACTACAAATAATAACTTATATTTTTTCGTCAACTCAAGGACTAAAAAAATTGAGATTACATTTTTAAAAAAAGGAAGTACCCGGGCTTTGCATCATGAATGCATATATCCTATTGTACATGGGGGCGTATGTATTTGGAAGAAGGGTCTACAAATTTGCTTGCATTTATTCTGATACATATGCCAAGAGTACGGACAGGTGTTTCTGCACCCTTTATTTATAATGCATTTTGAATATATTTAAAAAGTTGAACAAATATAAAAAAGGTCTCATGTATATCTTAACATGTTACACGCTCACAAAGTTGTTTCAGCAAAAAATCGACATATTTTGTGCCCTGTGTAAAAAAGATAAATTTTGATGCTAAAATAATTTATTTTCTTGAGACATCTTTTTGTCTTTTTTACAAAATTCACAAAATATCGATTTTATGTGAAACATTATGTGTAGATATAGAACATGTTCCTCTACATGCAAAACAAATCCTAATTTTTTTACTTTTAAAATATGCTTTGTACATACCGGATGCATATATACACCTGAGATCATTTTTGAGTTTTTGCCAACCTCTATTTCGAAAAAATAACAAGTTCGCTTGCGTGCACCCGGAACAGCACGATCTTCAGCATCTTTTGTGGTTTCAGCTGACAGAGATGGATATGTGGGTCGTCCTTTTCCCCATCTTCTTTGCCAACTGGATCTTTCCTTCTTCTTCCTTCATACTCGAGCTCGCACAATGCATAAGAGCATCTCCACTAGTCTCCCCGAGAAGCCCCCCACGACCACTTTTTTTCATCCGGACGGCGAAAAACGGTCCAGTCAGGCCCCCGGTTCCTCGTTTTGGTCCGGATTTGAGCCTATTTTCGTCCGGACTCCCCATGCCATCCTCGGTTTCCGGGGTCTCCGGGGACTCCGGATGAAGCTAAACCAACCGCCCACGCCCACGTGTCTCCTCTTTCGTCCGGATTTCCCGAGCCATCATCTTTTTCTCCGAGAAACGCCGCTTGAGGAGCACACGACTGGGAAACTACTCCTCCCCACGCCAAATCTTCCTCCAATCCGGACGAAAATTTCGCCGGATTTGGGCGTGGGGAGTGCCAACGAGTGGGGATGCTCTAACTGAGTGACCCATAAGCGAAAATGGGCAGAGATTTTCTTTGTTAAATTGAACTCGAACTGTTCGCTGATGTAAGAATATAAGAAAAGAGTAGAGTGAGCGACACATCATCATACACTAAAAACAAAACGTAAAGAGAAGAAAGCGAAGGGTGCTCCTAGATAATAAAGCCCAAGGAGATGGGCGCAGGGCTCGTCTCGTCTGTATACTGCAGATGAATACAGTACCTCGTCCTAAAAACCAGTAGCTTTTAGGAAAGTTTTTCTTCTTGGCCGATCCCTCGCTTTCTTCGCAGCATAGCGCTGCGTACAAACGGAGCAAGCAAGGAAGGACGTAGGGAACTCTCTCTTCCCAAATTCCTTCCTCTCGCACCGTCGCTATACCTTGCCTGTCCTCCCGGCCGTTGCTAGCTGCACGTGCACCAGATTCGCGCCAATGCCCATCTTATCTATCTTGTTTATCCTCGGCTTTAAATTAAGTGCTACTGTTTTTCTTCAAATGAACGAACCTACGCACTAGAACATGTGATATATGTATATCTAGATCGAATCGGACTCAAGTTACATAAGTTAACTCGGAAGGAAGGCAATATATCGCTGTAACCTCTTAGTAGTGACTTTTCCATCGATAGCCGATGGTCGATGGAGACACCTATAGTGATTTTATTAATCTAAGGACCCGATTTGTCGGCTCAGTGTTTCAAAGATGCTTATAGAGGTTCTTATGTATCTGTTTAACTTAATTGCTTCCTTGGCTTCAAATTAAGTGACACAGTTTTTCTTTAAATAAACGATAAACCCTAAATACATCTAGGTACATGCATACCTAGATAAAATCGGACTCAAATTACGTAAGTTAACTTGAAATGAAGGCAGTACATCATTGTAACCTCTTAGTAGCGAGTTTTCAATCATTTATTCTTCCAGTGCCAGTTTGCGAGATCTATATGGTCAGTCATCCAAGTAGCGTCTACCTTGTATCCCCCGACTAGTGTCGCTAATGTCTTTGGCAATTGGCTTCATGGTATCAACTCAAGGTTTAAAATGCTTCTTAGGATGGGGGCGCTAGCGATTATCACGGCGCTCTGACTATGTAGAAATGACAAGATCTTTAATGACAAAAATTGCTCTTTGTTGCAGGTTATCTACAGATGCACGGGTATTCTCCGTTCGTGGTTACCTCTTCGGCGGGAGGAGAACCGAGACCCATGTTACGAGGTGCTGTACACGGTTGGAGGATACGGCGAGGATACTTTTCCTACATGGGTGGCAGCATAGTCTACGGATAGAGGCTCCACCTAGCTCTTAGGCGTTATATGATTCATCGTTCCGATATGTATTTCGCCTTTTTATTTTTATTTTATGCAACTTTGGTCACTTGAGACAACAAAACGGCTGTGTGCATCCTGGTTATGCAGAGGCTGAATGTAATTGCTTCTTGAAGTAATAAAGCATCCTTTATCGAAAAAAAAAGTAGTGAGTTTTCCATCAACTGCCGATGGAGATGCCTATAGTGATTTTATCAATATGAAGGCCTGATTTGTCAGCTGAGTGTTCCGAAGATGCTTATAGAGGTAGTGCGTGTATATATGTATAGGCGACCAGATTTCCGCTGATGCCTATCTTATCTGTCAGTCAACTAACTATAGTATATCATGGTAACTCTTAGCATCTGAGATCGGTGTAATATATATTTAGCCGACCAGAACAAGCAGGCAAACATGCATACGCCTGACTGCCCAGAAAACACACATTATGAACAGCACGTAGTGTGCAGAAGTCTGCCGTAGCTCGGCGGGCTCATGTCGTCCATGTTATGCAGAACGATAGTCAACGACGCATCTTTCGCTTGTCCGTCGGCGGCCGATCACATGTACTTACTTGCATGCCACGGGGCAGCCTTCTAATCATTGGCCATGCGGTGGCACTGAATGTCAACGACGGCCAATAAACCCGGCAAATGGAATGCTCACCGATTACCAATGCAAAGACAGCCGGAATTTTGCCGACTAGCCGAGATTTGTTTTCTAAGTTTGCTTGCTTGGGGATCCCCTGAGACAACACGATCTTCAACTCTTTTTCGGTTTCAGGTTTTCAGCGATTGATACATTACATACGTGGATCGTACGTCCTTTTCTCCATCTTGTTTGCCAGTCTCTTCTTCTTTCATGCTACCAAACACAGAATGCAATCAAAGAGTGACCTATCAGCCGAAAATGCGCAGATATTGTAACTAAAGTAAGCAGAACTCCAACTTTTCCCTGACGTGGTAACAAGAATAGCAGAGTGAGTGACACATCATCTTGCACCAAACAAAAAGTAAAGGAGAAGAGAAGGGTAGTCCCACATACAGGGCAGGTCTTCTCGACCAATACTAAACGATTTTCAGTAGATGGGATGTTTTAGCATCACAAATGCACAATTATGAGGTATAAGAAGTGGAATTCACTCTATGAAAGGCAAATAGCCCTGCTTATCATTAAACAAAACCTGCAAAAAAAGACTAAGCTCCCACCTAGCCGGAATACAACAACAAGCAAGCGAGGCTAAACTGTCACTCCCTTACAAGACAGACTGAAGGAACAGACTACACATTTAAGAGAAACCAAAAGCAACCACACCTTTGAGCAAACGAAAACACTACGATCTTGTTGTTCTGAGTAAGGCCTTCATCTTCTTTTTGCATCTTCTAATCGCCAATCGAAAACACCCTGCATCCTGTTACTCCACAAGTGGGGCCACGACTGTAGGGAAGAGATGAAGCGCAAATTGCATCAGATGGCATCTTGATGACTTTGCCTTCAAAGATCAACTTCTTGCGAATGGTCCATAAAGATCAACTTCACAGGTGCAGATTGCAGAACCCACCAACACCACATCAAAATTCTCCACCACTCCATGGCTGGTTAAAGATAGTAAGTCTAGCACTGAATGAGGACTTGCTGGCCAGCCAATCGAACTTCTAAGTTCTAACTGAAGCCCACACGAGCTCTATTAGTAGAGTGAATCCCGCTTTAAAATTAATGCACCAAAGGAACGAAGCGGTTTGGCCTTCTAATATGTTTGCTAATATAAAGATGATACGATGTGGCATGCTTATGTTTTCCATATATAGGACCCCTATTAAACTGGTTGACACATGCATTGCCAAGCCAACCAGCAAAAGGACTAACGCAACGCGTAGAGACCAAACGAAAACACAGCGTACTAGAATGCATCAATGGGGACCGACCAAACTCGACCTGATTTTCCTGAGCTCCGCTTGGTCTGGAAACGAAGGAAGGCCTCAACGCTTTTCCGGCTTCAGTTGACAGCGATCTGAACGCAGACAGAGATGGATCATCATCATCGATCCCCTTCATCTTTGCCAACTCGTCTTCCTCTTTCATACTACAGGTTGAGTTTGTTCAGTGAGTCATCAGCGGCAGAATCGCAGTACAACTAAGCAGAACAAATAAATCGGATCAGAAGATTCTGACTTTGTGCCAAAGACAATTGCACATGTCGCCATATATAATAGGACCGATTTGGCGATGTGCGTGAGTGACTCATCATTATAATCATGCACTGACAGAAAAGAAAAGAGGACCTGAGAAATATATTCTACCATTGAGACACTTTACGTTTCGGTGTGTTATGTGTACGGTATTAGTGTATTACTCCCAGTTAGCCTTCCGAGTATGGAAAGCATGGTCTTAGAATACGTGCAGAACCGCGTAGATTAAAAGGGGACCTAAAACACGGTCTAGAAATATATGCTGCTCCCATGGGCATGGAAATCATGGCGTGTTGCGCAGTGTCGAAGGAGATGGCGGATAGTAAATCTACAGTCTCGTAACTGAATTTTCAGCACTTGTGTTTTATTCTAAGATTAAGTTATTACTGAACAAGAAAAAAAATCTGGTATTATAAAGGATGAGATTAATACGGAAGCTCTTTTTATTCTAGCAGACAGAATTTCTTTGGTCTAATTTAGAACTTTCTAATATATTTTATTTTACCTAATTCTATCTACGCTCCGGGGGCTAATAACGGAACAAAGGACAAAGAGATCTCAGGAATGGCAACGATTGGCAGGTTTCGTCTTTGTCTAAGTACCCTGCTAGTTTAGTAGTAGGAGTACTAAAGGGATGACAAAAGCGGCCATGAGTTTTTTTTTTTTTTTGAAATCAAAGCGGCCATGAGTTCGTCATAGTGCTTTGGTTCAGAACAAAAAAAAAAGCGGCTAGTTCAGTAAACGGCAATAACTTTGGCCCATGGATTGGAGATTCCATCATTTCGAGACTTGCTAAACAGG
Source organism: Lolium rigidum (assembly GCF_022539505.1). Taxonomy (NCBI): domain Eukaryota; kingdom Viridiplantae; phylum Streptophyta; class Magnoliopsida; order Poales; family Poaceae; genus Lolium; species Lolium rigidum. The sequence continues at coordinate 303,054,320 of NC_061514.1, read as the reverse complement.
CTCCAGGCCTGTCTTCTTGGGTCCTCCTCCCTAGCGCTCGCGCGCCACCCATCCTACCGATCGCCGACCTGGGCTTGATCGATGGTGGCCCATTTGTGCATCACGGCCTTCGCTTGTTGGTTCTTTTGTTGGCTTCTCAACTTCGTCCAGATTGATTGTACAAGGATCGGGCCAGGCGGGTATTTAAGGTGGTGAAACTCTTCTTCCGGCGGCGAGGTGGGACTAAAAATTGAACACGTACTTTTCGTTGTGCCACCTGCCTGCCCGGCCGACGCTGCTCTTGCATGCGGTCAGGCTTTGTTCTTGACGCGTTGTGTCGTATACTAGTGTGAACACGCGGCTTCTTTTGCATGCGGTTGGTGCGAGCCGCTGCTCTTGCATGTATGCTGGTGCTGCTCTTGCGTGTGTCAGACGATGCTTTTGTATGATAGAAAAGTACGGTCCACGGCTGTGCACACTAGTATTAGAAAGATGATAAATACATGGACAAACATGCATGTACGTGGACGTGCACATATGCATGAGAATGATACCCAAAAGTCGCTATCTTCTAGGCGAAGCATCCATCATTTGCACAAAAAAAGGGAAATTAAAGCATCAAAAACATGATTTATTCGAACTTTGAAGTAAATAATTATACAGTCAGAAAATAATTTATACACTACGGAACAAAGAAATTATTACTGATATTAACTTTCTAAATAAATTAACAAATAATTGTAGTAAGCAGAACACAACTTTCTAAATAAATGAAAAAATAATTATATAGTGGGAAACAACTATTTCTGCAGCGGGGAACAAATCGTTGCGAACGAAGGAACAAATATCTACACACTAGGGAACAATAGAGAACATCACAGGGAACAAGGAAAATACACCCGGAAACAAAAAACTTTATAGAACTAATTTTCTGGAACAAAGGGAACAAATATTTCGAGACAAAAGAACAACTCATATAAAGTAGGGAACAAACCAGAACATAATAGGGAACAAGAAGCATACAACCAGGAACAATATCCTAGACGGCAGGGAACAACAACCTACACGGTGGGGAACAACAACCTACACGGAAGGGAACAAGATCCTAGACACAGGGGAACACAGCCTAGACGGAGGGGAACAACACCCTGAACGGTAGGGAACAACAACCTGGGCAGAGAGGATCAACAACTTGGACATAAGGGAATATTGCTCTAAACGGTGGGAACAACAACGAGGAACAACATCATAGATGGTAGGGAACAACAACGAGGAACAACATCATAGATGGTAAGGAACAACATCCTACACGGAGGGGAACAACAGAGTAGACGGTGATGAACAATCTCATAGGTTGAGAGGAACATGACCTTTTATAACGAGGGACAACAAACTTCTATAAAATTTATATTTGTGAAAAAAATTTAAATCATATTGGATACTAATTTATGAAAGAACATGTTCTTGAAAAAAAGGTAAAGAAATGAAAGAAAAGTACACATGAAAGGAAGAAGAAAAGAAATAGAAGAAGAAAGAATAAAAGAAGAAGGAGAAGAAGAAAATGGAAAAATAAGGAAACAAAAAAAAGGAAAAAAAAAGAAAAAAACAATAACGTACTAGGCTGCATGCAGTTGGAAATGTTAAAAGAAATCTGAAAAAAAAAACACAAACAGGAAACAGCAGCTTCTTTAGAATGAATATGTTACTTCTAACTTACAGAATAACGTGTAGAAGGCAACTGGTTCCGTTCGTTTTTTGAACAAACTGGTTCCGTTCGAGTTTATTCGTTCGCATGACGCGAGTTCGAATCCCCTAATCCAACATCTGTTTTTTTCCTTTTCTCGCTACAGCAGGCAAGCGGACCCCTGACGAGCTACATGGGCCGAGCCCGCAATCGAAACCGTTCAGCGAATTGGTGATCGGTAGCGCGCGCGCTACCGAGTCGTTTCCGTCTTCTTGCATCCATGCATGCGCTGACAGAGCTACGTAGGGGCCAAACTGGGCCATGACCTGTCCAGGATTTTTGCCAAAGTACAGACATATTTATCAGTGGGCTAAATTCACTAGTATCGGAGGCAGACCAAATCCATCGAAACCCATAAGCACCCAGCGAGCGGCCCTTACAGAAAACTACCACCGAAAGTTGTTATTCGGGTAGGACTAAAAAATGGTTGGCAGAACCAAAAGTCGTCTCATCCACAACTCAGATCATGAAACTCCATTGATTTAGATAGCCAAATGAAAACTTTCTCATTTCTTCTTATTATGGGTCAGTCCGACTCGCTAAACAGTTTAGCCTAGTCCGTGTAAGTTGTATTAGCATCACCATTGCCATAACAAGTCGGACCTAGTCTTCTCCGACCTGCTCATTAGTCTAAATCATGTGTCTAGCACAAACGCAATGACTAAGGACAATCTAGTATGAACAACATAAATACATAGTTCCACCACTTATATTCAACCATACATATAAATGTTCATACATGGACAAATTAATAACTTTATGAATATATTGTGAATACATGATTTCCTATAGGGCATAATTTCAACACTCTCTGATAGACAGCTTAATGTGCATCGCTGGAGATTTATTTTTCTGTGACAAGATGCACACGTCCGGAGTTTTGGCCGAGTCCTCCGGGACTGCTTCCCAACACGACCATTAAGAAATGCATACGCACGCTGGCAAGTCATCCCTACTCTCTCGCCAAGAGTCCTATAGGCGTCCATCTGTAGCATCAGTTGTTCTGGTGAATTGTGTATCCATTGCGCAACAAGGATACCCATCGAGATGTCATCATCAAACTCCCACTCTTTTGTGATGCTGGGACTAAATAACTAGCATTTACTTAGAAAATGGTTGCTTAAACGAGTAACAAAGGAAGGAATGTGGCAAGAGTTTCTTCACAATAAATATATTTTCCAAATAAAATTTTGACACACAATACTAGGAATATGCCTAGCAGTGTCTCACCATTTTTTCCATCAATGGCGCACCACTGGTGTGCCTCTACTAGCGCGCCATTGCTAACAACCAGTAGTGGCACACCATCTAGTAGGAACTACCAGTGGCATACTAGATGGTGCACCGCTACTAGTTGCCACCTGCACCACTGGTATGTCTGCGAGGTGCTCCACTGGTAAAATTTTGAAATCTGGATCTAGAAGCATTTTTTTGCGTCTTTTTAATAATTTTCATTCTTGGCGTCTTGGCAGCTGCTTAGCATCATGGTGGAGGCGCTGTAGGTTGATATGGTGGGTCGGTGCAGGGGGAAAGGTGGCCGCCGACAAGGTCGGGGCAAGGGCAAATCAGTCGTCACTGAGTTCAGGGTAGGTAAGGTTGTTGGGTCATCCAGTCGGGAGGAAGGGGAGAAGGAGGCAGGGTGTAGAAGGGGAGGCATGAAGCATGAGGAGGAGGAGGAGAAGGCATGGAGGAGGAATGATGATGATAATGATGATGACGGGGAGGAGGCATGAAGGAGGAGGAGGAGGAGGAGACATGGAGGAACAGGAAAAGGAGACATGTATGCGGGGAGGGAAGGGGAGGAGCAGGCAGGGGTCGATAAGGGATCTGTGATGTGTAGATGGAGATAAGGTGAAGCTAGTGGGGGTAGGTGGCTCGTTCAAAATTTTAAAAAACTACCAGTGGCGCATCACAAGTTTTGGTACGCCATTGCTAAATTTATTTTTTGAATTTTTTATGGAAATCTAAATCCTCCGAAAACACCTTTTTTCCTTTTTTTTTGCCTTTGATAAATAAAAAATGCTAAACTTTTCCTTTTTTAAATTTGGATGTAACTTTTTTTGTATATATATTTCATAGAAAATGTTTTTCACTGGAGGTCGTATGCAAAATCCAGAGCCATTTTACCGAAATATGACACAATTTTGCAAAATACGTCAAAATTCATGTTTGTTAACATTCCTAACAACTAGAACACATAACACATGGCCATATAGAAGAATTTTGAAATTTCTATCATTTTCTTTTACTTTTCACAAAACTGAAAGGCGACCCACAGGGGGTGTATTTGGGGGACCTTGGTCCGCTATTTGTAATAGACCCTATAATTCTCACCTCAGCCCGAGACATACTTGTGGGCGCACCACAAGTCCTGATGCGCCACTGCTAAGTTTTGCCCGGTGGCATCACCTCCTCAGACATACTTGTGGCGCACCACAAGTTATGTTGTGTCATTGCTAAGTTTTGCCCAGTGGTGCATTGTTTATGGTCCGCCACTGGTATGTAGCAGTGGCGCATTACAAGTATAGTGAGCTACTACTAGCAAACCTACGGATAGCTGTTTTCCTAGTAGTAACAAGTTTAAGCTAAAACAACACATTCTCTATTTTGAAAAGGCGTTATGAAAGACAAAAGAGAATTTTGTAGTAGAGGCTCTTTTAATATTGGTAATGTTATATCATAACTAAAATTTGGGAGAAAGTTCGGTTAGGAGAGACCTTCAACATCCCTCTTCGTATAATATAGTGCGACAAAAAGATGTTGCCGTCCATATATAGTGCCTCTAAACGTTGGTTTTAGTTGGACGCTAACGACAACCAAATGGGTCGCATGGCTCCATCTTTGACAACTTCTAATGATGGTAAACCTATCTAATGAACTTGATAGTTTCATTTGGAAGATAAATGAAGATCCAATGTATTAGATCTAACCAATGGGCATAGTTGTCTTCCTACAAGAAACTTATGGAAGCTAATTATCTCACTAAGCATTGAAGTATTCATGTGGTTCCTCAATAGAGAAGTCTTTCCCAAAAAAGTTAACTTCGGCAAAACGATAATCGAATGGTTGTAGTAAATGTTGTTTTTGTGTCTCGGAGGAGACAATTGAGCATCTATTTCTCTCATATTCATTGGCAAAAATCGTTTGACACATCCTATTTTTCACCTATAATGATACCATCACCTACCAATATCCATAATATGTTTGGGAATTGGTTGAATAAAATAGATAATAAAAATCAAAGGCTAGAATACATATTGGACTTTCTGTTTTATGTTGGTTGATATGAAAATTTAGGAACAAAATTATTTCAAACAAAGGTGGAGTATGGAACTTTCTACATGTTATTTTTATGGCGACTCAGTGGATTCAGCTATTGTGTTTTGTGCTCCCGGCGCATCAGCGAAAACTTGGCGTGATTACAAAGAGATGGTAGCTTCTACCACCGTTGATTACTCAACTCGATCTTGTCCTGAGGTGCAGCAGCATGGAGTTAGCTGGCTGTTCACATTGGAAACGCAACACTTCCAGCGTTTTAGACGTTGCCATCTTGTTAATAATGGAAATAGAAAAATAGAACATGTTAACTGCTAGACTTCTGACTTTCGTTACCCATCGTTATCGTAACTAGTTGAATGCCCGTGCTTCGCCACGGCTCAATAAACTGATCCAACTAAAAAAATTAATATGTGAAATGCCATATACAACTCATTTTGGTTGTATGATTGGTTACTACATAAAATATAACATCAAACTTCCCTAGAGCCTATATAGCACAAATATCAGTGTGGTTGCTACGGGTTCATTTTCTATTATGTGGATGAATCTGGCGTGAGATGAGGCTGACTCCATCTAAGCCAAGCGATCTGAAAGTTGTTGTTGATGACCAGCTTGGGGAGGACGATGGCGCTCAGCTTGTTGCAATGCCGCCTCTTCTTAGACGCCGAGTGTGAGTTGGTACTACGCGTGCATGTAACGCCTGCTACCCTAGCCTACTCCTCGTCATCGTCGAGCACCACAAATTCGGGTATATGTCACATAACCTTTAGAAGCACGTGTCAAATAACCTTTACAAACAAACTGATTTACACATGAATTATTTGGAGCTTCAGTTCGTCGGCATTGTTGCCAAGCTTCCAAACAGCTCGCTTGGGCAGCACAACACCGGCACCTCCAGCCAGCTTCCCTATCCCTATTATTCTTTTTCATAAAAACACGTTTTATGCAAAGTTGGAACTTGTCAATTTTAGAGAAATTTCGCCTGGCAACAATCTCTCGCTCACTTTCTCGAGTCCTTTGTTACCAACCCGCCATTGAGCAACCGAGATGGTGCTCCTCACACTCATTGACCCTGTCAATCTATGTCAAATATTGAAAAAAGAAGATACACATGAACTCTCTAGACTTAATAGGTTACATGAGTTTTTGCTTTAAAATAGAGATAAATTTTATTACGTGAATTTTCTTTGTAATAAGATAGCTTGTTAAGTTTTCAAAAAAAAAGATAGTTTGTTAAGAGGACGGATTTGTTCCGTACAGACAAGGATATTTAACCTTTGGTATTTCTCTTGGGGAAGTCTTTCAGCATATGCCCCTCTTGACGACACCCAAAACATATAATCCTGGGCTTCTTGCAATCTTTAGCAACATGTCCCTTAAATCCACAGTTATGGCAAATGATCTGGTTTGCCGCTTGAAACCCTTGATTCCTCCTGTTGTTGTTGTTGTTGTTGTTGTTGTTGTTGTTGTTGTTGTTGTTGTTGTTGTTGTTGTTGTTGTTGTTGTTGTTGTTGTTGTTGTTGTTGTTGTTGTTGTTGTTGTTGTTGTTGTTGTTGTTGTTGTTGTTGTTGTTGTTGTTGTTGTTGTTGTTGTTGTTGTTGTTGTTGTTGTTGTTGTTGTTGTTGTTGTTGTTGTTGTTGTTGTTGTTGTTGTTGTTGTTGTTGTTGTTGTTGTTGTTGTTGTTGTTGTTGTTGTTGTTGTTGTTGTTGTTGTTGTTGTTGTTGTTGTTGTTGTTGTTGTTGTTGTTGTTGTTGTTGTTGTTGTTGTTGTTGTTGTTGTTGTTGTTGTTGTTGTTGTTGTTGTTGTTGTTGTTGTTGTTGTTGTTGTTGTTGTTGTTGTTGTTGTTGTTGTTGTTGTTGTTGTTGTTGTTGTTGTTGTTGTTGTTGTTGTTGTTGTTGTTGTTGTTGTTGTTGTTGTTGTTGTTGTTGTTGTTGTTGTTGTTGTTGTTGTTGTTGTTGTTGTTGTTGTTGTTGTTGTTGTTGTTGTTGTTGTTGTTGTTGTTGTTGTTGTTGTTGTTGTTGTTGTTGTTGTTGTTGTTGTTGTTGTTGTTGTTGTTGTTGTTGTTGTTGTTGTTGTTGTTGTTGTTGTTGTTGTTGTTGTTGTTGTTGTTGTTGTTGTTGTTGTTGTTGTTGTTGTTGTTGTTGTTGTTGTTGTTGTTGTTGTTGTTGTTGTTGTTGTTGTTGTTGTTGTTGTTGTTGTTGTTGTTGTTGTTGTTGTTGTTGTTGTTGTTGTTGTTGTTGTTGTTGTTGTTGTTGTTGTTGTTGTTGTTGTTGTTGTTGTTGTTGTTGTTGTTGTTGTTGTTGTTGTTGTTGTTGTTGTTGTTGTTGTTGTTGTTGTTGTTGTTGTTGTTGTTGTTGTTGTTGTTGTTGTTGTTGTACCTCGGTTTGAAACTCAAACCAGTACTAGGCTTGTTGATGACAAACCTCTTAGGCTCATATTTGGCCTTTTTCCTCTTCTCCTCCTGTAATTGCTTGAAGTCATCTTCCAGGGTGATGGCTGCATCTACCAATTCCTGGAACTCTGTCGCTCTCATCATTCTGAGTTGTACTTTGAACTGGGACTTAATCCCCGTAAGAACCTCTTCTTCTTTTTGTCCTCGGTATTAACCTCCTCAACGGCATACCGAGACAACTTCGAGAATTCCCTGACATAAGTCAGAATAGCATTGTCTTTCTGCTCGAGACTCTCAAATTCTCGACGCTTCAGTTCCACTATGCTTTCAGGGACATTAGATTCCCTGAACTTCCTCTTAAACTCCTCCCAAGTGAATACCTTCTCAGCCGGATAAACGGCTACTATGTTATCCCACCATGATGCGGCGGGTCCACTCAACAAATGTGTTGCATACCTGACCTTTTCCAGGTCGTTACATCCAACGGTATTGAGCTTGCGCTCGGTGTCCATCAACCAATCCTCCGTGTCCATTGGTTCGTGACGCGTATGCAAAAGATATTGGCTTTGTGTTCTGGAAGTCGACAAAGTGACTCCACGATTCTCGGGTCTCTCAACTCGTTCGTTGCGGCGGCTCCTGGAAGAATTTATTCTGCTGCTCCAACGTTACACACTGTCTTTCTTCCATCATCTGCATGTACTGGACAAAGTTCTGCTGCGTCATGGGTGGTGGTGGTGGTGGGAACTGAGTACTGGCTACTTCATCAGCCTCAGCCTTCTGTCTGGCCTCGCGCTCGATGCGCTGCTCTTCACTCTCCTCACTCGGCGCTCCCGACATATCCCCCAAGTTCTGCAACACAAAGTGGTACTCATAGTTACTCCATGCACAAGTTTTACGAGCTCAACTTTGTGCACGAGAACTAGTCACGCAATGGAAATCAAGAAGCAAATGCAAATCATACAAAACATATACCACCGTATATACATACATAAGTGGTCTTATTACAATACTCGGTAGCGATGTGAGTATGCAAACTCACTTATTAAAGTATATGTACAAATTTATACAAATATTACATACTACAATACATGTGGTACAACCTGTATTGTATTCTCGCCTCCCATGGTGGTCTCTGAGTCGTGCTTCACTCCCGGTACATCCCGGGCTTCCATCCGGTCGAACGTGAAGTCCTCCTGATAGAATCTGGAACGTAGGGTCTTCCCGTAGGCTTGTAGTCGGAATCGGATGATGTTCCGAGGGCAAAATCTGTGTTCATGAACTGGTCATTCAGTGCATCATAGTCCACCCATCCAACTGCATCTATAGTCGGGCAATTGACAAATAGAGAAAGGCATAACAATGCATATACATGATATGATAAATATAGTGAGATTTAATTGGGCATTACGACAAAGTACATAGACCACCATCCAACTGCATCTATGCCTAAAAAGTCCACCTTCAGGTTATCATCCGAACCCCATTCAGTATTAAGTTGCTAAGCAACAGACAATTGCATTAAGTATGGTGCGTAATGTAATCGACAACTACTTCCTTAGACATAGAATCAATGTTTTATCCCTAGTGGCAACAGACACAACACAACCTTAGAACTTTCATCACTCGTCCCGGTGTCAATGCGGGCATGAACCCACTATCGAGCATAAATACTCCCTCTTGGAGTTAAGAGTAAAAACTTGGCCGAGCCTCTACTAGTAACGGAGAGCATGCAAGATCATAAACAACACATAAACAATAGATTGATAATCACCATAATCATAGTACTCTCTATCCATCGGATCCCGACAAACACAACATATAGAATTACATATAGATGATCTTGATCATGTTAGGCAGCTCACAAGATCCAACAATGAAGCACAACAAGGAGAAGACGACCATCTAGCTACTCGCTATGGACCCATGGTCCGGGGGTGAACTACTCACTCATCACTCCGAGGCGATCATGGCGATGAAGAGTCCTCGGGAGATGAATCCCCTCTCCAGGCGGGGTGCCGGAGGCGATCTCCCGAATCCCCGAGATGGGATTCGCGGCGGCGGCGTCTCCGGAAGGTTTTCCGTATCGTGGCTCTCGCATGCGGGGGTTTCGCGACGGAAGCTTTAAGTAGGCGGAAGGGTAGGGTCGGGGGCCACACGAGGGGCCCGGGGGTAGGCCGGCGCGGCCGCGGCCGGGCCGCGCCGCCCCTATCTCCTCGGCCGCCTCGTGGCCCCACTCCGTTGACTCTTCGGTCTTCCGGAAGCTTCGTGCAAAAATAGGACCTCGGGCGAAAGTTTCGTCCAATTCCGAGAATATTTCCTTACTAGGATTTCCGAAACCAAAAACAGCGAGAAAACAACAACCGGCTCTTCGGCATCTTGTTAATAGGTTAGTTCCGGAAAATGCATAAATATGACATATAATGTGCATAAAACATGTAGGTATCATCAATAAAGTAGCATGGAACATAAGAAATTATCGATACGTTGGAGACGTATCACTTCCCAGTCCAAAACTGATGCTACTTTACTTGGGTTGACTGCTATCCCATCCTTGCTAATGACATGACCAAGAAATTCTACTTGATCTAGCCAAAACTCACACTTACTGAACTTGGCGTACAGTTGGTGTTCCCTTAGTGTTTCCAACACTATCCTAAGATGTTCAGCATGTTCAGCTTTGTCCTTGGAATATATCAAGATATCATCGATGAATACGATGACAAACTTGTCTAAGCATGGCATGAAGATCTTATTCATGAGATTCATGAATATTGTTCGGGGCATTGGTTAATCCAAAAGGTACTACGAGATACTCATGATGTCCGTACCTCGAGACAAAGGTCTGTTTTCGGAACGTCTTCCTTCTTGATCTTTATCTCGGTGATAACCGGATCTTAGATCAATCTTGGAAAAGACTCCCGCGCCTCTAACTTGATCAAAAAGATCTTGGATTCTAGGAAGTGGGTACTTGTTCTTGATTGTAACATTGTTCAGATTCCTATAGTCCCCGCACATCCGTCGACCTCCATCTCTTTTATCCACGAAAATCACAGGTGATCCCCATGGTGAGATACTCTCCCGTATGAATCCTTTCCGTTCCGTGTCATCCAATTGTTCCTTGAGTTCTTTCAACTCTTTAGGCCCCATCTTGTATGGTGCTTTAGCAATGGGTGCTGTTCCTGGGATTAGGTCGATAGTAAATTCTATCTCCCTATCTGGTGGCATTCCAGGTAATTCCTTAGGGAATACATCTTGGAATTCATTGACCATTGGAATGTCCTCGAGTTTCACTTCCTTCATACTGTTCAGCTTCAACTCCACTTCAATCTGAGTATGCTTATCTCCTTGGTAAATGATTCTATCTCCACCGGGCTTTTCAAAGACACACGTTTTATGGGTACAATCTATAAGTGCGCCATTTTCCTCTAACCGATTCATACCAAGAATGACATCAATGTCCTTCATCGGTAAAATGAACGAGTCTGCATCAAACGCACACTTATTGATCATGATGACTTGTCCTGGTTTAGTGTGGGTTACTAATATCGTTCCCCCGCGAAAAGTATGGTTATTGGTTTATCTAATTTATTGCATCTAATCCCATGTTTGATGATGAATTGTCGGGAAATGAATGATGTAGTTGCACCAAGTATCAAAAAGTACTTTGCCAGGATGAGTGAGTATCCGGAGCGTACCTATCACCGCTTGATCGGAGTTCACCACCTCCTCCAAGCTGGTGCGGCTTAGCTTGCCGAAGGGTTTCTTGTTCTTCCAATTCCCTCCGTGTTTCCTCCTCGGTTTCCTCCTCCTCCGACCGACCTCCTCCGGTATTTCTCTTGGGGAAGTCTTTCAGCATATGCCCCTCCCGACGACACCCAAAACATATAATCTCGGGCTTCTTGCAATCTTTAGCAACATGTCCCTTAAATCCACAGTTATGGCAAATGATCTGGTTTGCCGCTTGGAACCCTTGATTCCTCCTGCTGTTGTTGTTGTTGTTGTTGTTGTTGTTGTTGTTGTTGTTGTTGTTGTTGTTGTTGTTGTTGTTGTTGTTGTTGTTGTTGTTGTTGTTGTTGTTGTTGTTGTTGTTGTTGTTGTTGTTGTTGTTGTTGTTGTTGTTGTTGTTGTTGTTGTTGTTGTTGTTGTTGTTGTTGTTGTTGTTGTTGTTGTTGTTGTTGTTGTTGTTGTTGTTGTTGTTGTTGTTGTTGTTGTTGTTGTTGTTGTTGTTGTTGTTGTTGTTGTTGTTGTTGTTGTTGTTGTTGTTGTTGTTGTTGTTGTTGTTGTTGTTGTTGTTGTTGTTGTTGTTGTTGTTGTTGTTGTTGTTGTTGTTGTTGTTGTTGTTGTTGTTGTTGTTGTTGTTGTTGTTGTTGTTGTTGTTGTTGTTGTTGTTGTTGTTGTTGTTGTTGTTGTTGTTGTTGTTGTTGTTGTTGTTGCTTGAAGTCATCTTCCAGGGTGATGGTTGCATCTACCAATTCCTGGAACTCTGTCGCTCTCATCATTCTGAGCTGTACTTTGAACTGGGGACTTAATCCCCGTAAGAACCTCTTCTTCTTTTTGTCCTCGGTATTAACCTCCTCAACGGCATACCGAGACAACTTCGAGAATTCCCTGACATAAGTCAGAATAGCATTGTCTTTCTGCTCGAGACTCTCAAATTCTCGACGCTTCAGTTCCACTATGCTTTCAGGGACATTAGATTCCACGAACTTCCTCTTAAACTCCTCCCAAGTGAATACCTTCTCAGCCGGATAAACGGCTACTATGTTATCCCACCATGATGCGGCGGGTCCACTCAACAAATGTGTTGCATACCTGACCTTTTCCAGGTCGTTACATCCAACGGTATTGAGCTTGCGCTCGGTGTCCATCAACCAATCCTCCGCGTCCATTGGTTCAGACGCGTATGCAAAAGATATTGGCTTTGTGTTCTGGAAGTCTGACAAAGTGACTCCCTGATTCTCAGGTCTCTCAACTCTGTTCTGTTGCAGCAGCTCCTGGAAGAATCTATTCTGCTGCTCCAACGTCACACGTTGTCTTTCTTCCATCATCTCGCATGTACTGGACAAAGTTCTGCCGCGTCATGGGTGGTGGTGGTGGTGGAAACCGAGTCCCGGCTGCTTCATCGCCCTCAGCCTTCGTCTGGCCTCGCGCTCGATGCGCTGCTCTTCACTCTCCTCACTCGGCGCTCCCGACATATCCCCCTAGTTCTGCAACACAAAGTGGTACTCATAGTTACTCCATGCACAAGTTTTCTGAGCTCAACTTTGTGCACAGAACTAGTCACGCAATGGAAATCAAGAAGCAAATGCAAATCATACAAAATATATACCCTGTATATACATACATAAGTGGTCTTATTACAATACTCAGTAGCGATGTGAGTATGCAAACTCACTTATTAAAGTATATGTACCAAATATTACATACTACAATACATGTGGTACAACTGTATTGTATTCTCGCCTCCCATGGTGGTCTCTAGTCGTGCTTCACTCCCGGTACATCCCAGGCTTCCATCCGGTCGAACGTGAAGTCCTCCTGATAGAATCTGGAACGTAGGGTCTTCCGTAGGCTTGTAGTCGGAATCGGATGATGTTCCGAGGGCAAAATCTCGTGTTCATGAACTGGTCATTCGATGCATCATAGTCCACCCATCGGGTGTACTCCCGATGACTCCGCCAAAGGAATTTCCTCCTTCAGTATCAGACTCAATCAACATCGGATACCCCTGAATATCTCCTCTATTATACTGATCGTCCTGAAACTGGGTTGTGGCATCATCATTCATCTCAGGATTATTCCTAACCGAATCACTAGGGTTTCCAGTATCTGAACCCCAACGCCAACCTGTTGAGTTTTCTATAGGAGTCACGAACGCTCGATGGTTTCGTGATTCCTCGCCACCTTCATAACCTCCATAGGAGTTACTTGGAAAGTACCTAGGTGTAATAGGTGTGGTTTGTCAGTTCTGGATGGTCAATGCTAATGTAATCACCAGCTGAGTAAACTCGGTGTATGCACCACTCCCTCCATGGGTTCCTTTCCTTTGTCTCCTCCTTGGGCTCGATGAACTCTTCTAGCATTGTATCAATTGCTCCCGTCAAATGACGGCTCAACTGAAATAACAATGATAGTAAGTTACGACTATTGTCCATATATTTTGCAGCTTCAACTCGGTTTTGCGTTTGGCATATTTAAGGTGGTTCAGCATGGGATCATCCTCTTCCTCCATATGAGGAATGTGGGTGAATTCGGAACCCATAAGCTCTTTCGTCTTATGCTCCCGGATATCGCGTTATGGCTCTCATAACGGCTATATGATAAGCTGTGTTGATGGTTCTGCTTCTCTCGCCGGCATAACTACGCTCATTCCCAAAGATTCGGAAGTCGCAGTCCTACTCTACACTTTGCCAATACAGTACCATCATAGTACATGTATTTCTTTACTTGAATCTGGGGATCACACCCAAATTCAAGTAACATGGCACGAAGAATATCAGCGAGTCCTCCTTCATATTCACTCAAGTGTGGAATCCATCACTTTCACGTTTCGTCCGTGACGTGAACTTGCCATTGTTGGTTGTAGAAATAGAAAGAATATAAGATTAGTAATAATGCATCATAATAGAGATAATAAAGAATTATCGCACTAAAAGCTATGATTGTTGTATTCTCAATTGAATATACACCATATTTTTAGAGAATTCTTTACTAGTCCTATTTGACTCCTAATGTTTTCGTCCCATTTACTAGGTTCCAACCTAAGGTCAAAGCTTTTGCTCTGATACCAATCGTGGCGACCCTGCATACCACCTGCATGTTGTAGTATGCCGGTCGTTGATATAACATTCGCGAAGTACCAATCCGCAAATATTACATCCCTCAGAGTAGTACAACAGAACATAGCAGGTCCATAACTCATTCATACATTATTACAAACCATATATACATATCATCCTGGAGCTCCTCTTGGGTCCTGAGAGGGTTACTCCTAGGTTCGAGGTGAACCCAACTTAACTTACAATATAGAAGTTTCCTGAGATAAAACATTTATTCACTCGAGCAGCTAAGTATTAAGAGTTCGTGCTGCTCGGCTACTACTACTACTCGATACTTCTAGGCTTGGTCTCCTCCTGAAGCCTCCTCGAGCTCCGTAGACTATGAGGTAGTCTACGCCTTCAACACCTCCAGAGAGGTCACGGTTCTTCATAGCCGATGATGTCGGCTCCTTCAGGGTTGTCGTTGTCCTCCTCCAAATGGTTCAGACAGTCTAAGCAGGGGATTTAAGAGTGGTATGAGTACGAGCGTACTCAACAAGTTCATTTTAGAAAAGATGTGTTTAATGCACTAACTACGATACTGGCACCGAAAGTCCGATACCATGCAGGTTTTGATAACCATTTCTTCAAAAGGTAGTTTTTATTCGTAAGAACTATGTCCGTCGGCCTTCACCGGTTTACTAGAACTTCATGGAGTTCCTTTCCGGCAGCGTTCGTAGCTCCAAATCCCGAACAAGGAGTGATCGGTCACGATTCGTTACACTCGCGAGGTGTGTTTCTTTACCCATAAGAGATCTTAACCTTGGTGCCAACCATGCAGCTTTCCCGTCCACACTTCCTTTGGTGTGAGGCCCGGTATAAGGTCCTAGCCGCTCATATTCCTCTGCTACCTCGCACACCCACCCTTTGTTGCATACCCCGACCCTGGGTCCTCGTCGGTCCTCTTACACCAATTAAGGATGGACCCCGACCACGACAACAGTTTGGGACTCGTTAACCAAACTCCTTCGCCGGTAGCTGCAACCCATCATAGACCACTTACCGTGGGGAATTAGCACTACAAGAAAAGTTCCGATAGACAACGTCCCAAAATCGTCAACTAAGGGGCATTTTTCGTCGCCTATGGGCCTAACCCGACGATATGGGTTCCGTTGTCGAAACTGCGTCAGGCAAAGTCCAACGACGATTTTTCGGTCCGTCGCGCTTGGGCGCCCTTCCGCCACGGAAAATCGGACCGTTGCGGAAGTGTTTTCGGGAGCCCGTTGATCGCCGACGTCATGCAAACCGACACGTGGCGGACGCCGTTAACGCGGCTAGACCGGCGTTAACCGCACGAAACCCCGTGGTAGATGGTAGGCCCACACGAGGCCTCGCCACGTCTTAAGCGGGCCGGGCCAGCATGACATAGTTTGACCGGTCAACTATATAGCTAGGCTGGTCCATTAGTTAAGTGGGCCGGCCTAACCTCTAAGGTTGATCGGTCAAAACTTAAATGGGCCGGCCCATTTAACATGTGGGGTCCACCTTACGAGCAATCGGGCCGGCCAAGAAGCAAGTGGGCCGGGCCAAAAACACAGTGGGTCCCACTTTCATGTTAGAGGGCCGACCCATTTAGTGTGTGGGGTCCACCGTAGCAAGTGGGCGCCCAACAAGCTAGTGGGCGGGCCAAAAACACAGGTGGGTCCCACTTTCCAGCTAAAGGATCGGCCCATTAAGTTTGCGGGTCCACCCATATAGCAAGTGGGCCGGCCCAACAAAATAGTGGGCGGGCCAAAACACAGGTGGGTCCCACTTTCTCGTTAAAGGGCGGCCCATTTAGTGTGTGGGGCCCACCATATAGCAAGTGGGTCGGCCCACCAAGATAGTGGGCCGGCCAAAAACACAGGTGGGTCCCACATTCCCGTTAATAGGCCGACCCATTTGGTATGTGGGGTCCACCATATAGAAAGTGGGCCGCCCAACAAGATAGTGGGCCGGGCCAAAACACAGGGTCCCACCTTCCTATTAAGGGTCGCCCATCTGGTGTGTGGGTCCACCATATAGAAAGTGGCCGACCCATTTGGTATGTGGGGTCCACCATATAGAAAGTGGGCCGCCCAACAAGATAGTGGGCCGGGCCAAAAACATGGTGGGTCCCACCTTCCTATTAAAGGGCCGGCCCATTTACCATGTGGGACCACCATCATGGAGGCACAGATGGGCCGGCCCAATAAGCATGTGGAGCCCATTATCGTGTAATCGGGCCGGCCTACTAAAGAAGTGGGCCTGGCCCAAAATGAAAGTGGGTCCCACACTACCGTAAGTGGGCCTGACCCAATCTGTTGTAGGGCCCTACTTGTTTGACTAGTCAACTTGCATTAAATTTCATGAGCCTAAAATCTGATTTCAATGATACACACAATTACATACACAAATAAAACAAATAGGAAAATTACAAGGCAATTAATGTGCCCAAATAAAAAAATTACATAGAATCATTGAGGACTTCTATTAGCATCATCAATAACACGTTGACATTTGGCAATCGCCTTGATTGAATCTTGTGTACTCTTTGTCAACATATCGGCTACGAGATCTTAAAGCAGACAATACCATGTCTTTTATAAAGTACAGACCTTGAGATATTTACTCGTTCGATGAAAGAAATGGTCTAGGTTGACGGCTATGAGAAGATGCATCGAAGAAAGATCGAACTTTTTGTGGGCCTCACTTCTAATGAAGATTGCTTCATCACAACTGCATTCTGATAATAATGCAAAAGAGTTAAACGATGAACTATGCAAACATTTATTATGCAATGTAGATATAAGATAATAACAAGTTGCATAAATAAGACAATGTATGGAACTTGTACTAAGCACAAACTTACATCATAATGTTGCACAGGGGTCGCTACGTATCCTTTTTTGGCGACTATCTTCTAATGATGACTCAGCTTCATTAAAACCGCATTCGGTAACATTGTAAACATAGTTACAACAATTAACTATTCAAACATGTATTACGCAATGTAGAGATCGGATAACGACATGTAGCAGTAAATAAGCACAAGATAAGATAAGATGCATGTACTAAGCACATATCGGCTCACTGCAGTCCTTCTCTTGCGTGCACTAGTCGTGGTCAACATGCCTATCATTTTAGGTTCAGCCATCAAGTGAAATGCTAATCCTCCTGCTCCATTGTCCTTAATCCGTGTTTAGATATCACATTTAAGACCAAGTCACCGGTTTCAAATAACAAAAACTTGAGCTGCCAAATGAATAAGCCAATAGTTACCGGATATCGGATTAAAACCAACTAGATGTTGCTTTGCATGAGATACGAATTTCGGACATTCGGATTTAGAGTAGGGTAATGCCAAGGTTTTCCACATAAAGTAAACCGGCATTAAGAATGACCAAATGTCGAGGTTCAAATCACCTTCGAAGTTTCTCCAAGACAAGCATATCAAATAGGCGAGAAACATAGTAAAGCATGAATGGCATTGCTATGGCAGGGTTCCAAGTGTTAATCTCTTGCATAAGGAACAATGCATATAGGTTATAGATAATAACGGAAGTAAACTGCCAAAATTACCAACCACGAACTCAGATTCCAACCTTACCTAGCGTCCCCGCTGTTAATGTTGGATGTTCTAATAAGTGGTTCGCATGATCAATCCCAAGGAAAAATAACATTGACAAGTGATACGTCCAAAACGTATCTACTTTCCCGAACACTTTTGCTATTGTTTTGCCTCTAATTTGTGTATTTT
>NC_061514.1:302903999-303036290 GCF_022539505.1 Lolium rigidum | reverse complement strand
AAAGAAAGTTTTATAGTACATAGAGGATGACATGCGGGTCCCATTTAGCGAGCAGCGGTATCACCGTTTGAGAGGCGGCGGGGGATCGAAAGAAAAAGGTAAGTGACCAAATATGAGGTGCCAAAAATAATCCAGGAAAAGAAAGTTTTATAGTACATAGAGGATGACATGCGGGTCCCAGTTAGCAGCAGCGGTATCACCGTTTGAGAGGCGGCGAGGGATCGAAAGAAAAAGGCAAGTGACCAAATTTGAGGTGCCAAAAATAATCCAGGAAAAGAAAGTTTTATAGTACATAGAGGATGACATGCGGGTCCCATTTAGCAGCAGCGGTATCACCGTTTGAGAGGCGGCAGGGGATCGAAAGAAAAAGGCAAGTGACCAAATTTGAGGTGCCAAAAATAATCCAGGGAAAAGAAAGTTTTATAGTACATAGAGGATGACATGCGGGTCCCGAGTTAGCAGCAGCGGTATCACCGTTTGAGAGGCGGCGGGGATCGAAAGAAAAAGGTAAGTGACCAAATATGAGGTGCCAAAAATAATTCAAGAAAAGAAAGTTTTATAGTACATAGAGGATGACATGCGGGTCCCAGTTAGCAGCAGCGGTATCATCGTTTGAGAGGCGGCAGGGGATCGAAAGAAAAAGGCAAGTGACCAAATTTGAGGTGCCAAAAATAATCCAAGAAAAGAAAGTTTTATAGTACATAGAGGATGACATGCGGGTCCCGGTTAGCGGCAGCGGTATCACCGTTTGAGAGGCGGCAGGGGATCGAAAGAAAAAGGCAAGTGACCAAATTTGAGGTGCCAAAAAAAAAACTCCAAGAAAAGAAAGTTGATTGCACATAGAGGATGACATGCGGGTCCCATTTAGCGAGCAGCGGTCTCAACGTTTCCAAGGCGGCAAGGGATCAAAAGAAAAAGGAAGTAGCCGGAAATCGGGGGTCAAAAAAAAATCCAAGAATAGAAAGAATTTTGGTTCATAGAGGATGACATGCGGGACCCATGATCCCGCATCGTAAACGGCTCGATCGGAGAACGTTGAACGAGATGGCGCGATCTAGAAAAAAACAATGCCGGAGAGGCTGCCATCCGGGCCCTACATCCCTCGGCGGTGCGGATTTGCGTTGACTCGGCCGGCGAACCCGAGATTTCGAGATGCACCACGTCCCGGGCCACCATACGCCACGTTTTGGCCGCTTTCGTCGGGCTAGGTGGCCTCAAAAACAAGAAAAAAAAAGTTTTGACATGCACCACGGAGGGACCAAAATCGTCGGCCATGGTACACCAGCAACCACGGCGCGACTTCAACTTCGTCGGCCATGGCAACTTTTCTTGTAGTGTAGAATGGGATCCCCACCCCACCGCTTGCCCAACCTGGGTCAAGTGTCTACGGTAAGCGCATCCGTTGATGTACGAGAGGTGGAAATACAATTGGCTACTCCGTCCCACTCCAGATCTTATGGTGAACACGAGTTTTACGGCACAAGAATCAACTGGACGACATTTGTTGTTTAATCCTAGATGGATATAAACCCTTGCAATGGAACCTCCACCATATCAACACAATCCATGGTTCCATTGTCCACCACATAGTCATATTCATAGTTATGAAAATAGTGGTTTTGCTTTTTTATGCAATAGTGATAAACATAGTACTTTGCAAGTAATTTGGTAAAAATACTCAAATGACATGAGCAAGCGATGAACTTGCCTGAACACTGCAAAGTGTTGCAGTTGGATGGTGTGGACTGACCCTTGTCCTCTGCTGCTGAAAAAAATAGCATCATTGTCTGATAAGGGCAATGGTTAAAGAAGCAATTATGCATGATTCAGCTTTTAGGGTTGTTTCCCCCCTCTTCCGATGTTTATTATTTTAGGTAGAAGGTTAATACTAAGAACAATTTAGGGATACTCTGTTTAGGATAAAATACAACCTTGAAATGTTGTCAAGGTGTTTTTATAGTCCAAAGGTATTAATGGACTTATTTTCATTATTGAAAATAATATGTGTGATTTAAATGATTATTTAAATCATCAAATTAAGACTTATTCTTGATGGTCTTCAAAAATTCCCTTTGATATTTTATTCAGGTAGAGAATTTTATGCTGATCTATTTTCATATTTTTAATTTTTTTTAGAGCTATCTTTAATTTTCTATGAATTTTTAAAGTTTCAGCATTTTTGGTTTATTTGTGAAAAGACACAATTGCCCCTGGGCCCACCTGTCGGTGCAACCCAGTGGGTTAGGTCGAACCGACCGGCCCGGTCGGGCTCGACCAGCCCCACTCTTCTCTCTCTCACTCGCTCGCGTGTCCGAACCCTAACCCTAACCCGCTCTGGCGACCCGCGTCGCCTCCGCCGTCGCCGCTTGATTCCGGCGAGCTCCGCCGGACTTGGCCCCCGCCATGGTGCGCAATCGACGCGCCCCACGACGGCGGTCACTCCTATCCGCGTCGATCTGACGCGGGCGACCTGCTGCTCTCGGCCTCGACCCCCTCTGGTGCTAGGGTTACGGGATCCGCTCGATCCCGCCGTTCCTGGCGCTCCTGGTGCTTGGACTCCGCCCTGGCTTCGCCGCCGTGGTGCGGGTGGTGCCGTGGTGCCGCCATGGCCTGGCTTGGCTTGGCGCCGCCACGCTCTGGCGTGTGCTGCCGTGGCCGCCATGGCCGTGCCTATCTGCTCACCCACGGTAAGTGCGCCACCTCTTTCTCTTCTTCGTGTTCTATTTCTTCTCCTCCTAGCTTGAGATGCGGCTACTTCTCCTCATGGAGAGGCCATCTCGTGCTGCTGCTACTGCTCTACTAGCTGCTGTTGCTATGCTTGCGTTTGCGATGCTTGTTGTTGCTGTGCGCATGCTGCTGGGCTCCTTGCTGCTGTCCTGGATGCTAGCTACTGCTGCTCTACCTGCTATGCAGCTGCTGCTGTGCTATTACCATGGCCACTGCCATTGTATCCATGCTTGTGCTTGTGCTTGTCCGTTCTTCACGTTCCTGATGCTATTCTTGCCAATTACTCAAGTGTGTTCATATATGTTGCCCTGGCTTGATTGCAGTGTGCAATCCTTGCAAGTTTTGCAAGAGCCAGTGCCTTTGGGTGCTATTTAGTGTGCTACAATTCATAGACATGCTCCCTTGAGCATGCACGTAGAGCTAAACAACACCATCCCTTGATGGTGTGCTTACGCATACAATTATATGTCATATTTATGATTATACTGCTTTGCCATTGTTCCTGTTACTGTGACTAATTCACTTGTCCGACATGTGTTGGTGCTATAATTGAGGTTTAGCATACTATAGCATGCTCTTGCAAGCTTCGGTGGTCATATGATCACCGAGTTGCTTGTAGAAAGTGCTTTATGTTGTCTCGTGCCTCACTCGTGGTTCACTCTGTGCTCATCCAGTCTTGTTTGTGCTACATACGAGCTTAGCTCTGTGTGTCTGTTGCTTGCTCAAGCATCAGTGGATGCTTGCAATGATCCTTTGGATCATCTGCAAGACTCTGTGCATCTATATCTTGGCTATTTCATTTATCTGTGTAGTTTGGATTGTTTAAACAAATAAATGATGTGAACTGTGTCACAGTGATGATCATGTTAATTGGATTAGCTTGGGCTAGAGGGATGCCAACAATTGTTGGGGACCCTAGCCCACTCTGAACCCTTCTGGGTGATGATGCTTGTGCTGGCTTGGTGGTTTAACTGTTTTGGTTGGTTGAGGTGGCCTCAGTAGCCACTCTTGGCTGCTCAGGAAGCTCCCACCCCATGTTGGCTTGCTGTGGATGAATAACTGCGCTCTGGCTGATCCCTTTTTGTTGGAATAGCCAGTAGCCTTTGCTGTTGAAACAAAATAGACACATATTGTCTATCTGTCTGATGGCACAGGTAGCTGTAGGTGCTAAGTGGTTTGGGAATGGATAGTTAGGGATTAATCCAGGTTGGATTTCTCTGGTATGTCATCTAACTGACATGCCAATGTTCCCTTGGGCAATCTCCCTCTTACTGTTCTCTAATTTGCTTGCACCAAAAGGCTTAGTAGCCAGATGATGATACAATAGGGTACTCACTCCCTTTTTGCTTCTGTGATGCAAGTGAATGCTTAAGTATGAGCAAGACAGATGCTTGCTCATGATTCTTGTGTATACCTCACTCCAGCTCCTAGGAATAGGGTTGGTGTAGAGGATTGCTTCTGGTTTGGATTTATGAGCTTGCCCTGCTCCTCCTGGCTTGCTGGTGATGCTTGATTAATTTCTGGTGATTTTGGGACAGATTGAACAGCTCTAGTTGTTCTTCCTGTTCTAGCTGTTCTTGGTGCTCTTACCCTGCTGCTTGGTCGATGAATGAACTAGGGTTCACTGTTGAAGAGGCTTTTATATGATTGGCCTTTGTTTCCCTGGTCGACAGCTCCACCTCTCCCCTTGGTGACTCACTGTGTGTGTGTGCTGCATGCACACAGCCATGTGAGCAGGCTGTGTGTGTGTGTGTCTGCTGATACACAGCACTTGGCTGTGAGAGTTGGATCAGCTCGGCAGACTTGATATTATCCACTATTTTCCATTCTTTTTAACCTGCCAAGTGGCTATGCCACTTGGCATAACATTTCCTTTGTTGCGATTGTGTGCAGGAACAAGGTGATGATCAAGATGAAGATGATCTAGTAGTTTAGGATGTATTTTATTTACTTGTAATTTTCTTCTTCTTTTTCTATTGAAGTAATTCTTGTAATGTGGTGCAATATTTATTTATTTACCTCATGAATGTTAAAACAATGTAATTTGTGTGATGATCAATAAAGCTCAAGGTTTTCCCTAATGAGCTTGTCTTATTGTTTAAGTTATTCAAAATCTTGACTCATGATTATTGTTTATTAAATTATGTCTAGTTTGAATTATGGGATATCATTTAATGTTTGAATTTGAAATTCAAATTCAAATTTGGTTTGAACTTAATCATACATCTTAACTTAGAATTCAATCATGCAACTTAAATTGGTGATGCAAACTCTCCCCTCTCATCTCAAAACCCTAATCTAGTTAGGTGAGATGCAAGTTTGTCGCACTCTCGAAACCCTAACCCTGTAAAGTGTCGAGAGAGAAACTTGCCCCCCCTTGGATGCAGTTTTTGTTTAAAAGCGCGAAATTTCCCCAGAATTTGCTATGCAGTGCACATCCCTTTCTAAAATCTACCCCTCGATCGTCTCTAAACCAGGGACATTACAGACAACTACAAAAGTTCAGATTTGTGGACACCCAAGAAAGTGAAGCTTCCTCCGGTACGTTGCGCATGAGAGCCTGAGCCTCTGATTGTTCTTGGACAAACATCCTCGGAGTGACTGCTCATACTCTAGTGTGTTCCCATGGAGGCCTCCGCCAGCACGGGAGAGGACAACGTAGGCTGACAGAGTGACAGGCACCACCCAGCACAAATAGCTTTCGATCTGCGTTGGAGTCTTGGAGAGCATGGCCTTGAGCCCTTGACCGTGGCTGTGCTAGTTTTACCTCCGGCCACCTTCTTCACGGGCTGAACGCTGGAGCGTGCAGGAAAATTTCAGGGAGCAAGAACTCACCGCATATGAGAGCCAAAACATTTCCCACGACCCCGCTTCGGTTCCCCAACGACCATGGTGAGACTGTCAGATGCAAACAACAAGAAGCGAAGTAGGTGATGTGTGCATTCCTCAGTCGCCGTTGCTTCCACCCATCTTTGGACTCTGATCAACCCCAAATACCTTGCGAAACACATAGGTATTGGTCTAGAAAAAAGGTATTGGTCTAGAACCCGACCGAACGGAAACGCCCGCGCCCAACGCTCAAGTCTCGACATCGTCCCAGCCACCTTCGACTCTTCTCCTCTCTCCAAGTCATGTTGCTGACTTGCCGCTAACCTGTCCCCTGCTGCGCCGCCTCACCGGAGCATGTCGTGGTACATACTTGCACTCGAGCGAGCGGAGCATGCCTCGACCATGGTGAGACTGTCAGATGCAAACAGCAAGAAGTGAAGTAGGTGATGTGTGCATTCCTCAGTCGCCGTTGCTTCCACCCATCTTTGGACTCTGATCAGCCCCAAATACCTTGCAAAACACATAGGTATTGGTCTAGAAAAAAGGTATTGGTCTAGAACCTGACCAGAACGGAAACGCCTGCGCCCAACGCTCAAGTCTCGACATCGTCCCAGCCACCTTCAACTCTTCTCCTCTCTCCAAGTCATGTTGTCGACTTGCCGCTAACCTGTCCCCTGCTGCGCCGCCTCACCGGAGCATGTCGTGGTACATACTTGCACTCGAGCGAGCGGAGCATGCCTCTTGCTTGAGCATCTTGTAGTACGGTATGCTGATGACTACCGCTTTGTCTGTCGCGCTGGCTAGCGCACCCACACTGCGAAGGAGAGTAGTCCAAGACCGACCTCATGGGCACCAGCGATCGTCGGCACGCAAGCGCAACGAAGCCCAGGCAGCGGCTGGGGAGGGTTTCATAGGCGCAGGCGATTTGCGACGGAGACGGTGGGTTTGGGCAGCTGTGCAGAAAGATGTAGAAAGAGCTTTTTTTTGAAACAAAGATACAGAGAGAGTTTGTTAAGCGGATTTCTTTAGAATCAGATAGAGTTTGTTAGATGCCAAGTCGTGTGAGATAAGAGCATCCCCACTCGTTGGCGCTCCCCACGCCCAAATCCGGACGAAACAACCGCCGGATTGGACGAAATTAAGTCGTGGGGAGTACCGTATTTCCAGTCGTCCACCCGGAGTTCGGCGGATAGAGTTTAAATTCAAACAAATCGCCGTCCCGCGCTACAAGTACGGCCAGTTGATCGGCAAAAGGAGCAAAAGGATCAGCCACAGATCGGCGATCGGAGGGAAATTACACGGAGACAGGCTCGTCGGCAGTCCCGGCCGGCACGGCGGTGTCCGACGGACCAGTTTCCTCACACGTCGTGGCCGAAGCGGCTCCGGCGGCCGACGAGGAAGCAGCGGCAGTGGACGTCGAAGCAGCCGCAGTCGACGAGGTAGATGGTGAGGTAGACGAGGTAGGAGCCGGTGGAGACGACGAAGGACTGGCCGGAGGGGCTCGGAGGATGTCGCTGCGGTGGCCCTGGTACCATTTCCTCGTCTCCTCGTCCATCAGTTCCATGTCGCCGCCGCCCATCAGGAACGCCAAGTCTGTGTTCCTCTTCTTCGCCGCCGCCGTCGTCTTCAGCAGGGCGATCCGGGCGCCTTGGTTGGCGAGCATCTCCCGCCACCTGACGTCGAACTTTTCGCTCCTCCCGTCGGCGTGCGACCTCAAGTCGGCCCAGCACTTATCGATCGACGCCTGCATCCTGTCGGCGGGATTGCCCGTCTTTTTGATCTCTTTGAGCTTCTTCTGGTCGAGTTCAGGGCGCCCTTCCGCCGCGCCAGCCGCCGGGGCGTCGGGGTTGTACGGCTCGGTCTTGCTCTTCGAGAGGGTCGTGCGGGTTTCCTTCCACTTCTCGCAGTTCTCGAGGCGGGCGTAGACGTTCGGGAACTTGAACCGCATGCCGGTGTCGTCCGTGTACATGTCCAAAGCACGGCGCAGCCGGGGAAAAAGAGTACGGCGATACGGGTCAGCTCACGACGGTGTGCCTCGATGATGCGGGGTCGACGGAGCGTACCTTTGCTCCAAGTCGTGGCCGCCGATCGGCCGTTCTTCAACCTCCTCCTCGTATGTCGTGCCATTTGCTGCACGCCGTCCGCATGATCCCCCAATGGGTGGCCATTGCCTTGTCTCCCGGTACAAGTTCATGTTCGTCTTGTTGAAGTAGGGATCGACGAGTTTGCGTTCCTCGTACGCTGCTTCACTCGAAGCCAATACGTGTCGAACGACTGATTGGCTCCGATTATGCCGTTCATGGACACGGTCATCCAAGCTTCGGCGAGGCACTCCTCTTCCTTCGGCGTCCATTTGATACGCGGTTCGGCAGGCGGCGACTCCTTCTTCCTCTTCTTCTTCCCCTTCGATAGGTTGACGGCGGCTTGAGTTGTCTCTCCTTCTTCTTCGTCTTCTTCTTCGACGGCTTGGCTTCCGTCGGCAACATCCTCCACATGATCCTTGCGCGCTGCCACAGCTGCCGTCGCCCTCGCCTCCTCTTGCGTGAAGAACCCCGGGCTCGCGGCGGCGGCGTCCATGAAGAACCTCGGGCTCGCAGCGGCGGCCATGGAGCCGGAGGTGATCATCTCGTGGACCGC
This sequence comes from Lolium rigidum, assembly GCF_022539505.1. Taxonomy (NCBI): domain Eukaryota; kingdom Viridiplantae; phylum Streptophyta; class Magnoliopsida; order Poales; family Poaceae; genus Lolium; species Lolium rigidum. Next base: position 303,028,097 of record NC_061514.1, on the reverse strand, counting down.
CTCTTCGTTCGGCGCCGCCGTCGCACCGAACGGGAGCGGCCCTCGTCGCATGACCGGCGAGGTGCCCTCGAACTGGCCGCCGCTGCCGCCGATGTCAAGCTCGGGCGGCGACGGCGTGAACCTGGACGGTTGGACGTAGGCGCCCTCTTGGAACATGGCAGTCGGCGACGGCGAGTACATCGTAGGGGAGAAGGACGACGGGGAACTGCTTGTACCTTGCGCCGGCCATTGGCCGGGGAACATGGAGCCGCCGCCGCCGCTGAAGGCCATGCTCATCTTCCTCGCTTGCTCCTCCTGGGCCGCCGCCGCCGACCTCTTAGCGGCGGCTTTTTTCACCCTCTCCGCCCTGCCGCTTGTTTCCACCTCGCGCCGTTTCTCGTCCGCCGCCCACTCTGCGTTCGTCATGCTCGGCGGCCGCTCCTCTCTTCGCCCGCGGCTTCCTCGTCGTCCCCTTCGGCGGCATTGTGGTGGACGAGAAGATGAGGAGGAGAGCGGTGGTGGACGAGAAGACGCCGCCGGGAACTGGAACTGGAAGACGAGGGGAATGGACAAATTCGGCGGGAGAGAATGGGGATATGCAAGCAAATTGAAGGGAATGGAGGGAATGGAGGATTTGGTTTTCCTGTCGCCGACTACGCGGGTCCACACGGCGTTTCGCGCCAAAAAGTTTTATCTGGAGTCCCCGAGCGCGCCCCGGGGGACCGGGGATGGCGTGGGCTCGCCGGATGGATGAAGGGCCAAATCCGGACGAAAACGAGTAACCAGGGGCGTTACTGGGCCGATTTACGCCGTCCGGATGGAAAAACCGTCGCTCGGGGGCCTCGTCGGGGAGACGAGTGGAGATGCTCTAAGTCTTTCTTATATCTCTCCCATTGAGGTTATTTGCAACAGAAAAAAAAAAACACTCCGGGGGAGATGAGCGGATTATGGTATGCGGTTGGGATTACAAAGAGGTGCGAGCGTTTTTAGGAGAGGATTGGAGGGAGTGCGGGGTGGCATGTTGTTTGTAATTTTTGGACGTGGGGGTATTATTGTCCATCCTAAAAATGTGACACCAGGCATTCACCAGTTTACTCTTAATAGTAGAGATTGACTGGACAAGGGATAGAGATAGTTGTGTGAAATTAGATGCTCTACCTAGTTCAACCAGAAAACCAATTTAGTGAAAATGATTACTAGTTAATTCAATACCTCTCCTCATGTCTAGGCCGGTGGTGTTTTTATAGATCCCGCACGGCGGAAGGCGTGGTGTTCGTGGAGGCGCACGCTGACGTGCGGCTGCAGGAGTTCGGGTCGCCGCTGGTGCCGCCGTACCCCTGCGTCGACGAGCTCATATGCCAAGTGGACGACCTTAGAGCTGTCGTCGGGAAGCCCTTGCTCTACTTGCAGGTATGTATATATATTCCAGCGCCCCAACTTTTTAAATTTTGCAAAGGTGAAGATAAATACTGTCAAAAGAGACTGTTACGTGCTAACTGTAACAAGAAAATGGTACTCCCTTCATCGTTTCAATGAATAAGACGCATCTTTAAAAATCGAGGTAACTAAAGTTTGAACAATATTTTTAATTACAAGAAACTATCAACACCTATAGTATTGTGTAGATATCAAATAAAATTATATTTCATAATGTAAGTTACAATATTGATTTTGTATTGTACAGTTTAATAATTCTTTTTTGTAAAAACTCAAGTCGAACTTTAAATAGTTTTACTTTTTGAAATAATATATGCCGAGGTAGTATTAGGAGTAGTCAAGTATACACAAAAAACAGTAAAACGGTGAATTTAGAGAGCAGTTTATCTATCAGATCAGTCAACTGTACCTATTTAGTTAATTGATGTTTATACATATGGATGTAGATAACGGAATTCAAATGTGGAGGCTTCGCCCTCGCGCTGACCATGTGCCACAACATCGTCGATGCCTTCGGCAAGATCCAGCTCTTGAAATGCATAATTGACCTAGCGCGAGGTCAAGCAGTTCCTTGGGTCTTGCCTTCATGGGAAAGGCATCTTTTCGTATCCTCTGTGGAGGCTGCATCAGAATATTATCAAGCTCACAACAACGCTAAATTGTCGCCGGCGGAGACACCACCAATGATACTTGAGGAAATGGCGACCCGCACCTTCCTCTTCGGACCAAGGGAGGTAGCCGCGCTGCGGGTCTCTCTTCCGGCGCGCCTTGCCCGATCCGCCACTGTGTTCGAGCTTATCACGGCGGCGGTGTGGCGATGCAGGACGGCGGCGCTAGAGCACGCGCCTGACGAGCGTGTGTGCGTCTTATTCCTCACGAATGCCCACGGGAGCTGGAAGCGTGATTCGCCACTCCCCCAGGTTTCTATGGGAATGCGGTCTTCACCACGATAGCAGAGGCCGTTGTCGGCAAGCTGTGTGGGGGTCCATTGACATACGCAGTCGAGCTTGTGCATGAGGCCAAGATCCACATGACAGACGAGTATGTGCGGTCGGTGTTGGACGTCCTAGCAAGAGGCGAGCGTTACGTGAACGTGGCGCTGGACAAGGCCTTCATAGCGACGGACGTATCTCGCTCTGGGAACCACTTGATGGACCTGGGCTGGGCAGAGCGTGTCGGCGGCGGTGGTTCAATGGCCGGTGATATTGTTAACAGGCTGACGAGTGCTTATATGAGCTGCAAGAACGCCAAGGGCGAGGAGTGTGTCATGGTACCTATTTCCTTGCCTGTGCTGGCCATGGAGAGGTTCGTGTCTCAGCTCACCGCGGTGACCAAGGAGCTAGCAAGGAGCTCTTTGTAGGAAATTAAGAAGAACTTCAACTTTGATCTGATTTGCATTACGTGGGCTGTTGTTACATGAATTTTTAGGGTTCATCTATATATCAGCCAGCGTGTAACATCCATCCGATTTGCATCATGTAGGTTGTGGTTTGTCACGTGTTGTAAGTATATATTATTTCAAAACTAGCTAAGTTGTCTTTTCCTATTCATTTTGCAGCCGGGATTTGTAATAATGGAAAATGCCAGTATGAATTATTGTTAAGATTTGACCACGGATCAATTGTATCAAAGCACATGAACACGGCACACTCAAATTCTTATTGCCAAGGACTCCAACCACGCCCTTTGTCTTTTCTTTATCGGATTTGCGAAACATCAGCTGCCTGAGAATAACTCATATATGTAGGTCCATGTCGCCTCTTTGTGGCGTTGACAAAGGCAAGTGTCACACATCATGGGCTAGGGCATCAGGCATACCTACGTTGTTCTGTAGAGCCTCCAAGTTCATACATGAACGGTATGATTGGAATGTTAGGAAAATAGGAGACAAAAATAAGTGGCAGTAAAACAGTGTGAGTAAGTTTGAAATTCCGGAGCTGTCCCAAGGGTCGGGTCGAGTCTTCTATCCCTACTAATAATCCACAACCTTAATTGCATAGATCATGTGTTCCTTAAGTTGGATCCAAATGCTGATCTAAAAGTGACGTATCCATGTTCATCCTTGGTATCTCAGATGAAGTGAAAGGCGTATGGTTGGTTCATGCTGTTGATAAAAGGAATAACAACCATATCATACAACATGGCACCATATCTTCTGCTTCCGGTGCACACTTGTCTGCAACCATGCTTCATGCAACATCAGAGTGATGAGCCCTGCTCCGGTGCTCCCCCTAAACAAAGTTGAAGTGTCATAGTTGAGTTTTTTTTTCTGTGTTGGGTCCACCGAAAACTATATATATTGAACCCATGTATACCCGTCTGTATTGATAAGGTATGTGTACCTCACATAAGAAAAAAAGAGGTCATGTAACCAATTAATGATCTCATCCGCCTAAGTACAGCCCCACGTCGTACAAAAACGAGGTACAACACAACGCTTCCAGGGGAGGAGCACCGGAGCAGAAGTGCAGAGTGATATCATATGAGCCAGCAACATCATCACAAATATTGGTTGATAGCAACATCAAAGGACATCAGGTGAAGCAGAAATATGGATATCAACAAAGTGAACATGATATTTTCTAGTGATAATCATAGGACACAAAGTACACACTTAACTATGAGTCGAAGTAAAATTGCAAGCATCAACTGGAAACAACCAAACAGGAACATAGTGCAATTATACTCGACTAGTCTCCAAATATAGTGTACAATCCACTTGAGAGCTATAACGTGGTGGGCAACGGAAACAGCCAAACAGGAACGTGGTGGGCTGTGAACTCAGGACCTCTACCTCTTGGAACCGTCCTGCACCTCATACAGTCAGACTGGTCCACATGCGATTCAGTAAAATGTATCTCGACAATGGAGAAAAGAGTGGCCCCGTGATGCAGCTCCAGCAGGCTCTGGCGAAGGGGATCCCACTGGAGCAACTTCCAGAACTGATTCTTAATAATTGCAATTTTTGTCTACTCTGCAACTGCAAGTGTAGCTAGTATGCTGAATCCTGCCAGGTTAGCACTAAATTCTGTTTGCCTGCATCCCATGTACAACTACAAACCACGAAGGCCGGCTCCTTAGCCAGTTATCCCTACCGGAGAGATGGGCTTGGCATGCCCGCCTCTAAGTATTGCTATCAACAGCTCCTCCCTGCCATTTCCGCCGTCAATTTCTTGATTCGCCGCTGGCCTGCAGCCACTTCCACATCTCGGTGACAAGATAACATCGACTGATTTTGGACCTGCCCACTGCTAGCTGCTGCAAGACTACTCACACCCGGCTGGTATGTAGACAAATCCCTGACAACATTGCTTGTGAATTGCAAGCATTAGTTACAGAAGTATATCTGGGAGGGCTACACATAGTGTGCAATGTGCAAATGAAACTTTTGATGGATGAGATTTTTAAAAAAATTAGGCAATCAAGAGTACCAAGTGTAAGATGTGCTTACATGACCTTGGAATTCATGTTTTTTACTGAACATGATAATGTGCTACTGTATTTGCATTTTTAAGGATTGTTCTGTCTATTCCAGACTGTAAGGTACTATGGTCTCAAGGTTTGCATGTATCTGAAACAGAGTCGTGAAAATTCCTTCATTCCAGGCAGCGCGGAAGTGCAAACAGAAGCAGATTATAGCATGGACGGAGGACTGTTAGCTCTATGGAATCACCAGTCGATGCAAATCCTGGTGCTGCTCAGCCTCGGGCTCCAGTTCGTCCTATTCATCTTGGCTGGGGTCCGCCGGCGTGAAGATGCGCCGGTTAGAAGGTTCATCCTCTGGCTAGCATACCTCATGGCTGACTCCACTGCCATATATGCTGTTGGGCACCTTTCGTTCAGCAGCATCGTGCAGGTGCATCCGCTCGTCACGTTCTGGGCGCCATTCCTCCTGCTGCATCTCGGCGGCCCGGACAACATCACCGCCTACGCGCTCCAGGACAACCAGCTCTGGCTTCGCCACCTCCAAACCCTTGTCGTGCAGGTCCTCGGAGTAGCCTATCTCCTCCTCTACCGGAACATGGCTGGTGGAAATTTGCTTGGGCTCGCCACCGTCTTGATGTTCGCCCTCGGCGTCGTCAAGTACGGGGAGAGGACTTGGGCGCTGAAGTGTGGCACCCTGGAGAGCATTGGCAGCTCAGGCAAGGCGCAGCCACCGGCCATCCACAAGCATTTCCACCCTCAGGACAAGGCGACGGATGAGGAGTTCCTCCTGCGAAGAGCGCACTCGCTGTTCCACATCTGCAAGCGCGCTATTGTCGATTCCTCGGTGATTGAGGAGGACACCATGGAAGGCCACGAAGAGTACACCGCCGTAATGATGGACAGATTGGAGCTATGGAAGCTGATGGAGATCGAGCTCTCCCTAATGTATGACCTCCTGTACACCAAGGCATCTGTGGTCCACACCTCGTTGGGCTACCTGGTACGTGCCGTCTCGCCAGTCATCACTGCCACCTCGCTGGTGCTGTTCAACTTAACTGGCAAGGACGGCCACAATAGAGACGACATTGCCATCACCTACATCTTGCTGGGAGGCGCCTTATTTATGGAGACGACGTCACTCATGAACGCGCTAGGATCTTCATGGACATTTGCATTCCTGAGCAGCACCAAGTGGCACTGGCTTAAATACACAGCCCTGTGCAGCCGGAGATGGGACAGGCTTCGGCGCCTGGTTGTGTCTCTTCACCATGTTGTCAAGGGAGGGGCTGCTAGCGCCAGCAGGTACAAGTCAAGGAAGTGGTCGGGAACCATCGGGCAGTACAACATGCTGCACTTCTGCACTCGCCCTGCCAACACACTCACCAGCCCTCTGCTCGGAAGGCTTGCAAAGCTGGTTGCACCCAATGAGTGGTGGAACAGGAAGCATTACTCAGGGACCGTTCAACTGTCAACTCCGGTGAAAACATTCATCTCTGAGTACATGACACGGTTGTACAGCAAAGGGAAGTTCAACACCGGCATGCTGAGGAAGAAGTGGGGTGAGGACCCGCTGGACCGTCTTGGATTGTACGAGGGCATTCTCAAAGAATCCCTCGGCGTCGAGTTCCAGGAGGGCATCCTCATCTGGCACCTTGGCACCGATGTTTTCCTGGCCAAGAGCTGCACAGCCAAGGACGCAGCCGACCGTGTGGAGGCGATCAAGGTGCTATCCAACTACATGATGTTCCTCCTGGTGGATCGCCCCTTCATGCTGCCAGGCCAGCCCCAAAACAGGTTGTACAAACGAACCTGCGAGAAACTGGTCAGCATGCGACCAGCCAATCCCAAGTACCCGAGCCGTCAACGCAATGGTAGGATCAAGAATCTATTCAGCGTGTACGACGGCCCAGGCAGCTCCAGGGACACCGAGATGAATGACCTTGCCAACAACTTGTACGACGAGTACGTGAACCGGGAGTTAAGCAACGTTGCACCTCGTCTCACTCACGTCGCAAGACTCGCCGAGAAGCTGCTGGAGAAGGAGAGAGATGGAACGGCTGACACCCTGAAGCTTGTCCTTGACGTGTGGATGGACATTCTCATCTATGCGGGAAACAAGTGCAGCAGGAATTCCCATGCCCAGAAGCTCAACAGTGGTGGCGAGATGACTACCATCCTCTGGCTTATGGCAGAATACCTGTACCAAGTGTCTCTCTAGTAGAGTAGTAGCCGTAGTCATGCAAAGAGATGGCGTACTATAATCTATTAATTACGGAAGTGCACTGCTAGATTTCCTCTCTGTAAGACTGTTAATATCCCTGTGTTCTTTATTTTTTACGCGTTTGGTCTTTTTTCCAAACGATCCACCTGGACCGGATTTCATTACCGCGAGATAACGAAACCATACAGCATAGTATCTCTTGCCAACCTGGCAAGTTACACAAGTTCTAGCTAACGAAACGTAGCACGAGATATACACAAAGGCCGCCAAAAGGCAAGCAGACAACCTGAAACAACCAGGAGTTTTCCACCTAAATCGAGCAACACACCAGAACAACTGAAACGAAGGTCACCAACAGGAAACCACCCCTATCAAACGGCTACAACCAAAAGCATCAAGCGATATCTGTGTGATCTTCCTCCTCCATATTATCTGCTTCATCAACGAAGTCCTTTGTCCACGTCCAGGTCCCGTCCGAGCTTCTCCAGCGGTTCTTGAGGCAGTGGCCAGTTTCAGGAGTCCATCAGCTCCTCGACGCAGCTCATCAGCATCTTTTTCACCATGGCTACCTGCCCAATAATTCATAAAAACAGTAGAGTAGCTGATTAGCTCAACAGGGTCTTTGATCAATTTATGATCAAAGCAGGATCTATTTCTAAGCTTCCAAATTGCCCAGCAGATCGCAGCCAACCCCGCAATCTGCGTGTTTCTGCTTGCAGGGATGAATTGGGGGATCCACCAAAAGAATTGTGTGAAAGATCCAGGCCTAGATCTTGCTCCAATCAAATTGCCAACTGCGCTCCAAACAAACTTTGCAGCTGGACAGGAGAAGAAAAGATGAGAAATGGTTTCAAGCCCATTGCAGAACTAACATGTGGCACTTCCCTGCCAGTTTCTCTTCAACATGTTATCTTTTGTGGCAATGGCATTGTGCCAGATCATCCAGAGCCAGATCTTGATCTTCCGAGGGATTTTACTCTTCCATAGGTGTTTGAAAGTTCTATCTCTGCCATTGATGCTTAAGTGATTATAGACTGATTTAACAGAAAACTTGCCATTTTTTGTCCATTTCCAATGGGGTTTATCTTGTGCAACAGATAACACAGTCTGGGACATTATTTGATTCAAACCATGAATTTGCAAAGCAATATCAGGTGTCATCCATCTTCTGAAGGAGAAGCTCCAGTTCATGTCTGCTGCCTCAGCCACAGTCACATTCTGTTCCACACAAATATCATAGATTTCTGGGAATCTGTCTTTTAGAGGAATCTGATCACACCATGCATCACCCCAGAAGCTTGTGTCTTTGCCATTCCCCACCTTCATTCTTCTACCTCTTAGATAAATCTGCTTCACCTGTAACATATCAGACCATAATGGGGAATCTCCAAGCCTTTTCCTGGTATGATAAATACCCCCATGACTCATATATTTTTGTTTCATCAGATCTTGCCAAGGTCCAGTTTCATTTTCCATTTTCCACCACCACTTGCACATAAGACTGATGTTGAACCAATGGAGATTTTTTATACCCAAACCACCTTTTCTTTTTGGTTTACAGATCCACTTCCATTTAACAAAATGGTATTTCCTTTTGTCAGCACTTCCAGCCTGGAAAAAGATCCGATGGGTTTTTCAAGTTGCTCAATAGTTGACTTATGGAGCAGACCTCATTGACATTTGATAGACGACCACACCTGGACGGACATGCATCAATCTTGACAACTCTCCCTCCAATAGACATGGCATTTCCAACCCAACCACTCATTTTCTTCTTTGTCTTTTCTCCCAGAAACTTCATCTCAGCAACTGTTGGTCTTCTGGCACACACAGGTGTGCCCAGATATTTTATGGGCCAATTTCCTTGCTGACAGTTGAAGAGAGAAGCAAAGAAGTGTGCCTTCACCTCATCATCTAGTATCATCATGACCTCACTTTTCTCAAAGTTAATTTTAAGTCCAGACATAGACTCAAAAATATACAGAATGAGTTTCAAATTCACTGCTTGTTCAGCATTGTCTTGAATGAGTAGAATTGTATCATCAGCATATTGAAGTAGGGCAACACCATTCTCTACCAGGTTGTCTGCTAGTCCAGAGATGAGGCCATTCTGCTGTGCTAGAGAGATCATTTTTGACAAGCTGTCATATTGAACAAAAAAGGGGCAAAAGGGTCCCCCTGTCTCACACCTTTACAGCTAGCAAAATATGGACCAATATTATCATTCACCTTCACACTCAAGGTACCATTTGTTACAACCTTTTTGATCCAAACCAGCCAGCTGTCACTGAAACCCTTTTGTGAGCAACAGTCAAACAGGAAATTCCAGTTTACCTTGTCATAGGCTTTTTCAAAATCAATTTTCAGCACAACCCCCTGCTGCTTCCTATATTTACTTTCTCTCAAAACTTCCTGGAGCAGCATAACACCATCTGTTATGTATCTTTCTTTGATAAAGGCAGTTTGATGAACAGATAAAAGTTTATTCATGACTGGAGTTACCCTGACAGTGAGAGTCTTGGTGAAAATTTTGAACAGAACTTGTAAGAGACAAATAGGCCTGTACTTTTGGATCCTATCAGCTTCATCACTTTTGGGGATTAAGGTAATAATACCATAATTAATGCTGGCCAGGTCAATTTTATGTTCATGTAAATCATGGAAAACTGCCATTATATCACTTTTGATAATGTCCCAGCATGATTGATAGAATTCTATTGGGAACCCATCAGGGCCTGCTGCTTTGTTCTTCTCCATCTGGTCCACCACCTCTTTAACTTCTTTTTCAGTAAACTCTCTGGATAGCAACTCTCTATCTGTATCATCCAGTTTTTCAGCATTGTTCCAAATATCTGCATTCAATCTGACCCCTCTATCTTCTGCTGGACCAAACAGCTCTTTGTAAAACTGAGTAGCATGATTTAACAAAGCATCATCACCATGAATAGTAGAATCATTATGTTTCAAAGAGAAAATCTTTGATTTTCTTTTACACCCATTGGCCATTCTATGGAAATAAGCAGTATTACAGTCCCCTTTCAGCAACCAGTTGTCTCTTGCTCTTTATCGCCAAAAACTTTCCTCCTTCTCAAGGATATCAAGCATTTCTTGTTGCAAAGTAGTTCTTTTTAAGATGTCAGGGGGCAGCAAAGGAGAGAACTCTTCTTGCAATTCCAGTTCAGCAAGTAATAGAGAAATTTCCCCTTTTCTTTTTTTATCTCTCCCCCTCAAATTATGTCCCCAGCCTTTCAGACTATTCTTGACAAGTTTGAGTTTCTTCTGCACCCTGTCTAGACTGTTCCTTGCCCTAACCTTTTGTTGCCAGGCTCTACTCACTCTAGCCAGAAAATCATCTTCTTTATCCAATTTTTCTCAAACCTGAACTGGAATTTTTTCTTTGATTTTCCTTCCATGGTGTCAAGGATAAGAGGATTATGGTCAGAAACATCTCTATTTAACTTGTGAACTGTTGTCAAGGGAAACAAATCTTCCCAATCACTGCTCATCAGGAATCTGTCAAGCTTCTCAAGAGTAGGATCATTTTGATTGTTTGTCCAAGTATATTGACCACCAGACAAATGAATATCTCTCAAAGCATAAGTATTGATTATTGAATTGAACATATCTGTCCATCTGTTGGATCTCAAGCACTTATTCTTCTCAGAGGAAAATCTAACAATATTGAAATCTCCTCCAATAAGAAGAGGATATTTTTGGTCACTGCAAACCATGCCAAGCTCTACCAGAAAATCTTCCTTATCACAGATTTGTGCAGCACCATAAACAATCACCAAACACCACTGCATTCTGAGTTTAAGATCCATCAAAGTAACTTTGATGAAGAATTTGCCAACCACAGTATCAGTAATGGAGAATCTGGATAGCCTAAAACCACCCAGAATTCCACCACTTCTACCAATAGAACCAATCCATTTCCACTCAAATACATTCTGTGGATCTATAGCTCTGAAAAAAGCAGAGGAGAAATCTTTCTTAATGGTTTCCTGCAGACCAATGAAATCCACCTCTTGTTCTCTAATAAAGTCAGCCAAAAAGCAGCTCATACCTTTCTTCCCCACCCCCTGCAATTAAGAGTTGCACCAATCATAGATATCTTGGATTCTTTTTCCTACATCTGGTTCCAGTGACAATGCCACACAAAGGGTGATCATTGCTCACCTTCCCCGAGGCAGCACTTGATTTTGATTGTGCTCCTCTATAAGAGTCACCTGATTTTGTTAGTGACTCTTTTGATTTTCCAGATTTGATCACACTCCTCTTTTTTCTTCTTTTTTTCCTGGATAAAACAGGTGTAAATCCTTCTTCATCTTCACCACCCTGATCTTTGTCAAAACCCAACAGCATAATCCTTTCTGAATCTGACTCAGCTTCTGTTTCAGTGACACATTGAACAGTAGCAATAGCATGTCTAGCTTGCTCTAGATCTTTCAGATAATTGATTTTTTCCATATCAAAGGTTTCTGGATTAATCCCCATTTCTAGGGCCCTTTCAAGGATATCATCATCATCAAGTAAAGCAAAGGAATTATGAGAAGTTAAGTTTGTACCTGATACATCTCTTGCAGCAGCAGTTTTAGTAGCCTTGTCAGCAATCTTGATGGAATGTAAGTCTTGTGAGATAATCCTGGAGCTCATGCGAATAGTTTGAGCACCACCACCTGCTGGAGGTAAATATTCATCAGTTCTTGTTGCAGTAGCCTCCACACCTTCAGGGTTATCAACCTGAGACAAGGGGTCCTCCTGAGTGCCACCAGCTTCAGGTTGAGATCCTCCCTCAAGAACACTTGCATCATTTCTTTCACGCTGAAGACTAGGAACAGCTAGAGCAAGGATCCCCTGACCAGGGTTGATGTATTGAACAGAAGTAGCAGCACCCTCAGAATCAGAACTGCCATAGTCAACTTTTTCTTCAGAACCCTCTTCTTCATTGGTTGTCTCCAGAATAGGACCCAGTTCCTTTCTGTATTGTTTCTGGAACATATATGCTTTATCACTGCCAGATTTCGACAGGTTGTGTAAGAAGTGAACATAAGATGAAGAAGCAGAAGCAGTAGATGAAGCTTGCCCAGGGGACACCTCTCTTGAAGCAGAAGCATCAAATGGACGTGTAGAATCACCAGAAACTGTCAAAGGATTAGAGCCACCTGTATTTTTCCCATTCCCAACACCTTCACATGTGTCTTGCATTGGTTCAAAGAGCTTTCTCTTGCCTGTGATCTTGTCAGGGTTTACATAAATAGCTGCAGCCAATTGTCTGTGAGAAGCATTAGTCCTATCATTGTTTCCATTGAATTACACGTTTGGTCTAAGGCACAAATTCTGAAACTGAATTTTCTTTCTAGTTTGCTTACAAAATAATATAAATGTTAATACATCTTCGTCACACACAAACATGATGACTTGATAAAAGAAATATTAAAATTATTTTTTGGATTGGATGTGTGAAATCACATGAACAGATATATTTAAAAAAATATGGTTGGACATGATGACTTCGACACACTTAAGTCTCATAGAGTGACATGCTCCTATTTGATCAACAAGATAATAAAAACCCATTATATGTTTCGTTGAAAATAGTTAATAAAAAGCAAACAAAGGAATTTATGGCTGGACATTCTCGTCTACGCGAGCAACAAGTGCAGCTGGAATTCCCATGTGCCCAGAAGCTCAATGGTGGCGGTGAGATGATGATCACCTTGTGGCTTATGGCAGAACAGCTATACCAAGTGTCTCTCTGGTAGGCGCCAGTCATGCAAAGAGTGCTGTACTGCATTAACTAGGAGAGTGTGCCACATCGACGAAACACGCCTATACTATCTATCAAAAACAAGAAAAATTCTAAACACGGGTAAAATCATATTTATAGTGTCCTAGATGTGCTATTTTTGTAAAAGTTTCACTAAATGGGGTAACATGTGTCACAAATGTACAACTGTAGGGTAAAAAGTAGAATTCACTCTTTAAAAAACATCTCCTCAAGAGGCTTTCCACATAGTTTTGCAATAAGGAAAAAAAGAAAACAAGTAAAAACTGCTAGTATTGCTTCCAAGATGGAATTAAGAATACCATGGCCATAGCCGATGTGGTGATGCTTGGTATGGATTCAGTCGTGTCATCGATAACGGCCTTCGCCTCCGGGTAGTCTTCTGATGTGCTTACTGTTTCATGATAATCTGAACCACCCGACGGATGAACATTACTGAGTGAGCGAGCGAGTAAAACACTCAAAAAATTGTCAGTGAAAAAATTGCCAATCGTACTACATATACTTACCTCCGGGAATAGGTACCCAATCCGAAGCTCCCCCATGTTTGGATTGTGACGCAGGCTAGTCCGAGAAGCTGAACTGGATTAGCATTTGGAGAGTTTAAGGTAGGGCAGACATTAGGAAATGGAAATAAAACTAATGGAACGAGGATCACCGAATGAATCAAGCCAATGCATCTTTAACTTGTGTATAGATCAAACCAGTACCTGTTCTCATATTAACAGTTAGCAATCAACAAGATACCCACAAAGAAAATGAGAGCAGCAGCGAAGCACACTAGCAATCATCAGCGAAACACACACACACGCACAGAGAATAATCTTTCTGTCTAATCTCTCAGACGCAGGAGCAATCCGCTCTATCTCTCGCTGCCAGCAGCAGAGCAGGACCATGGGTCTACAGCAAGTAACAGCAACAGCAATTAGAGTTAGCGACAGAGCGCAGCGGAGGTGCGCGACCTGGTCAAGCTCGGCCAGCACGCGGGGTCGCGAACCGGCCGGAGGTCCTGGCCTTCTCCCGGCCGCGCTCGTCTGCGCCGGCGCCGGGCCGGGCTCCGCGCGCGTCGTGTGGGAGTCGGAGGACTCAGAGTACGTCAGCGAGAGGAACTGCGTCGCCGCCGTCCAGCCGCAGACGCGGCGAGGAAGCCCGATCCGGCGCCGAGGGCTGGACCAGGGAGAGCGAGCGGTCTGCAACGTCGGCGATGTAATTGAGGCGAAGGCGGAGGCGGCGGGCGGGGCTGTGGTGGTTTTTTTCGTTTTTTCTTTAGCCATCTTCCACGCATTCCGTTCACTACGGGTGTGTTTGTTAGCCTGAGCCAACTCAGAAAATCTGTGCTCATCCCACTTTTCCCACAGAGACAGTATTTGTTAGGTTGGGTGGACTCACAGGGCTAAGCTCAGTTCATGCGGAAAACGGCTCTGGGCCTGGCTGAGTTGAGAAGCAGAAAACGAGCTTCGCATGTGAGCCTGGCCGACTTGACCCGAAAAATTGCGTCGCGCGCGTCCGCGAAAGACCTCCCGCTCGGCCCCGCGTTAGGGCAACTCCCACCCTCGTTCTTTTTCCTCCCCTTTCTCCCACCTGCGCCTCCCGAGCCGCCAGTCCTCTCCATTCCCCAATCCCGCCGCCGGCAAGCATGAGGGGCACGGCGTGGTCGTGAGCCGCCTCTCCGCCCCGCCGCTACTCGTTGACGCCGCCCACGGCCAGCCGCCCCGCCGCCCCGCCGCTCCTCGTTCGACGCCACCGGCGGCCAGCCGCCCCGCCGCCCCGCCACTCCTCGTTGTCGCCGCGCACGGCCAGGCGCCCCACCGGACCAGGTCTACCACCGCCGGTCTCGCCGACATCAAGCTTTCTCCGCGTCGGTAGGAGCTGCACCGCCAGCACCCGATCTGCACGGCCACCACTCCGTCCCCTTCTCCAACCGTGGTATTTGAGGTAGTTCCTCCCTCTGTTTCTTTGCAAAAAACTGTGGATTACATCTGATATCTTTAGATTTCAATGTTGTGGACAGTAGGAGTAAGGTTGTATGCAATTGTATGGATGATGAATACTTGATATGTCCTGTTTGTTTCATTCCAGTGTGTGAAAATGAGTTGTTTTTGTTTCTTTAGATGGATGATTTGGCAAAAAAACGACGTCAACTAATCGTGCAAGCAGCCGGCCTTGCAGCTGCATTGGGAGCTTACATGATTTTTATCTCAAGGAGAGCTAGAAACCAAACTCCAATGTTATTAGGTCGTAGGATTGATATGGATATAGCTAGGGAATCAAACTTGAGATATATCTATCATTCTACCGACATAAATTGCTCAAATCAGCTTAGAATGAAAAGAGCTCCCTTTTTTCGCTTGTGCAATTTGTTTAGAGAGAGAGAATTATTGAAAGATAGTATTCATACTTCCATTGAGGAACAAGTAGCCATGTTTCTCCTTGTAGTTGGCCACAACACAAGGTTTCGAGCTCTTCAACCGATTTTTAGAAGATCTATTGAAGTAATAAGTAGGTATTTTAAGGCTGTGTTGTATGCTGTTGGAGAGTTGCGAGGTGAGATGATCCGTCCTCCCTCCAGTAATATACACCCTAAAATTCAGGAAAACACCCGCTTCAATCCTTACTTCAAGGTAATCTACTTTTATTTGGAAAACGCTATATATTCATCTTGTCCTCCGTCCACTCATACTTACATATTTATGAACTAGGATTGTATTGGAGCAATTGATGGAACACATGTCATGGCTAGAGTCCCAACAAATATCTCGGCCGCCTTTAGGGGTAGAAAAGATGGTACTACCCAAAATGTTATGGCTGCGGTAGAATTCGATTTAAGGTTTACCTATATACTGGCTGGTTGGGAGGGGTCAGCCCATGATGCTCTCATACTCGCGGATGCTGTGGAGAGGGATGATGGGTTGTCATTACCTCCAGGTAACAATTTAAACCTAGCAGCCACATATTTTTCAATAGTTTTTAATGTACCTAATAGTTGGAATTTCGTAGGAAAATTCTATCTTGTGGACGCTGGGTATGCCGTGAGACCGGGTTTCCTTCCACCATACCGTAGGACAAGATACCACTTGAAGGAGTATGGTGCAGGGAATCATCCTGAAAACTATAAAGAATTGTTCAACTTGAGACACTCTTCTCTAAGGATAACAGTAGAAAGAGCTTTTGCGGCGTATAAGAATCGATGGAAATTTGTTTACAATAAGCCATTCCATCCTTATAAGACCCAAGTTAAAGTAGTAATAGCTTGTGCCATTCTCCATAATTGGATCCTTCAATTTGGGGAGGATGAATATTTCCCACCGGAGGAGACATGGGACCCCGAAGCCAACAATGAAGACCACCACGACATTGCTTACGATAATGCATCTTGGAAAGCAAAGAGGGATGAATTTGCCGAAGCGATGTGGGCGAATAGGGGGGGCAGCACACATTTGATTTATCATGTTGTAACATTGGCGCTGGAACTACTTTATTATTGCTAGAACTTGCTGGAACTTGCATTTTGGTGCTGTAATATATGAATATGGTGCTGAAATGTGTAACTATTTGCTGGAATATGCATACTATTTGCTGAAATTACTCATTTTGGTGCTGAAATGTCTATATATGCTGCTGGAATATGCATACTACTTGCTGAAATTACTCATTTTGGTGCTGAAATGTCTATATATGCTGCTGGAATTACTCATTTTGGTGCTGAAATGTCTGTATATGCTGCTGGAATTACTCATTTTGGTGCTGAAATGTCTATATATGCTGCTGGAATATGCATACTAATTGCTGGAATATGCATACTAATTGCTGGAATTACTCATTTTGGTGCTGAAATGTCTATATATACTGCTGGAATATGCATACTAATTGCTGGAATTACTCATTTTTGTGTAGATGGCTGAAATTGAGCATGAAGTTCCAGAAGTAGGTGCTACAAAAAAGAAGGCTCCGAAGGTTATGACTTGGACCCCTATGATGTCAGCGTGCATGATGCGATGTCTCGCCGACATTGCAGCAAAAGGTGTCAAGACTGACAAAGGATTCAAAGAGATACATATTGGACAAGCAGCAAAAGCTTTGACCCAACTCGTCGGTTACGATGTGACAACTACCCAAGTAACCAATCATCTCCGCAAGTGGAAGATCAGGTATCAAAGAATCGAGAAACTGAGGCTTCTAAGCGGGGCACTTTGGGATGATGATCAGAAGATGATTGTTTTAGAAGACCAACATTACTTGGGACATACCCAGGTATGTCCAAAAAACCATTGTTTCATTGCTGAAATCAGTTGGTGCTATGTTTTTATAGTGCTGAAATGTATTTTTATTGATGATATATGTAGGATACTCCTAAAGATGCTGAATTTTTAAACACACCACTTGTGAACTATGAATACATGGAAGCTTGCTTTGCCAATAAGCTAGCCACAGGAAGGTTTGCAATGGGATCTAATGAGCCTTTGGGGAAACCCATTGACGTTGAGGGTCTAGAAAAAACTATTGATTTGGAGGGTGGAGAAACCAATGGTGAAGGTTCTGCGCAAGGAGAAATCCCCTTCGACTTTGGAGCTCAAGGCCTCGGAGCAACTACTCCTTCACCTTCTGCGTCAACAAATAGTAAAAAAAGGAAGCGGGTTTTACATGACGAAGATGCAATTCAGGTAACCAACATGTCTGATGCATTGCGTGATGTCGCTGGTGCTATCAATAACACTTGCCATACTGAAACACACCCTGATTTGTGCAAAACGGTTATGGACCTTACCAATTTCGACATGGATGAACGGTTGGCTGTTTTGGATTATTTGACGGAGCATAAGGGTAAAGGCCTCAATTTCATCAAAATGGAAGCTGCTGTTCGTGAAGCCTCGTTCAAGCGTATCATAGCGAAAAATCCGGATCTAGTTTGAGATGGCGTGAGTTGATGCAACATCAAAATCTATATCTTTTGTAATGCCTAGTATATTATATGATGCAGACTTGGTAATATTTGGACGTATTTTCTATGTTAGCTTTTGCTGCTGTAGACATGTTGAATTATTGTACTGAAGTGAGCCTTCGTAATATATCATTTTGGAGATTTTCGTGCTGCATACTTGGTTCTGTTTTGAATTTATGATGTTATGGATGAAATTTGACAATGTTTGTGTGCTGATCTCACCAAGCCAGGTAATCACATCTTACTCACAGAAGTCAGGGTAATCACATGTTACTCACATGCATTCTACCAAACAAACTCTGAGTTCAGCATGGGTAAACAGACCCAACCCACCAAACAACATCTCAACTCATCATATCTCAACACATACAGGCTGCCAAACACAGCTGAAAATCTCAGCTCACCCTAGCTAGGGTCAGCTTGTATGGGATGGGATGAGAATTCTGGATTCACCCGGGCTAACAAACACACCCTACAAGGTCGTTCGCCTCCACCTCGGCATGGCGGGAGAAGTCGAAATCTCAGCGGCGTTGCGCGGTAAAGGTAGGGTTAACCTCCCTACCCTCTCCGTTAGCCTCCTCTTAAATTTTTCCCTTTTCCAAATTTTTGCACCAGGCGGCGATCCAGATTTGGCAGCGCGCATCTCCCTTCGGTCTCCGACGCCGGACCATGGTCCTCTTTTTCGGCCGCGGCGGAGCCTGCGCACATCTACGTCGGCTTTCGGCCGTGTTCGTCGTACGCCATGACGGAGGTAAGGGGAAACTACTCTGCTCTACTCTACTCTTAGATTCACGTTGATACAACTAGTTCGGTTGTATAAGACCGTTTGTAATGCATATATCTTGTTTGAGTATACCGACCAGATCCAGCTTGTGCATCGCGCTGCATTACTCATCGTTTGCATACAAGGCTGGATCCTGATGCTGCACAAGAGAGCAGTTAGGCATGCTGCTTTTCCTCGTGTCGTTTCCGGTCCTATATTACAACGAGATCAGGAGAGGGTTGCCAACCTAAACCACATCTGCAACTGCAACGATGAAGATGCTATCCAGATGCTACGGATGAGAAGAGCCCATTTCTATGCACTTGTGAAAACGTTCAGGACTAGATTACTGCTGACTGATAGCATCCACACCTCTGTCGAAGAACAAGTCGCAATGTTTATTCATGTCGTCGGTCATAACCAGAGGTTAAGCGTCATCTATAGCACATTCAGGCGATGCACGGAGACTATCTCCCGGTACTTTCAGCAGTTGTTGTACGCAATTGGGGAGCTCAGAGGTGAAATGATCAAGCCAGCATCAACGAACACACCACCCAAGATCAAGAACAACTACAGGTGGTTTCCGTATTTTAGGGTGAGTATAAAATCATGATTGTTCTACTTATTAGATGTGTGGTACTGTCAGACTGTGTGCTAATTTTTTTACATGATTGCATTGGGGCTATTGATGGTACTCATGTCACTGCAAAGGTACCGAGATCAATCTCTGCAGCATTCCGCGGGAGGAAGCACTACACCAGCCAGAACATGCTAGCAGCTGTGGAATTCGATATGAGTTTCACATACGTGCTTGCTGGGTGGGAGGGTTCAGCTCATGATGCGAGCATCCTGGCCGACAGTTTGTCAAGGCCTGGTGGGTTGCAAGTCCCTGAGGGTTTCTACTTTAGAGATGTCGGATATGCATGCCGACCTTGTATTCTACCTCCCTTCAGGAAAAACAAGGTACCACACAACGAGTTCTCTGCGAAGCACCGACCTCATAATGCGAAAGAGTTGTTCAATCTGAGACACTAAAGTATTAGAGTCACCATTGAGTGGGCATTTGCTGCATTGAAGAACAGGTTCAAGGTCCTTGACCAGAAACCGTTCCACACTTTTGACACTCAAATAAAGTTGGTTCTTGCTTGTTGCACTCTTCACAACTGGATCCTAGGTTGGGGCGAGGATGAGTTCTTCGAAGTGGTTGTCACTTTTGATGAAGTAGAGACCTGCCATGGCGTGGAGGCAGGCGACAATGATGCCTGGAAGAAGAAGAGGCAAGAGTGGGCAGATGCCATGTGGGAAGCCAGAGGCATCACCACCATCTGAGAAGAAAAAGTGAACCTCCCTTTGATCCCTTGTTTCTCTAACCCCAATTTAATCACCGTATGTTAATCTACCCCGTGATAATAAACTGTCATTCGTAGTAGTTAGGGAGCATCATTATGAACTACCATTCGTACTAGCTAGGGATGATTTCGTGAACTGCTAGCTTTGTTAGACTGCAACTGTCATGAACTGATTTCTGTGTGATGGGAGGTGATAGCATGGTAAGGCTACAAGTTGTAGAGAAGAGGTGACCTTAGGCATGCCTGGATGGTACCAAACAGGCCTAATCTTATCTCTATCGAGATTCGGGTTGGTTGCGGCAAACAAACAAAAAAAATCTTTTTGGCCCAAACGATGCAGTCGAACCTACCAAACAACAGGCGAATTCCGGACCGTGGCTCGTTCTGGACGCAGGTGTTCTTGCACCACTGCGTCAGTGAGCCGCGATTTGGGCCCAGGCCACCAAACGCGCCCTAAAATTAACGGGTGTGTTGCTTTGGGTCGGTATGCGGATACAAAGGGCGTGTTCGGCAAACGACCAGCTTCCCGGAAATGATAATTTGATTTGGGTCCGGGTAGCCCAGCGGCCCGACGCAATGATAATTTTATTTGAACGAAAAAAGTAATTAACATAGTGTCAGAAAAACCTAAAATAATAATAAAACCCTAGTCTACTAGCGCCTCTTCACGGACACCTACTCGGTCGTCGTCCATGATGACGACCACAACTAGAGGCGCCCAGGGATATGGCTAGTAGAGAGTGCCATGTTGGGCCGGCGGCGGAGGCTTTGGCGCGTGCGGGGCAGGTGCCTGCTTATGCACAGGCGGAGGCAGTGGAGCGTGGGCGTGCTTGTGCGTTGGCATGTCAAAGGAGGCACCGACACATCTTGAGCCAGGGCGAACTCGCGCAACTGGAAGTCTAGGCCGTTCCACCGGCCAAGCTCCTCTAGGTCGCTCTGGGTGACGTCCAGGTCAATGGCCTCCCCCTTTGTGAGGTCCGGTGGCTGGATCTCCAGGTTCACCACCATGTATGCAGCAACGCCGTTGACGAAGAGGGCGTCTCCCTAGCCACCTTCGTCTTCGTCCTCCTCATCATCGGCCAGGCCGACCCCAAGCTCGCGGTTGAAGAAGCCCACGTCCTCGAGGTAGCCGACCCAGCGGGGCGGGTCAAACTCCCAGGTTACGAACGTGAGCCAGTGTCGGAGTAGAAGGAGAAAGCCGGATCGTCGTGCACTACTTCTACAATAATGCAGATTTACATTGGGTAAAGTTGAAGTATTATTATAATGAAGTGACATATTGAACGGACCGTAGCGAACAAGAGGGGGGGGGGGTGAATGGGCGCTACACAATTTTTAGCGTTTTTTAACTTTTAGTGCAACAGAAGTAAAGGTGATAGCTTTGTAGTTCGAGGTGATCCTAGTATGATCCTAGACTAGTGCAACAAGCAAAGGAACCAAGCAACAATAATAAAGTTGAGGAGCGGGACAACCGGAGGGTGCGGAGACGAGGCGAGGATTTGTTTCCCGCAGTTCCTTCCACAAAAGGGCGTACATTTGCGTTGAGGAGGTGCTAGCCTCACACAAGAGGCTAGATGGCCACACCACGAAGGAAGGCCTCACCTTCTTCCTCAAGAGAGCTTCACAAAGGGGCTCCCCCTTCTCCACTAAGGCACCGGTCGAGGCGGTGGTTCCTTCACAAGGTTGGGGCGAGCTCCACAACACTAGGAGGCTCCCAACACCCTATGGGGCTAGCACAACTCCTAGCTAGCCTCCATAGGAGCACTTCTTCTAAGATCCCACCATAGGAACCCTAACACATAGATCGGGATCTCCTCCACCACTACACAAAGTTTGGGCAAGATTGGTTGGATGGTTGGGGAGATCCTCAAGGTTTGAGCTCAGCAACAATGGAGGAGAGAGAGAAGAGCTAAAAACGAGCTGGGGAAGAAGGGGCCTTTGTATAGGGCCCCCCGAAATCCAACCGTTATGTGTTGTCTCCGCGCGAACGGTACTACCGCTTTGGAAAGCGATAGTACCGCTCTGGACTCGAAACCCCCTTCAGAGTTGGCCACGTGGACTTACAGCGGTAGTGCCGCTTGCGGTACCGCTTTGGTACCGCAATGGTCTCTGTAAGTTTTTGGCTTAAGTTACGGTACCTAAGCGGTACCAAAGCGGTACTACCGCTCGTAAGCGGTACTACCGCCCATGGTACCGTAACGGCCTCTGTAAGTTCTGGCCTGAGTTACGGTACCTAAGCGGTACCAAAGCGGTACTACCGCTCGCAAGCGGTACCGTAACCCTCTCTGTAGGTTTTTCAGTGAAATTTTCCAGAGCGGTACAGCAGGGCGGTACCAGTAGGGTAGCGGTACTACCGCTACTGGTACCGGTAGTACCGGTCATGCAATGACTGCTTTCTCCTCTTTTCCTCTCCAGCCATGTTACCTCGCGATGCACACACAAAACCAGAAAACCTATAAGCTACGCTTCAGTCCTCCGATCTTGATGCGTTCAGCGAGGTCACCGTGCACTTGCAAATCTATCAAAGACAATATTTGCACACGGTGAGATTCATTTAAGTGTTGTTATCAAACACACAAAACACGGAGTATAGATTTTGCTCTTACACATATGCAGTAACAATTGTGGATCCTTTTGCTGGAGAAATATAATGAAGCTACCAGATTTGTATCGGTAGATTACAATGTGTCATGTGGTCAATGGAAGATCAATCCTTTTCTGGTCAGATAAATGTAATTCAGAAATTTTTGATGGAGAGTATCCGAGACTCTATTCTTTTCTGAAGGCGAGGTTCTCTCCAGTCAGCGAATCTTTGTCAATCACGGATGCAGGGGAGGCTTTTCATTTACCACTATCAACACAAGCGGCCAATGAGTTGACACAACTGCAAGCAGTACTACATGGGATGATTTTAAACCCTGATGAGGAGGACAAGTGGACGATAGTTCATACAAAAAGTGTTCATGTGTACCATCTGATTCATATAAGATGGCATTCAATAACATTTCAAATCATTTCACATCTCACGCCCGTTTGATTCATAGGAATGTTGCAGGGAAACCATAGGAATATGAATTTTTTCTTTGGTGCCACTATTCATCCATTTAGTTCAAAGGAATGGGTGTACGAAAAGTGTAGGAATTTTTTTTCCTTTGGTTTAGGTTTCGTAGGGAAATCAAAGGAATTCCACAATCCACTCAAACCAATTGTTTTACATTCCTACACACAAAGAACGAGACAAAGGTCATAAGTTGCATGATAATGATCTAATCTTACTTTATATTTATTTTAATTATGGTTTTAAGGATTCCCGTGTTTTTTCTATTCCTGTGAATCAAACATCTAACTTCACGAATTCATGTGCTTTCACAACCCTATATAGGATTACACATGCATTCCTATCCTATTCATGTATTTTTCCTATTTGTATGTTTGTGAAATCATGCGAGTCAAACATGCCCTCAATGGATAGGGAAAAATAAATGTATGTCAAAGCATAATTTTTTTACGTGGCTGATACTTCGTGATAGAATTAATACCAAAGACATGTTGGTTCGCAAACATTAGAATGTTAGTGAAGATGATAATTTTGTTCTTTGTCCATGCTATACTGTAGAAGATTGGTCACATCTGTTTTTTTAATGCATCTTCTATTCAAGGGTTTGGTCCCACATGCAAATAAATTGGGGTTATGTTCTGGTCCTCAAATGTTGAAAAAAGCTAAAAGATTATTCAGAGGGCCTTGTTTTGTTGAAATAGTTATTCTTGCTTGCTAGAACATATGAAAACAAAGGAATGATAGAATTCTCAAAGGGGTTACTCCAACTTTCAGATCTTCGAAAGCAGGATTCATACATGATGCCACCTTACTAAAATTTAGGGTGAAGAAATATACAGTAACTCTTTTGTCATCATTGCTTGATAACCTTTTGTAATTTGGTATAGGTTATTTTTTATTCTCTTTTGTTCTGTAAATATGTAACTTTTTTGAGGTTTAATAAAAGGTTGTGGGGGGCTCTCTTACAGTAGAAAGTTTTAAAAAAATACGATGATGATACAATTCTCTTCATGGAACATGACATCGAAATGGTTGAAATGGCTCGAAATGTGAAGTTAATTCTCTCAACATTCGAGCACTTTTCGGGTCTCAAAATAAACTTCCATAGGAGTGAGTTGTTTTGTTTCTGTGAGACCCAGGATGAGGTTTAGCAGAATGCCGAACTGTTTAGTTGTAGCAATGACAATTTCTAATTAGATATTTTGGTTCTTTGGATTCACTATCGAAGACTTAAAAATGGTAAGGGAAATTGGTTGAGGAGATGTTACAACAAAGGTTAGCTAGATGAAAGGGTAAACTATTGTCCTTAGGTGGCATATTGGTGATCATTAATTCAGTACCGACTAATATGGTACTGTATATCATATCTTTCTTCAAACTTCCTGAAGGAGGCTTAAAAAGATTGGACTATTTCTGATCAAGATACTTCTGGCAAGGAGGCAGTGAGAAGAATAAATGTCAACTGGCTAAGTGGAGTGTGGTTTGCCATCCCAAGGACCATGGAGGGCTCGGGAGATAGGACCTTGAGGTCAAGAACCGAGCTCTCCTAGGCAAACGGTTGTTCAGGCTTATTACCGAAGAGAATATGTGGAAAACCCTCCTAAGGAGGAGAAAGTACATTGATTCACATGCATTGTCATAAGTTCTTTGGAAATCGGGTGACTCACATTTTTTCGGTTGGACTTCTGGCAGAGAAATTCTTCTTCCCATAAGGTGTTTTCTTTATTCGCGGCGGCTCGGAGATAAGGTTATGGGAGTATAGATGGTTCGGAAACACCACTCTTCGAGAACAATATCCTGCTTTGTACTATATTGCATGCCATAAAAGCGATAAGCTCCTAAGGTGTTGGAAAACCTCCCCACCGAATGTGACATTTAGACTAGATCTCGTGGGTTCAAGATTAGCATCTTGGAACAATTTACTCTAGTTTCTAGCTTTGGTTCACTTCACGCAAGGTAAGGACGAATTTCGATGGAATCTTCACCAGAATAGTCTTTTCTCGGTGGATTCTATGTGCATAGCTTTAGTTCAGCGAGAAGTGCCAGTTGATAATAATAATAATAAGAAGAAAATTAGGAAGATGAAGATACTACAAAGAACTAAGGTTTTTGTGTGGTATCTTTATTGGGGCATTATACTCACCAAAGATAACCTTGCTAAGCGGGAATTCACATGCATGTAAAAGTGTGTCTTCTATCATCAGGATGAGATTATTAAACAATTATTCTTCCAATGCAAGTTTGTTTGATCTATATGATTAATCATCCAGATAGGTTCTACCTTATACCCGCAATGTAGCGTTGCAAATGTTTTGGGCAACTGGCTAAATGGTGTGGATAATAGGTTTAAGCTATTTATTAGGGTGAGAACGATTGCAGTAATTTGGTCGCTATGGCTATGTAGAAGTGACAATGTTGTTAATACTAAACATTCATATTTCATTCTGATTATCTACGGATACACAACTACGCTCCATTCATGGTTGTCTCTACATAACGTGTGGAGCATCACGATCTGTTTATGGAAGTGTGTACACGATTGGAGAATATGGCGACGGATTTTTTTCCTAACATGTATGGCTATGTAATCTAAGGATTGGTCCTTCATCTACAAGGACGCCTTACTTGGATGTGATGGTTCCTTTTGTAACTAAACTTTTATTTTGCTAGTCTTTAGTTTCATGTCATTAGAATTTTGCGGCTTTGTGCATTTTCATTATGCAGAGACCGGATGCATAGTGCTTAAACCTTTCAAGTAATAAAGCTCCTATTATTGAATAAAATAAAAATGTGAGCTCCTCAAGACATTTCTCGATCTTTCTTCTAGAAGATTGGAGGCAGGAACTATTGCACATATGGATAATTTCTTCAGCAAACAAACCTTTTTAAACTCAATAATTGCCCTGAAGGATCAAGACCTATTTAATAAAAAAGATACCTCCTCCAGTTCACGGAGGGAGTAGTGCATTTCACAAGCACAATAAAAAAACAAAAAGTACAGTTAAGCTCTGGTGATTTATACCACCTGAAGGTACAATAACATGCAAAATAAATAAGTACAAGATACCGGAAAATAACTCGGGGACCTGGTCCATAAATTTAACTGTGTAGACCAATTTCAGCAATTGAAAAGTGAATGGGAGGGAGAAAATGGTACGGGATCTGGTTGTCTGCTTTTAAATCTAAACTGCCATGCATGTTACCTGTCAGAAAACCTGGGGCACGCCAACCTAGCTTTTTCCTCTAAGAGAAGACTGCCTCTGGTGCTTATCTGTTATCCATGTTGTTGTACCTTCAAGTGGTATAAATCACTAGTTGTACTCCTTGTTTCAAAAAACCGGGGGCACACCAACCTAGCTTTTTCCTCTAAGAGAAGACTGTTTCTGGTGCTTATCTCTTATCCATGTTGTTGTACCTTCAAGTGGTATAAATCACTAGTTATACTCTTTGTTTCAGAAAACCGGAGTCCGCTATATCAATGGTTGGGCTCAAAAGAAGCTTGCAAACTCAACAGCCATTTGATTTCTTATGAGCGAGTATCAGCACCACAGTTTGTTCTTGGTTTTTCCAGATAACTTGTTACATTTTGATGCATGAATAAACATGAACAAGGTCACTAGTTTCTAGTACATATTACTAGGTCTCCGTAATTCATCTCTGCTGAATATTTTTTTTCCCCGTATTACAGCAGGCAACTCTAAAGAAACTGATGAAGAAGTAGCGCGTGAATTAGGCAAGCAACAGGAGAAAGACCGCTATCAAATGCCGAGAAGGGATTTCTTATATAATTTATGTATTGGCTGCACATGATATAAATAAGACAATATACTTGGAAATTATCAGAGGGGAGTATCATCATCTGAATCCTGTTTTTTCTCGACATTGACGACGAAATCTTGTTCATCCCACCCCATACGACTCCAAAGTTGGTCCCCCAGAGAGTCGTCCAACTTCTCTGGTGTTCCTGTAACAACACAAGATCCATGGTTGATGTTTATGATTGCAGCAAACTACAGTATGTAAGCTGAAGACAAGCTTCTAAACTAAAAAATCTCTCTCAACTTTCAAGAATTTCCACCCAAATTAGTAGTCATATAGTAAGATAATCCAGAGTTCAGAGTACAGCTGCAAATCACCACCTACAATATCCTTTTCCTGTACCACCAGAAGCAGCAGCACATGTACACTAGAATGTCATTTTGTGTGTTCAAAACTATGATGATCTTCGGAAAATTGCTAAAGGACCAGCTAATCAGTTGGTGAAGGCATAACTCGCGGTGTAATTTTCCACCAACAAACCTATCAAGACCACTTAAAACCATGACAAAAATTATGGAACGAAGATTAACTGAACAAGAAGATGAGAGGTTGGAATATCACCAGATGGTATGTAATACAAGTCTCCAGTTGAACCAACAGCCAATTCACCACCAGCCGGGTCAGTTGGGGGAGTCTGTTCGAGGGGCACCCCCAGAGCAGAGAGCCTGCAAAACTACATGTTAGTACATGAAGACACAGGCAGTGATTTGGTTTTTTCAGGAAATTACGTACAATCCTCGCTCCACCCAGGAGAGGTCGGCTTCGTGAGGCACCTCCAGGTCCAGGAACATGGCCTCGTCTCCGGTGTCAGCCGGCCGGTCGTCGCCTCCTAGAAGGCTAGGTTTTCGGTCCGATCTGCACATGCAGTAACAAGTATACGTAATCCACAAAACAAAGCTTTGTTAGGGTACAAAAAGAAAATTTAGGAGAGAGTGGTGCGTGATGGAGATCGACGTACCTGGTATTGTCAGCCATGAGCTCGCCACTGACTGTGGTAGAGGAGCTCGAGGTTGCAGGGGTCGGGTGGGGATGAGGCTGCTGACACGGAGCAAATGGGGATGAACTAGTAAGGATACTAGCTTGCTAAATGTAACATGCTGGTCAATGGCGTGCTTCCTCGATCACCATTGTTTACTTCGATCAATTATTGTGGTGGCGAACTGGTCAGGTTGCAAGTTAAGACGAAAACACTGGTTGTTGGTACTGAACAGCTTTTGTACTTTTGTGCGTGACCAAGTTAGATTACAAAGTCAAATGTATCTATCCCATTCGAATATTTCCTGGCATACTTAGATACATAAAAAAAAGTTTCACACAAAATTTGTTATCCTTTAGATCCCAAGATAAAATGGGAGTAGGTATATAATGTCAGGACTGATACTAATGTTTCTTTTTGACGTGACTGATACTAACGTTGAGCTAGAGACTCGTGAGCAGCTTGAGATCGACTAAAGATCTATATGAAAAGAAATAATGATAATGGTCATGTTCTATATTTGTTACCTTATATGTTGTGCAGAAGATTTTTCTTCCATCTATATGTAATCACATGTAGTAAGTTAATTAAGCGTAGTTTTTCTGCCAAAGTTATTCGATGAAGAGAAAATAAAATAAGATACTATGAAGAAATTAATATAATCCCTGTTTTATCAGAATAGTATTAATAGATTTTTGTTATGATGTTTATACGGTCTAGCTGGGATGACAAAATTGCCTTTGAATATAGAAAATTTCATTGGCTTGGATTCGAAACTAGCTCAAGATAATTACAAGATGGGTACGAATGAATTTTTGTAGCTTGGCCTTTAACTCAGCTTAGTCTAATCTTGCTCAAGTGCTAGCACGAGCACTAAGTCTAGCCAAATTGCTGAACTTGACTCAGTTTGCAACCCTAGTTGAAGAAACTAACTTGTATGTTGAGATTTTGCAGCTGAACTGAAGTAGTCTTGCATCTTGACATGTATTGGAGAAGGAAAGTGAGAACCAGATGGTTTGTAACTTAACCTGTATTAATTTTTGAACCATCCATCCAAATCTTATATTAGGAAGGTGAGTGATAGAAATGTGGAAAACATGAAGAAATAAAATAAAATAAAAGTAAAATCTCTGCCCACAATTGCATGGCCTGTCATGGTCCAAAGCAGAATCAGTGACCAAGTGATATTATTTAATTTGGCCTGCCATCACAGGCTCACAGCAGAACCTAACTCACTAGACTAAGGTCATCCACAATGTTTGCTATAAGCTGGTTATAAGCAAAAAAGTTATCTTTAAGGGCATCTATATAAATCTTTCTATTTTTAATAGGTGATCCCATTTCTCTTCACATGCAGCCTATCCACCTCATCAAACATCCTTGACCAATCCTAACTTGCCAAGTCATGCAAGCCTTACACCATCATTCACCATGTCATCCACCACATCATAAAGAAATTATGTTTATAGCATTATTATCTCTACTCGCATGGCAAGAACCATCATCCGCGCGGCCAGACATCTCCTTCTTCCCACTTACCTTACATTTAATCCTCTTGGTGTGTACGTCCGATCCACTTAAATTCCATCTTCTCATCTTCCGATGCTCCATCTGCCTACATCGCCTCTTAAATTAAATCTCCATCGTCTGTTGCTTCAAGCCTCCACAAGTCCCCTTGCTCCCAAAATACTTGCGTTTCAAAAGATATTTTGTTTGAAATTATCCTGCCTCATCTGTCATATGACATTCAGCTTGACTTGATTTAAGTTTTCCTTTCTTTTCTATTGACAGGTATCTCTCACTGTGTATGGAAGTATCATATTGATGTCACATTCTACAATCGGTTTCTACTTTTACTTCAACAAGCTGAACTGGTCAATATTCGAAGATCCACTGCATACAATTCTGTACCATCCTGCTCATTGCTACGGGACGTAGGGAATCTGCTCCACCTGAGTAATTGGCGAATTTACTGTCTCCGCTCTATCTTCGCCCGTTCTGGAGGTACAATTGTCTGCAGTGGTTCGTATGCCTCTGATTTGGAGTTCCCTTTCGCTCCCTGTTGTTAGAAATTTAAACATGTATATACTGCAGCTTCGTGGAGATAGTGAGTAGTTCTCTCCAGCTTCTTACTTGGGCTATCGTTATGAGAAAATGATCAAAGTGTTCATGTAGTCAAATCCTCTCCTTATTCTTTACTAATCTATCGTTCTTGAAGTACAAGTTTATATTGCAGCCTTTTCCTATATGGCTATATATATGTTGCTGACTTGCTGAAGGAGCCTTTGGTAATTTTAATATTCCTACCGTGTTTCCATAAATGAGAAGAACAACTGTTCTATATGTCAACATCCTATTCAGGTAACAACCATTCTCTTCCTTTTATATCATTGTACTTAATTCATAAATAATATCTTTTAATAATAAAGAACATGCATGAATAACGATAATATGTAGAAATTCAGATTGGGGATTCCAGTGAATTGTCAATTATTTGACTCCCTCTCCCAGATCTCTGTACCTTTCATGCTTGATGACTAAATCCCAGAGGCAGTTCTGAATACACGAAGTTGTCCATACACTCTCCACTTCGTATCCTTTAAATATTTATGTTAACAAAAATACGACAATGCTAATACACCCATCAAAATGATGGTGTTGTCTAACTAGCTTTAGATATGCATTTCTCGACTAATTTCCCTTTTGACGCTATATTAAGTTGAATATTTGGTCAATTCATGCCTCTTCAAAGGAAATATTAAACGCACATTTTCATCTCTACCTTGGTGTTTTTTTTCCGTCCTTACATTACATCACAACTGGATTATAAGATTTTTAAAAGTCCACTAAAGTCAGATTTTCTTTTCTTTTATACCGGATAACAATCCCGCAACAACGTGCGGGGTATCATCTAGTTGTATTAGAAGATATTGCCCGTCTTCTCCATGGGTTTGGGCTTTTGGCTTGTATTAGAGCTAATAAGCCTCAAGTTAAGAATCGAGCAAAGACCGATTGTAAGGCCTAATTAATAGAGCCTACACATGAACGCAAGTATATAGTTGGAATGGAGCGAGGACGACATATTTGTTAATATATTTATCTTAAAGTTAGCTCAAACTTTACTTCGCTCGACTTTCATTGGAATAGAGCGAGTAATATATAGATGTTCTTGCTAGTTTTGTTATATTAATATGTTTCTGCGTTGAGGTCTTTTTAGAATTATAAAGTAAACACAAGCATAGGTTCACCACAAACCCTGGTTTTTGAACTTTGGTAAGGAATTACACAATTATGTCTTTAGAGTGCTATGTACATGTAAAATGGAAACAAAATGCTATATACAAAGTCCCAATTGTTTTCAACAAGCCATAAATATACAAGTTTTTCACGAAGTGCTACAAAAATTTAGATGTATAATTTAGTTCTCTAGTGGAATTTGCAAATATTTGGACATGGCCGTGTTGTGATACCAAAATGTGTTCTTTGTTACCTTAAGATATTCTGAATATGTCATTTTCTAAAATAAATTTTACAGAAATGCATATGAAAGATTGTGTTTGATACACATAACACTAAAGATGCCAATCCTGGGTTCGCCACTGTTTTCAAGTTGTATATATGAACCTAACCTCTTGGATGTCCTGCATCTACTTGCAGTCCAAACAGGACAAGTAACATGTATACAGAAAAAAGAGACCATGCAGAGATGAGCGGCGTGATGCAGGCTCCAGCCAAACGGATCCCACCAAGTAGCAGCTTTCTCAACTAATCTTG
Source organism: Lolium rigidum (assembly GCF_022539505.1). Lineage (NCBI taxonomy): Eukaryota > Viridiplantae > Streptophyta > Magnoliopsida > Poales > Poaceae > Lolium > Lolium rigidum. Next base: position 302,996,568 of record NC_061514.1, on the reverse strand, counting down.
ATTTGGAAATGGAACTTTTGTCCAATCTGCAAGTGTACCTTAATATATTGGATCCTGCCAGCTTAGCACAAAGGTTATGGTTGCAGACATCTACATCTACAGCTACAAACCACGAAGCAGGTTCGTAAATTATCGTTTTCTTTACTACTAGGAGATCCAGCGAGCATCCAAGATGGACTTGGCATGTCCGCTCGTTAGTACCGCCATCGATCCACTGCCCCTTCGTGACAGTAATTTGCCCCTTTTGCGGCTGGTTGCGGTCTCATCTCGGCGACAAGATCGACTCACTTCGGACCTGCGCGCTGCTTGCTGCAACATTACTCCTGCCCGGCCGGTATGTATACATCATCATCATATATTCCCTTTATCGAAAAAAAAATGTATACATCGTCGCTTGTCACTTGTAATTGATTGGGGTTCCCAAAAAATAGAATTGCATTTGATGGAGCATTAGTTACATAAGTATTAACTATTAGTAGTATATTTTTCTAGAACTGATGCATGGAGCCAAAGAAAAAGCATCTGGGAATTAGATAAATTGTACTCTCGAAATTCATCTGTTCATTGAGCATGAAAATGCACTATCATCCATGCATTTGTATCGTTTGTAGATTTGTATCCGTTTGTTTCTGTTGTCACAGTATCGTGTACTATGCGATATGAAATAGTGTAGTGAAAATCTGTTCATTCCAGGGCAGTTCGCGGGAGTGGAAACAGGAGCAGGTTGTACCATGGCTGCGGGGGCACTGGAGCTGTGGAACCATGGGTCGATGCAGATCCTGGTCCTCCTCAGCCTCGGGCTCCAGTTCGTTCTCTTCGCCTTTGCCGGGATCCGGAGGCGTGAAGATGCGCCCGTTCGAAGGTTCCTCCTCTGGCTAGCGTACCTCTTGGCCGACTCCACCGCCGTATATGCTGTCGGGCACCTGTCGTTCAGCAGCACTGTGCGTGAGCATCAGCTCGTGGTATTCTGGGCGCCGTTCCTCCTGATGCACCTCGGCGGTCCGGACAACATCACCGCCTATGCACTCCAGGACAATCAGCTCTGGCTCCGCCACCTTCAAATCCTCGTCGTTCAGGTCCTTGGGGCAGCCTATGTCCTTAAGAAGAACCTCCCCGGTAGCGGCGGCTGGGATTTGCTGCGGATCGCCTCCTTCCTGATGTTCGGCCTCGGCGTCATCAAGTACGGGGAGAGGACGTGGGCTCTAAAGTGCGCCACCCTGGAGAGCATCAGCGTCTCCGTCAAGACGCAGCCACTAGCCATCCACAAGCATGTCCACCCCCAGGATGAGGCGTCCAAGGAGGAGTTCGTGTTGAGACGAGCGCACTCGCTATTCCACATCTGCAAGCGCGCCATCGTCGACTCCTCGGTGATCGAGAAGGACGTCGTCGAGGGACACGAAGAGTACACAACCAAGATGATGCACCAAGTGGAGCTCTGGGCGCTGATGGAGATCGAGCTCTCCCTCATGTACGACGTCCTCTACACCAAGGCAGCCGTGGCCCACACGTTCTTGGGCTACCTGGTACGGGTCGTCTCGCCGCTCACTGCTGCAGCCTCACTGCTCCTGTTCCAGTTCACCATGAAGCACGGCTATAATAGAGCTGACATCGCCATCACCTATGTCTTGATGGGTGGTGCCGTGTTCATGGAGACGACGTCGCTCCTGAACGCCTTAGGGTCTTCATGGACGTTTGCGTTCCTCAGCACAACCAGGTGGCAATGGCTTCGGTACGCAGCGCTGTGCAACAAGAGATGGGACAGGCTTCGGCGTGTGGTTGTGACACTTCACCAGCTTGTCAAGGGAGGAGGCAGCAGGTACGCATCACGGAGGTGGTCATACACCATCGGGCAGTACAATATGTTGCACTTCTGCACTCGCCCTGCTAGCACGCCGTTCACCAGCCCTCTGCTGGGGAGGCTGGCCAAGAAGTTCGGACCCAGTGAGTGGTGGAACACGAAACACTACTCAGCGAGCGCTGACCTGCCGGTCTATATCAGGCGTTCTATCTCGAGCTATATGGGACGGCTGTATAGCAAGGGGAAGTTCAACACTGGCCTCCTCAGGAAGAAGTGGGGCGAGGACCCACTTGAACGCCGCGGGCTCTATGGAGAAGGCATCCTTAAGGACTCCCTCGGCGTCGAGTTCCAGGAGGGCATAATCATCTGGCACATCGGCACCGAAGCTTACCTGGCCAAGAGCCAGAGAGCCAAGGCCGAGGGCGCCGCCGAGCATGTGCATGCCATCAGGGTTCTATCCGACTACATGATGTTCCTGCTGGTGGATCGCCCGTACATGCTGCCAGGCCAGCCCCAGAAGAGGATCTACCAACGGATATGCGAGAAACTGGTCGCCATGCGATCACTTAATTCTAAGTACGATCTTCGCAATGGTATGGTGAGGAATCTATTCCGCCTGCGCGACCCACCAAACTCCAAAACCTCCAGAGTTGACGAGAGAGAGGAGCTCGCCAACATCCTGTACGATGAGTACGAGAATCACGAGTTCAGCCACACCGCCCCTCGTCTCATTCACGCGGCACGACTCGCCAAGGAGCTGCTGGAGAAGGAGAGAGGTGGCATGCCCGATACCTTGTACCTTGTGCTTGAGGTGTGGATGGACATTATCGTCTACGCGGGCAACAAGTGCAGCAGGAATTCCCATGCCCAGAAGCTCAACAGTGGTGGAGAGATGACCACCATCCTGTGGCTTATGGCAGAACACCTCTACCAAGCGTCTCTCTAGTAGGCAGCGATCAGTCGTGTAAAGAGATGGTATATTTATTAATTTTAGTGTTTGAATAAGTCAGACCTTGCTAAAAATATTCCCTCACAACTCAAAATGTGTGTGTGCGTGTTTTTTGTTCAGAGTTTCTAAATCTATCAGGACCGGGATTTTATTAGGTCGAAGTCCCTGCCTTGTGTCATGTGATGTCTCCGTGTAGAGATTGACACAATGCTGGAGAGAATCAACATTATATCTCTAGGGTAGCACTCTGTAACACTATCATTTTGTCATACTCCTGTTACAAGTATCTTGTCGCCCTGTTCAATAAAAAAGTTCAATCGATGGTTTTGGTTGATTAGATTAACAACTCTGTTGTACCATCTTCGTCAGGACATCTAATCGGACCATTGGCTCGTACTCTCACATGCCTGAGATTATATGTATCTACCTAGCTATGAGCCTAGAGCCCTGATTCCAAAATTAAGTATTGTGAAGCTAGTTCCAAATGAATCAGCTGGTTTACCTAAAAAATTATATCAAGGAGCTGGCCGGCAAAGATGCACAGGCACGTGTGGTAACGTGTATGATTCCTGGCCATATTTGTAGTTACTCTTTGGCATTTTTTTTTGCTTCTCGGCATTATGTATATGATCCTGTTTTACTTGGTCTAAGATCAGGCATTCCGTTCTATCTATTTTTATTGGAGGCAGCTGCCACTATTAACCGAGCAAACGCTAAGTTCACTTTCTCGCCAAGTTCTTTCGCATGACCTTAAAAATGTCATACCCAAGGCAACTAGGCCGCACATGCACACAGACATGGTGCTCTGAAGTTCTCCCTAGTTCTGACAATTTCTGTTAAGAATTCTAGCTTCGCCCACCAAGTCTAGACCAGCATTGAGTTCTACCTTCTATCTCAAACGAATACCCTGCATCCCTCTCCATCTAGGCCTGGCTCGACATCGTTTTTTCTCAAGGGTTTAATACCATGGCGTAAAGTGCATCTAGTTCGGCGTCAACGAAAATGGAAAGTGATATAGAGACTCCCATGTAGCTGTCTGGAATCTATGATGGTGATCTAGATGACGTGGTATTCGAAGAACACGGACTGCTGTTGGAAGAAATACCTCGATAGCTCGACAGAGAAACATTATATAGTCAAAGTTTACTCCTCTCCAACATGAGATCGGCATGAAGTTCAGCACAAGATGTGAATTTTATGGCGATTGAGAAGAACTTGTATGTGCTTCAGTCTTTCTGTTTGTGAGATTGCGAGAAGGTCACAAGGAGTTGTGGCCGTGGGTTGAGGCGAATGTGATGACATTGCGGCTTCTAATGAGAGTATGCTTAGCAGCAAGGGAACTAATGAAGGTAATACATTTATGGTAGATGAAGGAAAGCGCAAGCATTTGAAGAACATTGGTGGGCTTGGCAGACTGGGGTGCTCTTTGAAAGCGCAATATGTCTTTAATCATGTTTTGGTGTTGATCACGACAAACTAAAAGTCCAAAGCCAAATAGCCAAACACAATCACAATTATTTTTCATGAAAATTAGATCCACAGGATGCCAGCCAAATAGTGCTCTAGGTTGTGTTTCAGAGCGTCCGGTTTTCTTATACCTGGTGGTGCTCCGGTTGTGGGGTGATGCCCAAGACGAAGCATCTAGGCCATTCCTCTGGGCGCTCTCCGGTTCGTTTTGAAGCCTCGAGCCTTGGGGTCAGAGCCTCCTGAGCCTGTCATCAAGTTCATAGCTAGCCCCATATCTGGAGCCTCTGGTAGTGTTGTTTAGACAAGGATATGGCTAGGTTTGAGTTACACACTCTAAGGCCGCTACCCCTTCGGGCTTAGGGTTATCTTTGGCATTATTTCCATTTCAAATTTGAACCAAAGCCTTCCCCACATTATCACAGTTCAATCCTTCGATTCGTTGAGAGATTTGTGAGTCATTTGAGAGAGGAGCTAACATCTTGTTTGATCAGCCAATTCCGTTTATTGAGCAAGTTCCGGGATTTACCCCATTTATTTTGTTAACCTTGGAGGTTGATGACTCCTATGCAGTAGGAGTAACCATTATCTTTCAAGTAGGAGTCACGGTTATCTTTCAGTTCGTGTGAAAGGGGTTGGAGTCCTCCCCATGTTCTGCACTAGTGGATTAAGGTTCTAGGGAGTTCCCCATCAAGGGAGCGAACATCGGGATAAACCTTCATCTCCGCGTGTCTCGGTTATTTTTATTTGAGATCTTTACCTTTGCAATAGAATTCGTCCTTGAAGTACCACAGTACATCATATAGGTTGTTTCACTTAATTTTTAGCAACACTCTGTTTATCCGAAGAAAGCGAAGGCGCCCGCGACCCGCCGCCCGCAGCCTCCGCCGCCTCCTCCACCGATGAACCAGACGCCACCGGCGCCTCCGTCCGGCGACCCATCCGGCGCACATGCCGTGTATGAGGAAATGCCGGAGAGGTAAAAAACACTTCTTTTCATCCAAATTTTAGTTTAGATGCATACTTAGCCGGAGACTAATGAATTTCATTGCAATGTAGAGTCGATGATAACACTTGCATGGAGACAATGAATGTTGGGTCTTTGTTTATGCATGATGAAACCGTTGAGGGATGGGTGGAATATGAGGATATCGATGAGGAAGGAGAAGGGTTGATTGAACCTCGCCATCCCGGTCGGTCGGCGAACACACCATAGCGGATGACAAGTTGTTTTGCAAGACATGGTTGACAATTGGAATGGATCCAACAACCGGTACCGATCAAACAAGAGACAAATATTGGGTGAGGATGAAGGAGTACTTCGACGCCCACAACACAAGTGGGAACGAGCGAACCATGCGCTCGCTTCGGTCTTGTTGGTCCGGCATCAACACCGATTGCCAAAAATGGGCGGGCGTGCAAGCCAACGTTGGTGTTCTTAACCCAAGTGGCTCATATGTGAAGGATACGGTTCTAGTCCATATAGCTCATCTATTCTCTTTTGCTTGCTTTGTAGAACTCTATGGTTCAAGGATTGTTTGGGGATGTGGGAAAGAAGAACAAGAAAGGCAACAAAATTCTTGGCAAGCCATTCACCTTGCATCATTGCTATGAAGTGCTAGGGAATGAAGAAAAGTGGAAGACCCGCGGGAAGTTGGATGCGGCAACTATGGCGGCCAATGCAACCGGTGATGCAACAATCATCGATGATGATGATTCAAGTGACGAAGGCAAGAAGAGAAGCTCCACTCCTCACTCGGTCAACAATGGGCGGAGGAATGTGCTTGGTAGGAAGACCGTCAAAGATATGAAGGGAAAGAAGGCCGAAGATGATGACATTGTCATTGCTATGGAAAGGATTGCAAATGCCAAATGAAGATAGGAAGGTGGCAAGAAACTTGGAGAAAGAGGCTATGGATGCTATGGAGGCTCGGAGAGCCGCTTTGGAGGAGAGGCTTGCCGCCAACGAGGAGAGGTAGTTGGCTTTGGAGGAGAAGAGGCAAGCCAACGAGGAGCATCTACGCCTAGTGGAGGAGGAGATGAAGCTTTTCTTGATGGATACTTCCCATATGGATGAGAGGCAAAAGGAGTACATCAACCTTGCTCGCGATGAAATGTTGGCCAAGAAGAGATTGTTGATAGCCAACATGAACACACCCACGGCCGGCATGTTTGGAGGAGGCATGCCCATGTTTGGTGGAGGTATGGGAGGCATGAACGGCATGGGAGGCATGGCCGACATGGGAAGCATGCCCATGCCCGCCATGGGAGGCATGGCGGGCATGTGAGGCTTTGGAGGCATGACCGGCGTGGGAGGACCAAGCTATGGAGGAGTCTTCGGAGGGACTATGGGAGGCTCGGTGAGTGGTGTGTATGGGACAATGGGAACACCACCGGGAGGATTCGTGGCCTCCATGGATCCTACTATACCTCCTTCAACCCAAGATGACGAGGAAGAAGAAGCAAAAGAAGGTGATGACTTGGAAAATGCGGAAGTGCGAGGTGCATTTGTGATATGCAAATTGTGTGTTGCACCTTATGTCCATTTAAATCATATGTTGTGTATCGTTGTTGAACTACGTCATGTTATGTGTCGTTCTTGACTATGTGATGTGTATTGCACTTTATGTCCATTTAAACTATGGTAGATCATTTGTTTCATGATTATATGTGAGTGTTTGATCTTGTTGAATGCATAGTAGTGTAGAAAGGTGTTTTCCGCGCCAGCGCGTGCTGTATTTTGGCGCGCCCGGCGGAGGAGCACTTCTACCGCCCGAGCACGTGCTGCAAAATAGAGCATCCGGCAGGGCAAATTTCCACCCAGCGCGAGCTATACGTTTACAGCGCGGAGGAAGCGAGGTTTAGCGAGCTGAAATATAGTGCGCCTGTTGGAGATGCTCTAAGACAAGGCAATAAACTAACAAGCTCGGGCATGTTCTGCAGCAGTACTTCCCTCACACTCAGTATAATCAGTGGTGGCATTGGCATAGGACCTGTACCTGCTGATGAGGACGCCACACCTGGGCTACCACTTCAACTTGACCATTTTTCCCCCCATCTGAATTTTCTGAAAGTAAAAGAGTGGGTTTTTTTTTGCGGGGGAAGTAAAAGAGTGGTTTTAAATGGCAGTATACTCTCAGGAAATAAACATGAAGTGCATTGAAATATATGTATGAACTATGATGAAGGAACAAGCCAATATATATATCAACCAAAAATGACGTCACTTACATAGAAAATCTTATCAAGCATTACCTAAAATTTGACAAATTATCCGTGGACAGTTGGACAGACAGTCAGACATGGATCAATGTTATTCAGACATGGATCAATGTTATTCACCAGCAGCAGCATGAACGAATGTTGGGAGCGTTGAGCATCATCAGCATGTAAGGATGGTAAGGAAAGGGGCAAGGATGAAGTTCTCAAGCGTACTCACCTGGTGAAATGGCAATGGCGGCGCCTGAGACCAGAGGCAGCGTTGCCCTGACGACCTGGTCACAGCAGCGCCGAGAGGAGAGCCACGGCGTTGAGAGGGAGAAACGGAGGAGAGGAGCCGCGGCGTCGACATGGAGTACAGTCCTGGGCGCGTCTGGAGAGAGGGCGCCGGGCGGCCGCGTTGCGCGCAGGGAGGGGCGGCGCAGGCGGTGTCTCCGGGAGTTGCTCGCCGATAGGGAGTCGTGACTCGTGGATTCGTCTCGTGCAGCTAGTTTAGGCCCGCTACTACTTTGGGCTGCTGGGCTGCTTGCGTGGTTGACTTTGTATTTTTAGAGCCAAAGGCCCTTATCACTTATGAGGGGAGATTCGACTAAAAAAAAACTTATGAAGGGAGATGACACAATAGAGAAGGCAGGGTTCCCTCAAAAAACAAAACAAAAAAAGCAGGTAGTGGAGTACGACGAACGGAAGGAGCTCAATCAATAGGCCTTGAGTGGTTAGCTATACACAGTCCCTGTACATTGTTTTTTTAGAACACATTACGCTCACACAAACACGCACGCACAACCTGTTAAATCCTAAAATAAATCCAGGTAAATGCAAACATTCATGCCAAGTCTAGGACTTGAACCTAGATGGGCTAGTTCCACCACAAGAAACCTAACCACTAGAGCCAAGCTCGATTTGCAGTTCCTGTACATTGTGTTCATTGCTAAAATCTAAATAACGTCGTAGCCAGCTCAATATCCGAAGAAACAAATTAAGCACGGAGGTCAGCTCAATGTCGACGAATGCCGAACAAAAGAAACAGAGACCAGCTCAATGTGCAGCGAGACAATTGTCGCGACCTCAAAGGTGAACCGGAGGGCTGCCAGCGGGGTGATCGTCCATTCGGTTTGGGGGTTTGGAAGGAAGGCAAATTGTAGGCTTTGCGACCGGTGTAACCGGTGTTCCGCGGGGTTGTTTTGGCCTCACAACCTTTTTTGGGCCCGGCCACTTCGGCTTGACCCTATCTCGTGATTGAACTCTTTCTGTCTAATTGAATGGTAGATCGACTGCCCGCTCCTCAAAGAAAAGAGAGCTTTACATGGTTGTGGGCTCGTGGTTGTTCATCCATGTCGTTGTTAATAGTGGACGAAGCGGTGGCTGTATATGCCGGTGCGTTACGTGGGCGGTCTCGACGGCGAAGACTATCTCGAGGGTCCTCATGAGGAACGAGGATGCCCACGCATTGCACGAGTTGACCCCTAGGTGCACGCGCCACACATGTGTCTTGTTAGGCGTACAGCAGAGCATGTCCATGCCGTTGAAGGCGGACATCGAAACCCCCGATTGCATCGTGATCCGCGGCCTTGGAGTCTACCGATGGGGTTAGCAAGGGCAATGAAGCACTCCTTTCCAAGGTTTTCTTCATCGCAAGCTGGTAAAATTGGCTACATTAGTTTTTTTTGTTTTGCCGCCGTCGGCATCCTTCCGGTCACCCCAGAACTCAATCGTAGAAACTCGAACCGGCTGCGAAGCTCGTTGGCCCAGGCCGACGCACATGAGTGAGGCGATGATGTGCAGCACCGGCAGCATTTCCCTACGAGCCGAACGTCTTCCCCACCGGCGGCGGCGCCTCGATATCTGCTGCCTCGCTGTCCTTTGTCACCTAGATGTTGCCTCACCGACGAAGTGGAGGAGGGTAATAGGAGGAACCGGAAATTAATTCTATAGAACCCAGTCCACAAATTCACCCCGTGGATCAACTTCCAGAGTTGGTTGACAGGGGTGAGCTTATATGAACCAGATTTTATAGAATTAGTCGTCGGAGGAAGCAATCATGCCCAAAGATATGAACTGGCTGACGCTGGACCGGCGGCACCGGCCCCGTTAGGATATCGATGGGTACTAGCTGGCGGTCGAATTCAAGCGGATGTTTTTGGGCCAAGAGATTAGAATGATGGAGGAGACCTGCATGCTGGCCACCGGAGTTAAGCAGTCAAGCAGTCGCGCACGGGACGTTGTACTCGTGCAGTAATGTTTGTGGCCGCGCATGGGACGCTGAAACAAAATACAAAACGGTCTCCCATTCCACATACGCGTATCCTTGCCCTGCCTTATGAGAAAAAGCCCATAACAAGGTACATGATGTATATGTGTCTGGTATATATTAAACATATTTTTTAAAATTTTAAAAATTAGGAAAATAAGGTGCATGTTCTACGTGCGTATGTAAAGTTTAACATAAAACTGACATTTTTTGCCCTGTGTAAAAACGACAAAACAATATAAAGAAATAGATTGTTTTTAGCGCCAACATTTAGCTTTTTAGGCGCAAAACATGTTGGTTTTTGCTGAAACAACTTTATAAACATGCAATTTTTTAAATAATATTTAAAATGCATTTCAAATAAAGGGTGCATATATATGCAAACAACATTGAATATTACGTTTCGAAGATTGCTAAATGGTAATAAATGGTCTTCATGGTTACAATTATGTCGGACACTAATGATGGTACATTTGAATGAAGAGGATGATCGTTTTGTTTAGAATTTGACATCTAATGGTTTGTTTACAGTGAAGTCGTTGTATGAGGATCTTATGTGCGATCATACCCCCTTTCTGCGAATATATCTATGGAAGGTTAAAGTTCCGTTAAAAATTAAGATTTTCATGTGGTTCTTGAGTAATAAGGTGTTGCTAACAAAAGATAATCTAGCTAAACGTCATTAGAATGGATGTACAAAATGCGTCTTCTGTGTGGAACAGGAGACCATTCAACACCTTTTTATTGAATGCCCTTTAGCTAAACTCTTATGGCGTACGGTGAATTTTACTTATGCTCTTCCACCTCCCACCAATATTACTAATATGTTTGGTAACTGGTTGAATGGAGTAGATAGACAATCTAAGGCATATATCCGGGTTGGGGTTTCTGCTTTATGTTGGTCTATTTGGAGGAGCAGGAATGATATATTTTTTAATAAAAAACCTTCCTTTCATTTCTTGCAGGTTATCCATATGGTTTTCCATTGGGTCCAATTCTGGGCCATACTCTCTTCGGAGGGGCAGCGGGATGCCATGGCATCTGGATGCACACTACTCCTGATGGTCGCTCAGGATATCTTGTGCCAGACTGGTTGGCGACATACTAGAAGGCTATGTTGATTTGTAGTCTTAGTATGTGTTTCTTTCGATGGTTGATTCTTGTATCAATCCTTGAGGATGAATGATTTGTAAACAATACTTTTTCTGAACATTTTTAAATAAAGGGCTGTGTGCATCACCATGATGCAGAAGCCGGGGTAGACCCCCATTTCGAAAAAAATATGCAAACACCATGCATGAATTTTTGTTATGCTTATCCATAATAACTTGAAAAATTTGTGAAGTACAACAAAACAACTATGAAGATATGGAGCCTCTCATAATCAAAGAACACTTCAAACTATAGCAACGTCTTAGAAGCAGCTAATTTGCTGAATAAGTTCAGAGTTCAAAGGCGCTTTCCCACCGCTGACAGCCGAGAGAAAATCCGACCAAATAAGTTCACAATTGGACAACTGGTGCTGGTGGACTCGCGGAGCAAGATAACGATGGTGTAATGGTGTTGATGGGACAGCGGCAGTATATTCCACATGGACGCAACGTTTGTAATTTGACCCACTATATCAATTCACACAGTAGTGTATAGATAGATGCAAAAAATTTATAAAGTTGAGACATTTTTTAAGGATGAAGGGAGAATAATAAAAATGGATTGTAGGTGGGAACTGGTAGTGGATAGTCCATATTATCCGACATTCGTATTCGAAAAATTAAAAATAAAAATGGTAACATCTGAATCCGGACGTCCGTGGAAATGAATATGGTAAATATCCAAATTCATTTTACAAAAACAAATACAAATATGGTATTTAATTTTGAAGAAAATATTGATATGGAAATGGATATATCCGTATCCGAATAAGATTATGTTAGCCAAATTTAGAAATCCCACCCCAATATGCCAATTATCTAACCTAGAGAAACTAACAAATGGACCAAATGTTATTTTATGTGATTGAAATTGTAACTACTATGCATTATAACAATATATTTATCGCTCTACCATTATATAATTAGCTCATTATAAGACATGAGTCTGTTATTTCCTTATATTCGTATCCGCTCTGAATTGAGAAAACATCCGATCCGTATTCGTATTCGAGTAACATCCGCTCCGAATTCGTATTCGGCAACATCCGTATTCGCATCCGTATTCATTTTAAAGATATGGAAATGGATATGGGAAGGTCACTATCCGATCCACATCCGATCCGTTTCCACCCCTACTCAACGGTATTTGAACGGACGCTGCTCCCAGGTGCCTGAGAAATTTTGGCATGTAATGTAAAAAATTACAACTTCATACCAAATCGCATGTAGCTGAAACGAGATCAACACGAGACTTTTTGAGAAATAGGGAGATTTGGAAGGAGCGGAATGAGCGAGTTTTCAACAACAAATCCTCCTTACCCTCGGTGATCATGCACAAAATAAGGGAGGAGGGCAAGGATTGGGTCCTCGCCGGCGCAAAAGGACTTGCAGTTCTCTTAGACTGATCCTTCATATATGTGGCCTTCTTAGGGGGGGTTTTGTGTTACCCCCTGTTTTGTTCTCTTTTCTTTTGGCCTCGGCCACCCCCTTGTTTACTTCTCCTATATTAATATAAGGCAAAAGCTTTTTTGCCCGTTTCAAAAAAAAAAAGAACCCAGCCACATCTTGGATCCATACAACCTGCATGTCTACATCTGCTAGTCACACCATGCAGGAGATGCTCAGGCTCGCCTTGGAGGCCTCACATGCACCGCCGCCTCGTAGCGCGCCAAGGTTGAAGGGTGATCAGTGGCCCGCGCCTGCTCCAAGCCGCTCTCCCCCCTCCGCGGGTATTCTAGGCGCCGGCAAGAAATTGGCCTATGACACTAACCGTGGAGCTTACACAAGTGGACAACGACAAACAATAGACTAGGGTTTCAGCCTGTTTTTTTTTTAATTTCTCCGTCTTATTTCTGTTTCTACTATGTACATTAAGTTTGCTTTCTATAATTTTGTCAACAAATGTTTATGAGTCGGGCAACTCGGGCTACCCGACCTAAACAGACAAGGGGCGATGAGGCCAGTTTTATATCCGTGCCCTGACCAAAACAAATTAAAACGGACATTTTTGGTGTCTAACTTGCGTCGGGCCACTAGAAATACCCTGAGAGGGGAGAGATGCGGTTGCACGGTCAAGACAGACCCACCCCACCACGTACCGCCGAGCGGCAACATTGTTCATCAAGCGCAGCAAATAACTTGAGAGAAGCCCAATGTCAACCTGACTTACAGAGTAGTAGGCTTACGGATAACAATGGCTGAGAACTGATAATCAACTCGTGCGTGTATAATTTGAATGAAAATGTCTCGTTTTAACTTTTAGGTGGTGTTCATAACAGAAAACTCATTGATCTTTCTGTTTTGTTCATGGTTGCGATTCAGTCCAAGCACAACAAAACATATATAAATACTAGTACAAATGCCCGTGCGTTGCCACGGGTCCGCAAATTTTATTTCTCAATACACATATGTCATCACAACTGACAAGAAAGATAAGTATAATAAAATAAAAAGCAAACCAAGAAAAGAAAAGAAAAAGAAAAAGGAAAAGAAATAAAAAGAAAATGACCGAGCCAGGCCGGAAGCTTGGGATGGATGCGTATGGACGATTAAGATTTAATTGGCTTGCTTAGTTTGCTTTTTAGTATAAGTAGTTGAGATAAGTTTAGTTACTTAACTGTCAACACTACCACCACGTAGCCTCTAGCATCACCTTGTCGCGCCGCCAGGCCATCATCCGCCGCTACATCACCACGCCGTCTCCCGGCGCGCGCGATAACACCCCTCCGCGCGAAGGGATTTCATAGGGGTACGCCACACAGCCCACCGCCTTTGGCGGCCAGGCGCCACCACCACCTACGCCAGCCAGGGAGGGTCGCGACGCGCTCTTTTAGGGTTTCGTGGTCGCCTCCAGAGTCGCCCGCGCGAGCGGCCTGGGAGGCAGGGGAACTCATAATTAACCAATCATAGGGTTTCAATAAAGATTGTTATTATTTCACCAGGTCTAAATACAGACTTGTATAGTTTTTTTTTCTGAGATCAACGCTACGATTATATTAAACTTCAGACAGATCCAGTACAAGACAATTCCTAACACAATCCGGTGGTACACCCATTCAGATCTTACAAACTTTATTATCGCAGCCTACTTTTGCCTATCTATGAGCAGCTTCATTAGCTGATCGCCGCACAACACGCACCAAGAATGCTTCAAAGCTTCCAAGGAGAGCTTTTATTTCCATGACCAGAGGACCGTGAATCGACCGATCCTGTACCTCCTTGTTTAACTTCACCGCAGCCTCGGCACTGTCCGTTTCCAGGGATATCCTTTGCACCTGCATGTCCTTTGCGAGAGTAGGAGCGCTCTTTTGCAGGCCATGAGCTCTGCATCCTCAGCATCAAAGGTGTGAGGAAAAATGGATCGCTCCAGCTATGAAGCTTCCATGGTGATCCCTAAGAACAACCCCACCTCCACCCAATCCAGTAGCTGAGTGAAAAGCACCATCCGCATTGACTTTACACCAACCATAATCAGGAACGAGCCAGCGCTCCTTCTGCTTTGCGGACATCGTCGTAGCTGGTGCATGAAGATTATGCCATTCCTCAACTCTAGCAATTGTTTTCATGGCAACAGACTTCAGGTCAAGCTAGTTTCTTAGTCTCCCTCGCATCATTTCGCGCTATCCAGAGGTTGTAAAGCATTGTAATAAACCAAGCCCTCTAATCATCATTGCTCTTCCCAATCCAGTCCAGAATCCACCCCTTCAGTTCAGAGTGACACCGCAGAACCTTCGGTGGTTGACCCAGGCTGACATTGACATGCTCCGTGAGGGCATTCCACGCTGCAACTGAATGAGGACAGGACCAGAAGCGGTGCACTAAACTTTCTTCTCTCCCGCATGCTAGACAGACGATTCCGTCTTTAATTTTTCGATGGTGTAGTTCAATTCCCACCGCTAGTCCATTCTCAATCAGTCGCCAAGTGTGAATCTTCTGCTTATTTGGTACTGGTGCATCCCAAAGTGTGAGCCAACCCCTGTGTTCATCACACGACCTAGAAGAAGAAGGACGTCCTCTTGCCAAGTTTTTCCGTTGAATCGCCAAGTGATATGCTGACCTCATAGAAAACTGGCCATTCTTCGTAAAATTCCAGGCCTGCACATCAACAACACCCGAATTTCCTAAGGGGGTGCGAAGAATGTCTTCCACGTCTGGGTCATGGAAATGTACTCTCAGTTTATTTTCATCCCATATGTTCTCACCCGGTTTTGTGATTTAACCCGGTTTTATGAAATCACGAACATACTCTGGGCACTCCTCAATCTTTCGTCCCATTGGCCTCTGCAGTCCTTCTCTTGGGATCCAGTTGCTGGTCCAGGCAGGGATATTGGAGCCATCTCCAATACGCCAGACTAAGCCAGCACGCAGCAGCTCTCTACCATGGATAATACTCCTCCAGGTGTACGACGCACGCTTTGGACAGGCAGCACTCAAGAAATCACCCTCCTTGAAATAGCGTGCTTTTAAAACTCGTGCATATAGGGAGTCAGGCTCAGTCACCATCCTCCATCCTTGCTTGGCGAGAAACGCTTGATTAAACCATTTGTAGTCACGGAAACCCAAGCCCCCTCGCTGTTTTCCTTTGCACATGCGATCCCAACCTATCCAATGGACCTTGCGTTTTCCTTCTGTATCCCCCCACCAGAAGTTCGACGAGACTGATCTTAGTTGATGGCACATCTATTTTGATAACATAAAGCAGCTCATGGTATGGGCGGGGACTGCTTGGAGAACAGATTTTACAAGAGTCTCCTTACCGGCCTTGGACATGCCTTGACCTTTTATACCCTTCACTTTTCCCCATGAACAGATTTTACAAGATGTTTGAAACACCCCTCCTTTGAGCGACCGGCAACCGTGGGCAGTCCCAGGTATCGTTCGGAGAGGGCTTCGCACTCAATACCAACTGCCCGCTTGAGGTTATTTTTCGTCTCCACGGGGCATCCATTGCCAAAGAAAATGGAGGACTTCTGAAGGATGACACGCTGCCCCAAACTAATCTCGTGGTCATGCAAAATGTTCTTCAAAGTTTCCATGCTTCGAGAAGAGGCCTCCAAAGTGTTCTTCAAAGTTTCCACGCTATCCAGACTGGTATAGTTGGGAGTGGGACACAACCAAAGTGTTTGTCTGGTAAAAAATATCCGAAGTATATGACACTACCACGAAAGCCTGTGGCTGTAATATCATTCTTTTATTGCAAAATCCAGAGCTAACTCTATCCCATTCTTTAAAGCAGTATACATTCAGTTGCAGGAGTCTCACACCCCATATGACCTGGACAAGATTCAAACTGTTGATAAGCTTGTCACAGATGACCTCACGAGGCTTTCATAACTCTAAGCATACTTACAGAGAGAAAAAAAATCCTAAACCAATCGATGAGTAAATTTAAGATACCTGTCTCCACGAGAAAATGCCGTACCAAGTATGATACATTTGATCATACGGCTGAATGATAGTTATCGAAGGCGTAATCCATTTCATCTGTTATCATGTTATCAGGCCTGTTGCACCATAAGAAATTGTGTCATCAAGTATATGTATCATGTAAGAGATGCCCTCCAGAAATTTCCATGGATACAAGTCATGCAATACAATTTGTAATTATGTAGCAGCAGGTTTTAAAGTATGTCCAGGTAGACGATCCTTTTTAGTGCTTGTCTCTGTGAAGCTCATCAGTTAACTTGGAAGCCACAGGTTCTGCACATTGGGAAAACACCTTCCGAAGAATGAAATGACGAATAATATGTGCAAGGAAAATGCCCACGCGCCAGCAACACCCTAGCCTAACTCAGATTCATGACAGTTTCAGTACAAACCACAACAAAAAAGAGCCTCAAATCCATAGGGCTCAACTGTCTCCAATAGAACTAATATGCAAATATGGATCAAAATCGTAAGGAAATCGCGCAATACGACCAACGCCATCTCGCCATGACTCTGCCGCTGTGCCACCGACCTCGTCGGAACCCCGCCGTCTCACTATGTATTCGCCGATGTTTCATTGTTATGACCGCTTCGCTGTAATCTCGTTCCGCCGAATTCGCCAGAACTCTTTGTGGTTTCTAAATGATTATTTAGTGTAGATTTTCTGGGAACCTTCTATAAGATCGGAGTTTTGAGAAGAGTAGTATAATTAATATCCCATCTAATGTAATTGGTGGTGACTTTATATGAATGCATATGCTGGTTAGGTTGAGAGTCAACCAAAATTAGGGAAACAAATGAGCATGTAACATATTTCTGTAATTCCAAAAAATCTGAATTAAATGCCTACATTCCGAAGGTATGCTGTAAATTTCAGATGAAAATATGTTGTATTTTGAGCCATACGAAAAAGACAAATTTCTGACAAAAATTTAAAGTTTCCATCCCTATAAATTTGTTATTTTTCCTGAGCTTAAAATACAAGACAATTTCTACCAAAAATTTATACGAGTATTCAGAACATGTGTATGTATTTGTGGAACAAAATTTATGATCTTTTGAAACACAGAATATAATTTTTTAATATTACAAAAGTCAGGAGCACTGACACCTGGGTGCACCAAATCTGCTCTCAAAATCAGCAATTTAACAACACACGTGATACGACAAAAGTATTGTATTCACAAAAGACAATGGATGATCATGTGATATACAAAGCTGCATATCTATGAACGAACATGCGTTGTACAAAGCAGGCTGGCTACCGGGCCCATTATTGATTGATATGATCTTGGATGAGTAATTCCCGTCAAGGATCTGCTGCTAGCTCGCAGCTGTCGGATCTCGTGCCATTAAATCCGTAGCTCAGGTGTGGCTCTGGCCTCTGGGATGAACTCCTCCTCTGCATTTCACAAATTGACATCATAATCTATGGTTCTTTCCGTGGCTTAAGGAAACAAACAACCACATTGTAGAAGATTGAAAACGTGTCGATTCTTATTACCTGCGGCACTGAATACTCGCATGCTACCTATCAAGAGCGATAAACCAATGTTCATTGATGTGCAAATGATGAGTCAGTGAATCAAACATGAACTGAAGAAATATATGTCTGAAAAAAAATCAATACAATGTATAAGCATGGTACAGACGGAAGAACACACGTACCAATCACAACCACCGCAATAAGAAGCAGTAGGGAGAGTCTGCACAAAGGAGACTGCTCTCCTTGAAGAGCTTGCTCCTAAGTCCTCACCGTCGGCACATGCACCTTCTTCAAAATCTAGCCGGCCAAAGGACCCGGCAGGTGTCGAGGGCTCCATCTTGGAGGGCTTGCAAAATCAAGCCCAGACCTGCTGCGCCGTCTCCGCGCCGTCGATAATCGCCGCCATGGCAACCGGTTGATCCCCACCGCCGCCGAACGTCGGGCGAGGTCTCCGCCGACGCCGGCGATCGCGGAGGTACGAAGATGGGGAATTTCAAGAGAGGGTGTACGATCTCGGGCAGCTATGCCCAAATCCATGCCTCTAGTCGCGCTTCCATGCTGCTGCTTGGCTTATGATCTGCGGAGGGCAGCGGGTCTCCCTGTGTCCGAGCGCGGATCCGGATGCGCTGTGTGAGTCGCGTCGGATCGTGCAGGATTGAAGTGGCTGCGCCGGGGAGACTCGCGCGACGGCGGCGGGCAAGCTCGTGCAGCGCCGCGGCTCGGGTCATGGAGCAGGGGGAGGAGGATCACGAGCTCAGGAGCGAGGGTTTCGGGTGCTGTGTTCATGTTCCATCACGACAAGGTAGCTGGGCTTCGGCCCAGTTGAGGCCGTGCGGAAAAGAGACGCTCGACGAAGCCTACGACGAAGCCTACGACGAAGCGTATTGTGATGGCAGAATAAGGAACCATTTTAGTCTTTTTAAGTAGTACAGATGTGTTGTAGTTGTTACACAAGCATTGTTAGCACTAATCCTAACTTGCATGTGTGTTAGATTTGTTTAGTTTGTTAGCTAGCTACATTCATGGAGAGCTGCATGCAATAGGGACCGTTGCTAGCTGTTGGAGGCAGCCGCGTCGTACGCGTTCGTGTGCGTCGTGCGCGCGGCCGGCGCATGCGGATCAAGCTGCAGCGTGGAGTTCGTGCTCCCAGCATCAGACTAGCTATAAAACCTCATGTACTGCTTATTTGTAAGGTGAGCTGAAGAGGAAGAAGAGTAGGGCGTCTGTGCGCCCACGGCGGCGTTCGTGCGCCGGCCGGGAAAACTCTGTGTCTCCACTCCATCGTCTCCCTCCGTTTGTTTGTGCGAGAGAGGAAGAGAGAGGGCGCAGCCTCGGGCTGCACCAACATATGGTATCAGAGCCTCGCAGCTCGGGGCTGTGGCCTGGCGAGTCCGCGGTGAGCATGGCGGTGGCGTTGTGCGTGCGGCGGAGGCCGCGGAGGCGCTGCACGGCGGCGTGGAGGCTCTGCACGGCGGCGTGGAGGCTGCGGCAGCCGTGGCGGCCAGGGAGCGGCGACCGTGGAGGTGCAGCTGCGCGTAGAGGCGCGTGGTTGACGTCGGGCGGAGGCGTTCGTCGCCGAGGCGTATGTCGTCGTTGTGCTCGAGTTCGGCTACATCCTTCGGCGTTTGTCGCTAGAGGCTGTCCGGCGTGTGTCGCCGACGGAGAAGGTGCTCGGCGTGTGTCGCCGAGGAAGAAGATGGTGGCTGCGACGGCGTGCGGCATCGACGGAGCTCGGCGTGTGTCGCTGAGGAAGGTCGCCGAGTGCGTGCGGAGGCGATGCATGACGCGTGGTTCGCGTCGACCATGGCCGTGGCGACGATGACGACGGGAGCGCGCTGCAGCCCAGAAAAGGAGGAGGAGATGCTCCTCGTGGCGGCAGCGGCCGACGATGAGCCATGTCTGCTGAAGCATGCATGCTGCAAGTCAAGATTAGGGGAGGCATTGTTAGCACTAATCCTGACTTGCATGTGTGTTAGATTTGTTTAGTTTGTTAGCTAGCTACATTCATGGAGAGCTGCATGCAATAGGGACCGTTGCTAGCTGTTGGAGGCAGCCGCGTCGTACGCGTTCGTGTGCGTCGTGCGCGCGGCCGGCGCATGCGGATCAAGCTGCAGCGTGGAGTTCGTGCTCCCAGCATCAGACTAGCTATAAAACCTCATGTACTGCTTATTTGTAAGGTGAGCTGAAGAGGAAGAAGAGTAGGGCCTCTGTGCGCCCACGGCGGCGTTCGTGCGCCGGCTGGGAAAACTCTGTGTCTCCACTCCATCGTCTCCCTCCGTTCGTTTGTGCGAGAGAGGAAGAGAGAGGGTGCAGCCTCGGGCTGCACCAACAAGCATGTCAGATTTTTTCTCTCCTTTGAAAACTAGTGACAATGCATAGTGTCTTACAGTAGTACAATACGTGTGTACATATGATATTAGTGTATAACATCATCTCAATATATAAGATATGGTGTGTCTGCAACGCCCTCTTTGTTAGAGCCAAAGGCCCAAACTCCACCATTGCTTTCGTGGCCAATGGACTTGATTTGCATGTTGGACAGTTCAGGAGGGTGTGGATATCGAGTCAGCTCGACTCAACTCCACTCAACTCGCAAATATCTGTTAGTTAACAAGTTTTGGTCTCATTGTAAATATCTCATTTATATTAATAGAAAATGACACAGTAGAGAGCCTTTTCCTACTGTATTTGTGTCAAAAAAAAAAGTTAACAAGTTTTGGTTGACTCAACTCATTAACATAACAAGGTTAAAACCCCAAATTGACTCGACTTGGTAGATACTCGAGTTGGCTTGGTAAGGCTTGATAAACTCATCAAAAGTCTCTACAACATAATCAATTCATGGTGAAGTAAGAGTATAACAAGAAGGGTTCATCATCTACGCATCTTCATGTAGATTTTAGAAAGTTTTACCAGGGTACTTACGTATATTTTTCCTAATAATTTTGCTTTTCCGTTAGTGTTGACTAATATATGAGCTTGCTTACCGGCATAAGGATATTAACGAGCTCACCGAGTATTCTCAACTCGACTCATTGAACTCAATTTCTTAACAAGCTAAAAATATCAACTCTACTCGGCTCATTAGTGTTCGAGTTTGAGCTGAGTCGAGCCGAGTTTTCGAGTACTCGTTAAGCTCGTGAGTTTCGAGTTTTATTTTCACCTCGACTCACGATGGCCAATCCATTGCATGCGCCGTGAAAGTTGCAACTACCTGGTACTGGTAGTCAGGGTTAATATCCATTTCATTGGTGTCCTTAATGTACGTTGGTTCGGTACGGCGATGCGCTGCCGCTGGCCGTGGTTGAGATGGCCCCCGGAGTCACGACCTTGGTCCCTGATCCCTGCCAATGACGATCGGGATGTCGTCGAGTTGTTCAAGGGGGGAAGGTTTATTCGTCTAGGAGATGGCATGCGGGCAAAATTCTAGAGCGATGCTTGGCTGGCTTCCAGGTGGACGCACTGGTAGAAAAATGGCCTTTGGTCGCGGTTGGCAACTGCCATTAGTCGTGGTTGCGCAACCGCGACCAATTAGGCGCGACTAAAGGCCCCCTCCTTTAGTCGCGGTTCCTTACGAACCGCGACTAAAGGCCCGTCCACGTGGGCGGCAGGCGAGCGCCAGGGCGGAGGACCTTTAGTCGCGGTTCTTCTGGCCAACCGCGACTAAAGGCCTCCGCGAGGTTTAGGGTTTAGCCCCCTCCCCCTAAATCTGGTTTCTTTTTAATTTGTATTGTTTTATTTCTTTTGGGTTTTAATTTTGAAGGAGTTTCACATATTCTACCGTACTACATACACGCATATGAATGTACAATTTCAAACAAATTTGAAATTAGAACCAAAAAGAATTCAAGAGGAATATACAATATATATTCGATATCGGATGACCATATATAATTTTGAACAAGTTTCCATACATATTTAGTGCATATAAAGTTCTACGTCCTCTACATAGTGTTCTCCTCTAGGATCGATGACTTCCCTCGCGAACCATCCAGCTAGTTCCTCTTGAAGTGGTCGGAAGCGAGCTTCTGGAGTAAGCGTCGTCCGGAGGTTATTCCTCCTGATGTTGTTCTCAGACGGCTGCCGCTCAGTGGTGTATCTCCGGATCCTCTCACAAACATAGTATCCACATAGATTGGTCCCCGGTGGCTGAATATCCCCAGTCGCAGCCTTTGCCCTTTTAAAATGTAGCTCTTTGTTGAATTCACCGACCTTTTGATCTACGAACCGTCTCCAAACCCTACGAGGCAAGGAAAATTAAATGAACAAGAGAGTTATTAATTAGTTACTTGATATTAGGAAATGATGAACGAAATAGGCCGATCGATATAGAGCGCAAACGAATGAAAGTAGTTACTTTTGCATCATTTTTCTCATGTCGGCCCAAAGCTTCGGATCCATATTCAGAGAGTCGTGGACGAGAACTGTGGAGTTCTGAATTTGAATTACTAGCGAGAATCCGGTGGAACCTGCGGACACGATACATGCACAATCATGCATAACTCATCGATTAGCCACATACCATGCATGGAGTAAACAAAAGAGAATGTGCTCAAGACAGAAACACTCACCCAAAATGGTAAGGAAATAGAATATCACTTTTGAGTTCCTGTTTCATAAGAAACCGCCACAGGTCATCCTCCACGTCTTTGGGGTGGTGTTCTAACACATATGAATTAACGATTTGTGGGTCAATGAACCCAATATCATGGGTGCGCCTTATTCGCATTTCCCGCTTCTTCATTCTGCATAATAGCGTACACAACAAGATAGTTAGGACAATATATATATTTATAGTGCAGGCAATGAACGAGATGGG
Organism: Lolium rigidum; assembly: GCF_022539505.1. Taxonomy (NCBI): domain Eukaryota; kingdom Viridiplantae; phylum Streptophyta; class Magnoliopsida; order Poales; family Poaceae; genus Lolium; species Lolium rigidum. The sequence goes on along the minus strand of NC_061514.1, from coordinate 302,974,004 downwards.
GTAGAAATTAATAAATCACTTACAGAACATAGCAACTGATGATAGATTTGTCGAGCTCGCGCAGATTGAACAGCTGGAACAATTCACTCCGATGAATTGTTATATAGTAATGTTTGAAGTGATGCTCAGGTCTAACTTCCGCATAAATATATTCTCTGGCATTTTTAAGTTTTATGTAACCCTTGTACCAATTTAGCAGACCTTTCATTTGTCGAGGTAGATCCTTTTCCTGCGCAGGCTCGACGAGAGGACCATTCGGCACATATGTAAATACTACGTCCTTCATTGGCGCCTCATCAAGGCCTAACGCTGCACGAAGAGTCAGACCTAAGTCTGCCGCTTGTTCTTTGGCTCTCGCTACAGTCAATCCCTGTGCTGCCGCAGCTGCTATGACATCAGGGGCATCGTCCGGACCTGCGGATTTCACTATGAGCGGGGCGATCGACTGTTTACTTTGTTCCCCGAGCTGGGCAACTTGTTTCCCCCCGACCGCGAGTGCTTGACTACGAAGTTCACGTTCATAGTCGTCGAGCGGATTCTTCGCGGCCTGGGACGGTGTGTTCAAAAATGACTTAGCCCAGCTCTTTTCCTTCTCAGAAAATACTTGCTTGGGCTCGGGCTCTCTTTTCTTCTGGCAGTCCGCCTTCCATTTCTCATGCTGAGCAGCCGCGGCCGCTGCATTTTCCTCCACACTAAGTTCCCAAGGCGTCGGGGTGAGAGGCTTTAGTGATGGCTCTGGTATCTTTGTGGTTGCAGGTACATAAGGCTCCGGGTTAATAACCCAAGACTGCCTCTGCTTCTTCGCCGGAGGTGGATTGGGGGCTGGCGTCTGATCACCCGCCGGACGAGGACTGGGGGGCGGCGTCTGCTTACCCGCCGGAGGTGAATTGGGGGGCGGCGTCGGCTGACGTGAAGGAGGTGTAGGTGAACCACCACCACCGCCGCCGCCACCACCACCAGAGGGGGGTGGACTTGTTCGCCTTGGCGCCTCGCCTGGAAACTTGATAAACTTCTTTTGCCATAGAATGAACTGGCGCTTGACATCTCCAAGTCTTCTCGCCCCTTCAGGTGTAGCAATGTCAATGTCCAGGTCCTCAAACCCTTGGACTATGTCCTCCACCGTGACACGAGCATAGCCATCTGCAATGGGGTTGTTGTGGTGGAGTGCTCCAGGTAAACATGGTAAAGCACTGGCGATGGCTACCTTCATGGACATGTTCCCGATAGGATAATACAGAAGACATTCTTTCATCTCCTTTAAATCGTCCACGGGGTAGCGAGGAGGCTCCGGTGCAGTAATTTCGACCACCAGAGGCTCCGGTGCAGTAATTTCGATCGTCGGTGCACCAGCCGGTGGGGCCTCCGTGGAAGCCACGTTGCTTCTTCTCTGCTCCTGGCTTCCGAGATCCATTGGATGATCTTCATGCTGCGCCCGAGCTGCATCTCTTTCGGCTACTAGTACACTCACGGTTTTCTTCATCACATCCATTTCCGATGCCAACCGCGCCACAACATCTGCATCCCGATCCATCTTTCTCTTACGGCTTCGTAACCGTACGGGTCATCGTTGCGGGGAACCCTATTTTCCACGGAATGTGCCCCATGCCTCGTACACGTCCTCCGTGTTCAGGATTCCCGAGGACTTTCGTCAGCGCTTCGTTCTCTCTGTTGAACTTGATCTTCCCCTCTTGAGCATCCCTCATTGCCTCAATAAGCTTTTCGGTGGGTTTAATTATTTTGCCCCGGTAAACACACTCTCCTGTCTCCGGGTTCAGCGATCCCCCATGCCCGTACCACCAGCTTTTGGCCCTTGGGTCCCATCCCTCCGTACCTGGACGGATTCCTCGCGCCCTCAGCTCGTTCTCCATCTTCTCCCACCTAGGCTCCCAAAGGCGATACCCTCCTCGGCCCCATAATATGATTGTACTCCTTCTTAGCCGCATTTTCCTTATTTTTTTCGATAGTTCAAGGAACTGCTCCGATTTCTTTTGCTTCACAAATTCTGGCCAATCATGTTTCAGTTTCTCATATTGTCCTTTGAAATCCGGAGTCTTGTTCTGGTTGACATAGTCACGGGCTAGATTTTGCTTGAATTTCCGGAATGCATCGGCCATCTTTCCAAGAGCGAACTGTTTGAGTAGCTTCCTCCTCTTCTTGTTTTCCGCAATCTTGTTACCCTCCTCATCCAATTTGTGGTATTCCGGAGGTAGGACGACATGTTGCAGAAGCTTTTGCAAGCAATCTTTTTTTGTTCTCTTGTCGACAAAAGTGAAACCAAGACGTGCCTTCTTTGGCTCATTCCACTCCTGGACGGTGATCGAGACGTTGTCTCTAACAACGGCTCCGCATTGGTTGATAAACTTGGTGGCGTTCTTCTCGGGCTCCAGCGGCTTGCCGGTTGCACTTGTCGACAACCTCGATGGTATATATTTCTCCTTGTTTCAGCGTCTTGGTTGCGCCACGCTTTGACGACGTACTCGATTGTTTCGATGATCCGGCCGTGGGCTAAAATAAGAAAGAGAGTCGCGCGCGTTAGTACACACATATTTATTCAAATCAGTTAGTTTGTATCACCAGAGGCTCAATGTATATATATACCTCGGCGCCGGAGGTGGTTGCTACTTCCAATTGAAGATCGTCGTTTATCGACGTTTCTTCGGCATCATCTTGCTGACGGCGCCCTTCATCTTCACCGTCAAGGTTCGGATAAGAAGAGATATCATCTTCTTCTTGTCCGGTCGGCACATATGGAATATCGCCGTTTATGATGCCGAACATATGGTCTTCAGCGTCCAGATCATAGTTGTCCAGAATCGGGTCAGCTCTATCGTACGCCATATGTCAGTCCTGAAAACATGTAGTAAAAACAAATTAATTAAGTGCAGAAGGGGGGCGGTGGCGGTGGCGAAAGGGCGGTGCCAAAAGGATGGGGCCGGCGAGCTTGAAGGGGTGGGAGAGGGTGTCGCGGAAGAGCGCGTGTGTGCGTCGGGAGAGATTGGAGGGGCCGGGGCGCCGGCGGGCGCCGCCCTAGCTATTGCATGTGTGCGTGTGTGGCACGCGCCCCCGCCCTAGCTATTTTAAGTCTCAAATTATAAGTCTTCTTTTAGTTTTTTAAGTCTCAATTATTTAGTTAATTTTAAGTCTTAAATTTTAAGTCTAAAATTTTAAGTCTAAAATTTTTAAGTCTCAAATTATAAGTCTTCTTTTAGTTTTTTAAGTCTCAAAATTTTAAGTCTCAATTATTTAGTTAATTTTAAGTCTTAAATTTTAAGTCTAAAATTTTAAGTCTGAAATTTTTAAGTCTCAAATTTTAAGTCTTCTTTTAGTTTTTTAAGTCTCAAAATTTTAAGTCTCAATTATTTAGTTAATTTTAAGTCTTAAATTTTAAGTCTAAAATTTTAAGTCTGAAATTTTTAAGTCTCAAATTTTAAGTCTTCTTTTAGTTTTTTAAGTCTCAAATTTTAAGTCTCAATTTTTAGTTAATTTTAATTTCGAATTAACAAGAACTAAAACTAAAAAAAAAGAAAAAAATTGGCCGGGTACGTGCGCCGCGCGCGCGGCGCCCCTCTCTCTGGCCGGCGGCGCGCCTCTCTCTGGCCGGCGGCGCGCCTCTCTCTGGCCGGTGGCGCGCGCGGCGCCCCTGTACTGTGGCCCGCGCCTCTCTCTGGCGGCGGTGCGCCGGGGTGCGCGGCGGCTGCGGCGCGGCGCGGGCACGGGCGGCGGCGGTTTGGACGATCCTTACGGGCTACGGCGGACGTCGATGGCGCGCGGCGGCGACTGCGTCGAGGAGGCGTCGGCGGCGGTCGAAGGCGCGCGGCGGCGTCTGCGTCGAGGAGGCGTCGGCGGCGTCTGCGTCGAGGTCTCTCAGTACACGAACGGGCGGAGAAGAGAACTGGAACGGGCGGAGGAAGAAGAGAAGCGCGCGGCCGAACGCGCGATATTTATAGCGAGAGGGATTTAGTCGCGGTTGGGGTCACCAACCGCGACTAAAGGGTATCCTTTAGTCGCGGTTGGTGACCCCAACCGCGGCTAAAGCCTTTTTCGCCCCATTTGAGGTTCCCGCGGAAAATGACCTTTAGTCGCGACTAAAGGCTTTTTTCGAAATTATTTCATTTTCTAAAACTAATTCATGTCTAAATGTGAAAAATAAAACTAATTCATGTCTAAATGTGAAAAATAAAAATAATATACCAAAAAATTCAGAAAAATAAAACTAATTCATTTCAAAATATTAAAAATACAAATTATATATCAAAAAATTAAGAAAAATAAAACTAATTCAATTCAAATTCTTAAAAATACTAATAATTTATCCAAAAAATCAGAAAAATAAAACTAATTCAATTCTAATTCTTAAAAATACAAATAATATATCAAAAAATCAGAAAAATAAAACTAATTCAATTCAAATTCTTAAAAATACAAATAATATATCAAAAAATCAAAAAAATAAAATTAATTCAATTCAAATTCTTAAAAGTACAAATAATATATCAAAAATATCAGAAAAATTCTTCCCGCCACTTTCTTCCCGCCACTTTCTTCCCGCCTCTTTCTTCCCGCCACTTTCTTCCCGCCACTTTCTTCCCGCCTCTTTCTTCCCGCCACTTTCTTCCCGCCTCTTTCTTCCCGCCACTTTCTTCCCGCCTCTTTCTTCCCGCCTCCTGTCTTCCCGCTCCCATTTTTCCCGCCATTTGTCACTACATATTGGTAGCCCGGCTTGGCCAGCATTATCACATCTCTACAATCTCTCATCACTCTCTCATGGCTTCCACCACACCCACTCTAACCTACCAGCATGTGGAGGAGCTTTGCGCCTCGAACTACCCTTGCCCACCGGGCTACCGCGTCCCCGCCGGGCTGGAGCCTGAGCGCCGGCGGCGTGCCGGTCCCTCCCGTCCCTCGGGTGCTGCGCGCCGGGCGGCCATCACGAACCACTACTACCTCGACCTCACGCCGGAGCAGCGGATGAATCCCGCCGGCATCCCGATAACCAGCATACTTGGGACGCCTTCTTCATCAATCGGCGTGAGAGGGCGCTCGCCGAGTATGAGGAGGACGGTCCGCCTCCTGGAAACTTCCACGAGGCCGGCCGTCGGCTATGGTGGTACGGCCGGACTCTGCGAGCGTCATGGACTACATCACGGCCGGCGATATCCCCCGCTGCGCTACCCTCGGTTCGAGCCACGAGCGCCGCCCGACGACGGCGGCGACGACGAGCAGCCGACGACGACGCCGACAACTTAGAAGGCGACGACTACCGGTACAACGGCGGCGGCTATGAAGACTATGAGTATGCATATTATACGCCTAGGCGGGAGTATGACTAAATCACTCCAAATTTCATGTATGCAGGAGTATGACTTAGTCACTCCAAATTTCTGTATGCAGGAGTATGACTTAGTCACTCCAAATTTCATGTATGCGGGAGTATGACTTAGTCACTCCAAATTTCTCGTATGCAGGAGTATGACTCGAATCACTCCAAATTTCATGTATCATCAGTGCTATCTCGAGTCAATTGAATCATTCGAAAATGGACACCAAACACATCACGGGTAATATAATTCACATGATCCATTCAACAAAGTTTGGTACAATAAATTATTACACATCATTTCTTCCCTTGTGTCCCTGCTTGCTTACGATTGTGCCGTATCCATGGAGCATCCTCATCATTTAACTTAATGCTTGGGTCGGTGTTCACTTTGAAGGGCTGAATTTCAGCAAACATATTATAATCTTCGACATGTCTGTCTTGTCCTCCACTCCCACGATGTTTCTTTTCCCTGAAAGAACAATGTGGCGCTTTGGATCATCGCATGATGTACTTGATCGTTTTCTTATCTTTCCGTTTCCTCGGTTTGCTACTCATGTCCTTCGGATAGAAAACCTGAGCGACATCTTTCGCTAGGACGAATGGTTCGTCAAGGTAACCAAGATTGTTGAAATCCACCATTGTCATTCCGTATTGCTTGGTCCACCTTTACCCCACCTTCGTTAGCTTGAACCATTTGCACCGGAACAAGGGGACCTTGAAGGAGGGTCCATAGTCAAGTTCCCATATCTCCTCTATGTAACCATAATATGTGACCTTTTGCCCATTCTCGGTTGCTTGCATCAAAGCGGACACCACTGTTTTGGTTGGTGCTCTTTTTATCTTGGGCGATCGTGTAAAATGTATTCCCATTTATCTCGTACCCTTGGAAAGTCGTTATAGTCGAAGATGGTGTCTTGGCCAACATGTACAGGCTGATCTACAACAGCATTGTCACTCATTAAATGTTTTCTCAACCAATCGCCGAAAGTCTCCATGTGGGCCTTCCTAATCCGGGATTCAAGTTTCCCCGGGTTGTCCGAGCGTAAAATATTCTTGTGTTTCTCAAAGTACGGAGCCACCAAGCTGGAATTGGTCGGAAGCTGTGTGGTGTGCTTCGGTCGAGAGAATGGCCGTCCATACATATCTTTGATTTCCTTCCGATCGTGCCTTTTCCACTTAGTCTCCCCTCGTGCCGCGATCTAGGAAGACCAATCGGCTTAAGGTCAGGAACAAAGTCAACACAAAACTCAATTACCTCCTCATTTCCATAGCCCTTGGCGATGCTTCCTTCTGGCCTAGCACGGTTACAAACATATTTCTTTAATATTCCCATGAACCTATCGAGGGGGAACATATTGTGTAGAAATACAGGACCGAGAATGGAAATCTCTTCGACTAGGTGAACCAGGAGGTGCGTCATAATGTTGAAGAAGGATGGCGGGAACACCAACTCGAAACTGACAAGACATTGGACCATATCGTTCTGTAACCGTGGTAGCACTTCTGGATTGATTACCTTCTGAGAGATTGCATTGAGGAATGCACATAGCTTCACAATAGCTACTCGAACATTTTCCGGCAGGAGCCCCCTCAAAGCAATCGGAAGCAATTGCGTCATAATCACGTGGCAGTCGTGAGACTTCAGGTTTTGGAACTTTTTCTCCGCCATGTTTATTATTCCCTTTATATTGGACGAGAATCCAGACGGGACCTTCATAATGCTCAGGCATTCAAAAAATATGACCTTCTCTTCTTTGGTCAGAGCGTAGCTGGCACGACCTTGAAACCATTCCGGATGCCGGTTATCAGGGTCTTTCAAACGTTGCTGGTCCTGCCGTGCTTCCTTTGTATCATTTGTCTTCTCATACACGCCCAAGAAGCTTAGGAGGTTCACCCAAATATTCTTCGTAACGTGCATCACGTCGATTGCAGAGCGTACTTCTAGGACTTTCCAATATTCTAGCTCCCAGAATATAGATTTCTTCTTCCATATGGGTGCGTGCCCGTCAGCTCCCTTCGGAATTGATTGTCCGCCAGGACCCTTTCCAAAGACGACTTTCAAATCCTTGACCATATCAAATACCTCAGCACCAGTGCGTTCCGCAGGCTTCGGCCGGTGATCTGCCTTGCCGTTGTAATGCTTGCCTCTCTTTTTCTTGGATGATTTTTCGGAAGAAATCGACGATGCCCAAGGTACACGTTCTTCTTACAATTTGGCAAATGTACACTTGTCGGTCTCATGTAAGCGGTGCGTGCATGCATTGTATCCCTTATTTGATTGTCTCGAAAGGTTACTAAGAGCAGGCCAATCGTTGATGGTTACGAAAAGCAACGCTCGTAGGTCAAATTCCTCTTCTTTGTGCTCATCCCACACACGGACACCGGGTCTTCCCCACAGCTGTAAAAGTTCATCAACTAATGGCCTTAGGTACACATCGATGTCGTTGCCGGGTTGCTTCGGACCTTGGATGAGCACTCGGCATCATAATGAACTTCGCTTCATGCACAACCAAGGAGGAAGGTTGTAGATGCATAGAGTCACGGCCGAGTGCTATGGCTGGAGCTCTGCTCGCCAAAAGGATTCATGCCATCCGTACTTAGACCAAATCTTATGTTCCTTGCGTCGGCTGCAAAATCTTTAAACTCTCTGTCGATCTTTCTCCATTGCGTTCCATCCGCGGGTGTCTCAACTCCCCGTCCGACTTACGGTCCTCTTTGTGCCATCGCAACAACTTGGCATGCTCTTTGTTCCTGAACGGACGTTTCAACCGTGGTATTATAGGAGCATACCACATCACCTTGGCGGGAACCTTCTTCCTGGGTTTCCGGCCCTCAACATCGTCACCGGGGTCATCGCCTGCTGATCTTATAACGCAATGCGGTGCATACCGGGCATTCATTCAAATTCTCGTATTCACCGCGGTAGAGGATGCGGTCGTTGATGCATGCATGTATCTTCGAACCTCTAAACCTAGAGGGCGAGACAACCTTCTTTGCTTCGTACGTATCGGCGGGCAACTCGTTATTCTTTGGAAACATATTCTTCAACATTTTCAGCAAGTTTTCAAATGCCGAGTCAGCTACACCTGCCTATGCCTTCCATTTCAGCAAATCTAGTGTGCAGCCCAGCTTTTTCAGACCATCATCGCATCCGGGGTACATCGCCTTTCTGTGATCCTCTAACATGCGATCCAAATTCTCCCTCTCCTTTTCAGTTTCGCAGCGACTCCGTGCATCAGCAATGGTCCGACCAAGATCATCAACGGGCTCATCACGTGCCTCTTCTTGATCACCTTCCCCTTCACCTTCCCCACCTTCAACATCATCAATGAAAGTATCACCGAAATGATCAAGATAGCTCTCATCGATGTCATCCCCTTCTTCATCTTCTTCCATTATAACCCCTCTTTCTCCATGCTTGGTCCAACAATTATAGCTTGGCATGAAACCATGCCGAATCAGTGCGAGTGAACTTCCCTTGAGGAAGAGTAACCCTTCCGATTCTTACGATCAACACATGGACAGATAACAAAACCCCCACGCTTGTTCGCATTAGCCACTACGAGGAAATCTTTCAAACCCGTAGTGAATTCGCCGGAGATACGGCTAGCGTACATCCATTGCCGATTCATCTGCATTATTATAATACAAAATATATAATTAACCATCATGCATTTGTTAAACTAAATAGAAATTAAACAATGAACTACACACATATGCATATTTTATCAATGACACATATATATGAAAGGTTCAAGTTGTTGCTAACCGCGATCGAGGAGGAAAAAATAAATGAGGGAGCTCGATCAAGTGTGGCTCCGACACTTCATATCATGTTTGTTTCATGCTCTTGGGATATTTCATAAAACACCTTGTGTGCATAAGAGGAGCCAAAAGCAAACCCTACACCCCCTTGTGAAGTTTGTGAAGAGAAGTGGCACCAAATGGCTAAGTGCTGTGGGCTGGATGGTATATATAGGGGAGGGGCTTTAGTCGCGGTTGGCCAGACCGCGACTAAAGGCCTTTGGGCCAGGCCTGAGGACATTTAGTCGCGGTTGGCCTGGCCAACCGCGACTAAAGCCCCTCCCGTCCACCAGCCACTACTAGGAAAATGGCTATAGGTGGAGGCAAGTGGTGCCGGCGCACCACCTCTGACATGCGCCGGTGGTAATGGTTGCCGGCGCACCTCTTTGCTGCCGCGCCGGCGATGAGAGCCTACTGCCGGCGCACCTGCCGCACAGACGCACCGGGGAAAAAACTTGGCATGGCCGCGGTCGATTCGGGCCAGGCCCAAGAGTCATTGCCGGCGCACCAGCCCAGGGGTGCGCCGGCGGAAAACGCGCTATTGCCGGCGCGCCCTTGGGCTGGTGCGCCGGCAATGACTCTTGGGCCTGGCCTGGGGGTGGTATAGCCGAAATAGCTATGTTCTGCCGGCGCGCCCGTGCCATGGTGCGCCGGCAGTAACCTGGGCAGTTATTTCTGCTCAACAACCACTCCCCCACTAGTACTCTACTACCACTCCACTCCTCCACACAAACCCGAGCCTTCTCCCAACCCAGCTCATTTTTGCCCATTTCTATCCCCAATTTCACCAATTTGACCAAACAAAATTATATTTTTTGAGCAAATCTTCCCTTCCTACATGCATCTCCCACATCCCCCTATGTAGATCTAGATCTAATATCCCGCATTGACCGCTCAATCTAGATCTAGATCTAGAAAGTCGGCTTCCATACGCCATTGTCGCGGCGCTTCGTCTCGATCTCATCGACGAATATATCAAACAAATAGGTGATTAATGAACAAATTAAGGAATGAAATCGACGTATGTTGGACATTTGAAGCAAAGCTAGCTCTCGTGTGTGGCATATATATATGTTGTGCTTGTGCTTGTGTGTGTGTTGGCGTTGAAAATGAGTTGCCAACGTTGCGCCGAAATGTTGATTCTTCAAGTTTCCGTTTCGGCACATTTACTGGCGCTCCTATGTCCTACCGTGTAGGAAGGTCATGCCGAAATTTTCCGTGAAAACTACCGACGGATGCATGGTTCTAATCAATTATGTAATCTTACCATGCAGGCGAGAATGGTTATCGAGATGAGTGAAAGCATCGTGATGAGATATCTGAAACACGCGATCATCGACATGTATGAAAATAAACGCACGGAGGTATTGTGTCCGTGCCGGAGATGCAAACGAGGGAAATGGTTTGACCCGTATTCAGGAAAATTGCAGGGGCACCTGCTCACTAATGGTTTCATGCATGGACACACTCAATGGATGAGCGATGATGGCGCGGAGGTCAATGGGGCGACGGCGGCAGGTGGTAATAATGGCCGGCAAGAAGGAGGGCATCATGACATTGATGACGATGAAGAGTTTGTCGCAGAAGACGATAACCTTGACGACGATAATAACCTTGACGATGACAATAACCTTGACGACGACGAAGAGGTGCCGCTAGCTTCGGTCGTGCGGGACCCTCATCTTCAAGATCTGCTTCTCGAAAAGACGAAGGGCGCCAAGCGTAAATCAAAGCTTGAGCAACTCGGAGATAGACTCGAATACTCCGTTGTACGACTCGGGTCGCGGGTTGGGGGAGTCTCGCTTGAGAGTAGCTCTCGATGTGCTGCAGATGAAGGCGAAACACGGATGGACGGACACAAGCGTCGACGACATCCTGGAATACGTGAAAGATCTCCTTCCTGCCGGGAACACGTGTCCTGGTAGTCTAGCCGAGGCCAAGAGAATCACGTGATGATGACGCAGATTCTTCCGGTTGCAATCCGAGGTATAATGGATGACCATGTCCGTGCAACGCTGACTGGGCTCTGTAACTTCTTCGACGTCATAACTCGGAAGTCGATAAGCGTGAAGAAACTCGCAAGGCTCCGAGGAAGAGATCGTGGTGATCCTATGTGAGCTTGAGATGTACTTCCCGCCTGCATTCTTTGAGGTGATGGTCCATCTGTTGGTCCGTATCATGGATGATATCGTCGGTCTAGGGCCGGCATTCTTACACAACATGATGCCGTTTGAAAGAATGAATGGGGTCATTAAAGGATACGTTCGTAACAGGTCACATCCGGATGGAAGCATCGTACGGGGATGGCTCACCGAAGAGTGCATCTCTTTCGCACGAATTATCTAGACATCGAGGACCTCGTTGGTTTGCCTCAAAACAAGCACCTCCGCAGGTTCGAGGGAGTAGGCCACAAAAATGGAAGGAAGGAACTGCACGTGCACATGTCTGGTCGGACTTCCGACTTTGACAGGGCCAACTTAGTAGCGCTACAACACATTGACTTGATCGATCCTTGGTTGAAAGAGCACAAAACCATGATAGAGAACAGTGGCAAGCCGATGATGACGGAAGCGTAAATATACGAGAGCACAACTCCTCTTTCGCGTGCCTGGTTCAAAGACCACATTGATGCTAATCCCCCACCAATGGATTCGACAAGGATAAACTAGTATTGGCCTTGTCACATGGCCCCGCGCCCAACCTCATGACTTACCAAGCGTACGATATCAACGGGTACACATTCTACACGGAAGAAAAAGACAAGAACGAGTGCTTACCGGAACTCAGGGGTAACGATGGATTCCTGGACGGGTGACGTAAAGACTAGATACTACGGAAGAATCGAGGAAATCTGGGAGCTTAGCTACGCTCGGGAGAAAGTGCCGATGTTCCGTATCAGATGGGCTAAGAGCGTCACAAAAGAAGACCGGTATTTCACCACCATGTTTCTACCCGAAGCCAACAAATCAAAGTCCACGAACGCCACCGCGCAGAATGAGCCATGGGTACCGGCGGAACACGTGCACCAATGCTTCTTCATAACCGACCCATCCAGGCCTAGCCGTGTTATCGTGAGGAGAGGCAAGAGGACCATCGTCGGAATGGATGGAGTCGCCAACGAGGAAGACTTCGAAGGACAAGTCGGAGACCCAATGATGGAAGAATCCGAGGACGAAGACACAACATACACCACAAGAAGAAGCGAGGACCACGCTACCGAGGTCAGGTCGACCCTTCAAAAGAAGAAGTCACGACACGGGGCTAAATTATTCAACGACGAGCAAGAAAAGCAAGAAGAAAGCGAAACACTCTTCTCAATCGATGATGTAAAACTTTATTTGCAATCTATAACTCATATTGCTTTTGTAATGCATAATTAACTCATATGGTCATGGCCAATATTTTATGTATGACTAATTAATATTGTGTTGGTCAATATTATGTGTATGTATATATAACTCATATTTTTTTGTAATGCCTAATTAAGATTTTGAAATTGTTTTTGCATATATAACTCATGCATATTTCTTGGCTATTATCTTGAAAAGATAAGAACATAAATATAATAGAAAAGGCCAGAAAAGAAATAAAGAAAAACAAAAGAAAATATGAGTTGGGGAGGTCATTGCATGTGATCTGGGCCAAGTCCCAGGTATACACGGGGTACACTTATTGCCGGCGCACCAGGGCTTTGGTGCGCCGGGGGTCCACCTGTCCCCGGCGCACCAAAGCCCTGGTGCGCCGGCAATAAGTGTACCCCGTGTATACTCGGGACTTAACTGCACGCGAGACTAGCTTTCTCCCTCCCCATTCCCAATTCATCGACGACAAACCCTAACCGCCACCGTGAGCGCCGCCGTGAGCTTCATCGCCCCGCCACGCCGTCCTCGACCGTTCGCCACCATCCCCCTCCACCAGCCCCCACCACCTGCCCCATACACGCCGCCGCCACCGTTGGAGTAGGGGACGTCGGAGGAGGACCACGCTGCCGTCGCCGTCGGAGGAGGACCACGCTGCCGTCGCCGTCGGAGGAGGACCACGCTGCCGCCGCCGTTGGAGGAGGACCACGCTGCCGCCACCGTGAGCTTCCCTCTCCCCTCCCCCTTCCCTGAAATTGGTTCAAATTGCTTCCAGTTGCTATGAAATTGGTTCAAATTGATGCTCGATCCCCTCCTGTACCCTGCATTGCTATGAAATTGATGATTTAGGGTTCATTTAAATGCTTGCGGTATGCTCGATCCCCTCCTGTTCTGTCCATCAATTCTCTGGTTTATAAAAAATTGATGATTTTGGGTTCATACATATTTCAATGTTAGGCTTTTTGCAACACTGATAAGATTGTGTATTGAATCTGTGCCATGCATACAACCAGTCTGCAAGATTCTAATTGAGAAGATTGTGTATTAAATGTTTTGTTTCTAGTTTGCCCAAATTGAGCAGTAGCAGTACAAGAAATAGGTTCATTCTCTGGTTCATTTAAAAAAATGATGAAATGGGTTCATTTAGTTAAATTAGTTTTGTTGCAGTAGCAAGGCTAAATTAGTTTTCTTGCAGTAGCTAGGTTCATTTAGTTCATAAAAAGAACAAGTGTTCTCTGGTTTGAAAAAACAAAAGAAAATGAATTTGTTATCTGGTTTGAAATTTAGTTCATTTAGCTAGGCTCCTATTGTTTTATATATTGATCAAAATAAAAATGACCCTGGGCAGAGAGCTTCACTATGAGGATTACAATGTAAAATGCTACTGGTGGTATTTAGTTCATTAGGTGGAGTTCTCTGGTTTAAATTTTAAATGAACCATATTGCAATTTCCTTGTACAAATACTGGGCCAGATTTGATGTTAACTGTATACATATATTCATGCATGCTCACTGGTTGTAAATAAATTTTAGCAAATTTTACTTGATGGGTTCTTGTGAGCTTTAGATTATGGTTATTTAGTTCATAAATGATTTGTGCTGATGGTTTACATGAAAATGGGCACTGGGCAGTATGTTGGTTCTTCATTAAATGAAAATGAAAATGAAAATGAAAATGGGTTTAAAGAGCATGGCTGTTCAGTGTGTTTTTGTTCATTGGTTGGTCAGTTTGATTTTTCTTATGGATCTGGTTCATTTAAATGCCTACTGCCAAGAATTGGTTGATATATAAAATTCATTGATTGATATATAAAATGAAAAAAAGATCTGGTTCATTTAAATGCCTACTGCCAAGAACTGCCAAGCATCAAATGCCACCAGTAGCAAGTGTTAGGGTTAGGCATGCCTCACATTTATTATCTGGTTTAATAATGCTTAATGAAAAAATGTGCTATTCTCCGGTTTGAAAAAAGAGCAAGTGCTATTCTCTGGTTTGAAAAAATGTGCTATATCAATGGATGCTTGTCAAGTGTTCACTAGCAACAGAGTTTACTTAATTTAAAAAGAACAAGTGCTAGCGAGTAGGTTTAGTTCATAAAAAGAACAAGTGCTATTCTCTGGTTTGAAAAAAGAAAAGAAAATGAATTTGTTCTCTGGTTTGAAATTTAGTTCATTTAGTTCATTTTTCACATCAAGGAAATATAATTGGAGCTTTACGATAATCCACAAATGAGAAATGACACTAAACCAATTTTAATTATGTAGCCAGAGAGTAGCATGGTGTTGATGTAAAATGGTTAAGGTGTAAAATGCTAAAGATGGTTTGAATTCTGGTTTTTATTTTAGTGTTTGAATTCTGGTTTTTATTTTAGTGTTTGAATTCTGGTTTGAATCCAGGGCTAGCATGATGAAATTCATGTCATCGACTCACTCGGAATATTTCTTTCTTAATACGAGAGAACATAGTCGGTAGTTACTCGTAAGTGCTATTACTTGTAAGTGTCCGGGGCTCTAAAGTTGTTGTTGTCCGAGTGTGAGAATTTGATTTACATTCATCTACTGTAATGCTAAGTGCTACTGTAATGCTACTGTAGTGCTATTACTGATGGTTATTGTGAAATGAAAATGAAAATGAAGCTGCTCCCCCTACTGTAATGGTCAAGTTATACTGTCTCTCGTTTATGGTGATCGTTATGGTGTTCATGGCTATATATATATGTGAATTGCATTTCTGTTACAGGGATTGAGTTGCTATTGAGTGCCGGAATGTCGATTCATTTCCGTTCCGGCAATTCTAGCACTCGGCATGACCAATTTTTAGCAAAGGTCATGCCGAATTTTTCCGTGAATTCTAACTCTTTTTCATCTTCTATTAGTGCAAGCCACCATGGCGTCTGAAGAACAATTAGAGGAGCACTACAATAGGCACTTCTTTAGGACGGAGGAGGATGCCGAGGCCGCTGGTGTTGGCGGTGACGAGGATCATGAGATGGAGGATGACGGCTGGGGGTAGTGGCGACGAGCCAAGCGGCAACGAGGCAAGCGACGCCGCCGGGGGTAGTACCTACGCGCCAAGCGGCGACGAGGCAACCGGCGCCGCCGGGGGTGGCGGCGAGACAAGCGGCGACGATCCTAGCGGCGCCGCCGGGAGTAGTGGCACCGGGACAAGTGGTTCCAAGAGGCCGCGGAAGGCAAGGCGCCAAAACAAGGTCGGCACCGGCAGAGACACGATCAAAGAGGTGGACCCCGCCGGTGGATTGCCGAAGGAGCCTAAGGATGTTGCCAAGGGGTACGGCAACCAGCCGGCATGTATCCTCCGAGAGGTCGTCAATCTCAACGAGACGGACCTCCGAGCTGAGAGCAAAGCGCCTCGCGAGCCCAGCTCATTGCGAGGTTGCACTCACGATACAAGTTCCTAGGCGACTACGCCTCCACCGATCAAACCAATAACATTGTGAACTCACAAGCCCTCCCGAAGTTCACCAAACACCTCAGCAGCTACAAGTACATGGTGCGGAAGCTGATTGCCGAGGGCAAAGGTTTCGAAGAGGTCCACTCCGCCTTTCCGCATGTCTCCCAGGCGGACTTTGATGCTTTTGTGGCCAATGAAGAGCTACAAGCAACCAAGAATCGCAAGTTGTGGGGGAAGGAAATGCGGGAGCTTAACATCGGCAACCACAACCTTGGGAGCCGTGGGTACGAGGGAAAGGAGCCCTATTGGGCGAAGGAGGACGAGGCGTATGTAAATGCCGGCATTGAGAACCCCTGGCTCAAGTACAAGGACCCGCTTGAAAGAAGATTCATCAGGTCCCGGTACCATAAGAAGAAACTAACCGGGGAACTTGTCACGGACCCGAAGGTCGTAACCGACATAATTTGGTTCACGAATGACAAGAAGGTCCTGGCGTTGGAGAAAAAACTGGTAAGCAATTTACCGGTTTAATTAGATCAAGTATCGTTCATATAATAGTAGCAACATTTCTAAATGGTTCGCGTTTCTTCCGCAGGAAGAAGAAAGAGAAAAACTTTCTCAATGTGACGAAGGCTCCTCCTCCCAGGCGTCGACGGGCAGGGTAGCCTGGGACAAGCCTCTCGTACGGGCGCTAAACATCGTTAATGAGCATTCACCGACGAGAAGGCCGCATAGAGGCCGTGTGGCTGGCGCCGGTACGGGCTACAAGCATGGTCACTATGGCTTGTCGTCTGCGGACGATAAAAATGCGCGCAGTGAGAGGAAGCAGCGGGAGGCGGAGGAAATGAGGGAGTCAATCCTAGCCGAAGTCCAAGCTGGTTTGGTACCGCAACTCAAAGCTATGCTCGTACCTGAAGTCAAAGCTGAAGTCGCCGCTTCAGTCCAAGCAGATTTCAACGCTCTACACGCGTGGTATGAGGGTGGCAAACAAGCCCCCCCCCCCGAAAATGCAAGTGGTTAGCTTCGACGGCAGCAACTCGATGGCGCCGCCGTCCGCCGGCAATGACAATGTTATAATGGAGACTCCTCCGGCCGCCGGCAATGTCGGCTGGTGCTAGGGATTCACCGTCCATGCCGGGTAGCAGCCCCTCCGTCACTTGCACGCCCGCCGCCGCATGTGCCGGCCCGTCGACATTAGCCGAGCTCAACGCCCTCACGGTAATTAACCCATGTGTACATCAAGTTAATATATTAGTTTCGTCATCCTTGCCCTCTCTCTAACGCCATACACATGTTCTCGCAGGCGCTCTCAACGCCATGCACCTTCCTCGATGAGAGTAAACGGCGAACTCAAAGACGTCGCGAGGGGGTCCATCCTTCGGCCCTGGATAAGAAGTGGCACACACGAGATATGGAGGATGACGTTTACCGGGTTGAAGTGGATCGGGCGTTACCGGGCTATGAGGATTTGTTTCCTCCTAATCAACCGCATGGTGCCGATGACGAAGACCCGTTGAATCTTGCCTCACTGAAGGATTGGGTACTGCTATGGCCGAAGACCCTAATTAGGATCAACACCTACTCGGGGTCGACGGCAAGCAAAGACAAGCACCTTGCGGCGCCACAGGTCAGCGTCCCTCCACGACAGCCCGGCGGCGCCGGTGGTCGGCGCCCCACCACAACGGCCAGCTGCACAAGAGGTCAGCGCCCCACCACAACGGCCAGCGGCGCCGGTGGTCAGCGCCCCACCACAACAGCCAGCGGCGCCAGAGGCCGAGGAATACGAACGTGACGACTTCCAATGGGATATTCCTACGTCTTCACAAGTTGTCCATGAGGATCAGCCGGCCTCAAAATATGGGTGCTCCAAGAAGGCTGTTCGATTCTCAAGAAACGGCCGAGGAGGAAAATCCCGAGGAGGTCGCCGCCGCCGCCGTCAAGAAGATGCTGAGCCCAAACACACTCCGTGCTACGGTTACGGCGGTGGGAGATGGTCCAGTACTACAACCCAAGAAGAGGAAGAGGCCAGCTAAGAAGGACGCCAAAGACAAGGCGGCGGCCAAAGACAAGGACAAGGTGGCACTCCTTGACAAGTTGCCAAACAATTGGCGACCTCCGCATCACTTGGGTGAACCGATGCTGCCGGAGCATGTCCTCAAGTTACTCACCGGGGATATGGCGAGCTTGCATAACCAAGTCCAGTATTTGGAGAAGCAGCTTCTCAAATCAAAAAATCCTAGTTACCCTCTCTTCGTGGCGAAGGTGCCAACTGGCATGAACTTCGTCGAGAAGTACCCCGCGGACTTGTGCTTCATCCGGTACAATGACATCTTCAGCATCTATCGCATGCAAATGCTCCACTTTAATGTGGTTCGCCTAGTTGCTCTTAGCTTGTCTTCCCAGATTGTTAAGGAGGGGACGCCGACCATCGCGATAATGGACCCCTTCTATATGCGGGAGAGCATCATCTCGCAACGCCGGGGATCGGGCGATTGCCACCCGGCAGGTCGAGGATTTCATGCTGGCGAACATTAAGAAGGGCGCCATTCTCATCCCTTACTTCCCCGAGTAAGTAATCACTCGCTAGTCCCCATCACCATTCTATCCTATATCTCCATTTGCATTTCCAAAGGTTAATCCGTGTGTTTTCCGCAGAGACATGTACTGCACCCTCATCGTCGTGCACCCGCAACACTCGCATGCAGTCTATCTCGACTCGGGTAGGGACAAGAAGAAAGACTACACCAACATCAGGGCCCTTCTCAATGATGCTCTCACCGGCTTCGCCAACAAGGCAGGCCCCTCAAAGTAGAGAGGAAATCCCGAGGAGGCTTGGTCTTAACCCACACAACCAACTTCCCCTGCCTCAGGCAGTCGAATGAAGACAATGGGATGGACGCGTGGTACGCCATCCTTCAGATGCAGGAGTACATAAAGTACGCAGATGACATGTTGCTGCCAGAGAGTCTCAGAGAGAGGTTTGTAAACATGGCGGATGCCCATGATAGAGAGATTAGAAAGAACTGGGGTCGCATCCAGCAGTTCATTTGCACGATAATCGTGCATGATGTCAACAATAGGTCTGGCGAGTTCTTCTACGGCTACGGTCTACCACCTAATGACGAGATAGAACTCCGCTTGGAGATGTCGCGTGATGAGAGGCCGTTCAACACGCTTGAGGGCAGCCGTCCATTCCCCCCTAGGTGTACAACCTGATCCTACGACGTGAACACTATTGCTAAAGCTTGAACGATATGTCTTTGAACTTCCGTATTGTAATACTTGCTACATATTCCCATAGAATCGACTTGTTGCTTTTATTTAATTGTATGGATGTGCATGTGAACATGTGTCTATAGTTTCATTTACTTTGCTATATATTTCAAGATTATGGCGTAGATACCTTAATAATTATTTGCATTTACTCGACCCCTACTTGCCTCGTATTTGGAGTTCGCCGATGATTAGAATGTTCGGTCACTAGTACACTCGGGGGTGGAGCCAGTGAGCCTTGGTGCGATGGCCACAAGTATCAATCTATTGTGCATCCTACCTAGCCTCACTGACTCCATCCCTGGATGTTAATATGTGTTTCGACCGACATAATATGAGGCACGCTATTTAATTCGTACTACTTTTCTTTTATTTGAGTTCGCACTTCTTAATTGCATTGGCCAATGATTAAAATGTTTGGTCACTTGTACACTCCGGGGTGGGGCCAGTGAGGCTTGGTGTGATGGCCACAAATATCAATCTATTGTGCATCCTACCTAGCCTCGCTGACCCCATCCCTGTATGTTATTATTTATTTCGACCAACAAAGTATGAGGCACATGCTATTTAGTTCATACTACTTGTCTCTTATTTGAGTTGGAACTTGTTCATTGCATTGGTACTAACGTTTTACTTGTCTTGCGCATGGAGATGCCGACGACATATGTCGTGTACAAGGGGAGGGTTCCTGGAGTCTACGACGACTGGGAGGACTGTCGGAGACAGGTGCACCGCTTCAGCGGCAACAGCTACAAGGGATACCCCACTAGGGTGGAGGCCGAAGGAAGATACGCCCGTTATCTAGCGGGAGAGATGAGGGACATGAGGAGGAACCGGATGAAGACCATGGCCTTCGTGATGATGGTCATCGTGACCATGTTGTTCATGTTCTATGTGATTGTAGTTTAGGTTAGGAGCTACATTGTGAGGTGTATGACGACACTTGTGACGACTACCGAGACTTCTAACTTTGTGAAACTTAGTCCTTTGGTGTTGCATATGCACATGTTGTATGAATCACCATTCCGAAACGAGACTAGCGTATTTGTGTATTGATACCGAAATGAGACTTGGCTCTCTATGTGCTTCTCATATTGCATGTTCTGCTGTCAAAATATGAACTGTGTTATAAATATATACTGCTGTCAAATATGTATTCTAATATGCTGGAAAAAAGCTGAAAAAATAATTTTCGAATTTATTGCCGGCGCACCTAAATGACCTACTGCCGGCGCACAAGGCATGCGCCATTGCTCGACGCACTACTGCCGGCGCAGCTGCTAGCGCGCCGGTGGAACGTTTCCTTTGCCGGCGAATAAGCGATGGCGCGCCGGCAGTAAGCACACTATCGCCGGCGAACAGCATGGTGCGCCGGCAATGGCCAGTTATCACCGGCCCGTTCGCACCGGCGGGCTCTTGGTGCGCCGGCAAGGGCCATTTAGGTTCGCCGGCGGTAGGCCTTTTCCTTGTAGTGAGCTGGCCACCGAGCACCTTGGGCCCAGGCCTTTGGTCGCGGTTCGCCACAAGGGCCGCGACTAAAGGTCCCATTGGTCGCGGTTCTTGCATATCGGCGACTAATGGGGCTGTCCGGAAGGCCTTTTTTCTACCAGTGACGTTATGTGAAGGATATTGTCCCGATTCTTTTTTCCTTCGTTCGTGACTCGCACATCTCCGTGGCTGCAGCTCTACACAACCATCGTTGGGTCAGAGATATCTCGGGCGGAATGTCTACCCAAGCGCTAGCACAATATCTCCAATTATGGGACACTGTGGTGGGCATGGCGTTGACTGAAGGCGGGCAAGATGAGGCGATATGGCGTTGCACCAAGGATGGAAGATTCTCCGTCAGTTCAGCATACAGGCTCTTCTTCCTAGCTAACACGGAGTTTGCGTGCACCAAACCTATCTTGAAGTCGAAAGCCACTATGCGCTGTAAATTCTTCATGTGGCTTGTAGTTCATGAGCGGTGCTTAACTACGGATAATTTGGCACGGAGAGGCTAGCCACACAACCCTACATGCTCTCTATATATGTCAGTCTGTTGGTGAGAATTGCACACACCTCTTTGTGCACTGTCATTTTACTCGGCAGGTGTGGTGCCGGGTTCGTGCTTGGTCAGGTGCTATCTTCCCCGTCCCCGGGGTCGCTTTCCGGAGCACTGAACACTGGCGGCTAACGGCCAGGAAGCAGGCGCCCAAGAATCTACGTCGTGATTTTTACACCGAGGCCATCCTTGTACACTCGAGGATCTGGAAAGAAAGGAACGCCCGCATTTTCCAGCAGGAGAGCAGCACGGTCGATCGCATGTTCGAGCATATCATGGAAGACATGTTGAAATATTGGGCCCACTTTTAGTGGCCCAAATTAGATTTCAGTTTTCCCTATAAATCTCAAAGCCCACATAGTGGCAGCCTTGTGAGTTTGAGCCCAAGTTGGTGGCAGCTCACTAGTGAGTGGCAAGAGGTGGGAAGTTTAGTCCCACATGGAAAGTTGGGAGGAAGTTAGACCACCTTATAAGGTGGGTTGTTTCACCACTAGTAAGTGAGTGAGAATAGGAGTGCTACACGCGCGCTCCTCCTCCTCCTCGCTCGTCTCGACACGACGCGCGCCGCGCTCGTGGTGAGTGGATTGAGCCTCAAGCCGAGACTTTCCTTACTTTTTGCAGCTCAGGAAAACGAACAGAGTTCTAGACGGACGCGTCACAGTTAGTCGCATCGGCGAACGGGAGAGCAGGTCTCCGGAACCACTCGTCCTTGCGATCCTGTACGGGAGAGGGCGAATTAGGTTTTTGGGAAGCGCTGCGCGCGACTGCTCAAGCTCTTCATCACGGGTCGCCTTCCGTCCAAGTCGGGCGGTGCTGCCTACCGTCGTCTTCAACGCCGTCTACTTCGACCCGTCGTCCTCGTCGTCAACAACGTTGTCATCAACAACGTTACTCGCTGCGACATCATCCGCTACACCTCCACCGCCACCTCCACCAGATCGGTACGTGCGACATATCTCGATCTATTCAGCGATGGATGTTGTATCGTTTGCCATGCTACTATTCATGTTGATTAATGCATCTAGTATGTTCGAGTTTCACATGTTAGTAGTTGATGTCGTCATGCTTAATATTCTGGAATTAATCATGGAAATTGTGCCTAATTATCTAACAATCCAAAAACCTAATTGTAGGCAATTTCCTGAGTTAACTATGGCTGGTTTTGCTGATGCACTGAGGCCGGATAAGTTTACCGGTGTGCACTTTAAGAGGTGGCAGATTAAGGCCACGCTCTGGCTTACTCATCTGAAAGTGTTCCATGTGAGTAATGGTCTTCCTGAAGGAACTATATCTGACCAAGATCAGAACAAGTTCAAGGAAGACAATACTCTCTTTGTCGGATGCGTACTGAGTATTCTTGCTGATCGTCTATGTGATGTGTATATGCACATAGTAGACGGTAAAGAGCTCTAGGATGCACTGAATGCTAAATTCGGTGCAACCGATGCAGGCAGTGAACTGTACATCATGGAGAGCTTCCATGACATCAGGATGGTGAACAACCGTTCTGTAGTCGAACAAGCTCATGAGATACAGTGCATTGCGAAAGAGCTTGACCTCCTTAAGTGTGCCTTACCTGGCAAGTTTGTGGCTGGATGCATTATTGCTAAGTTGCCCCCTTCATGGAGGAACTTTGCCACAACTCTCAAACACAAGAGACAGGAGATATCGGTTGAAAACCCGATAGCGTCTCTTGATGTTGAGGAGAAAGCTCGGAGCTAAGGATACTACCGAGAAAGGAGAGGGTCGAGTCTAGCGCCAACATGGTGCGAAGAAACCCTACAGCAAGAACAAAGGGAATAACAAGCCCTCCTTCAATAAGCCTATGAAGACTACAACCTTCAAGAAGAAGAAGATGATAAACAAAGCAGATCCGAGCTGCTTTACACGTGGAGAGACTGGCCACTTTTCTAAGGACTGTCCCGAGAGGGCAGACCGCAAGAAAAAGGCGAGGCAAGTCAACACGGTGACCGCTAGCAATGCTGATGGGTACGGTAATCTCTTTCTTGTTCTTTCGGTATTTCAATCTCCATGTTGGTGGATTGATACGGGTGCTAATGTTCATGTGTGTGCTGACATATCCATGTTCACTTCTTACCAGAGTCGCCCGGGATTCTTCCGTCTTGATGGGGAATGGGTCACATGCTTCGTTCGTGGTGTTGGCACGGTAGATCCGAAGTTCACTTCGGGAAGATCGTGCGGGCGAGGAACGTGCGGCATGTCCCTACTATGAACAAGAATCTCGTTAGCGGCTCCCTTCTATGCGAGAGATGGGTTTAAGGTTGTCTTAGAGTCGAATAAAGTAGTTGTCTCCAAGTTTGGACAATTTATTGGTAAAGGCTATGAGTGCGGAGGCTTGTTCCGCTTTTCGCTTTCGATTTCAGTAATAAGTCTCGTGAACCATATTTGTGGCAATGTTAGTGATGATACCGAGTGTTTGGCATTCTCGTTTATGTCACATTAATTTTGGTTTAATGTCTCGGCTATCCGAGTTTAAGTTTAATTCCGAAGTTCACCATTGCCAAAGGTTCTAAGTGCCATAGTTGTGTGCAATCAAAGCAACCTCGGAAGCCTCACAAGGCGGCCGAGGAGAGAAACTTGGCACCTCTAGAACTCATACATTCCGATCTATGCGAGATGAATGGTGTGTTGACAAAAGGTGGAAAGAGATATTTCATGACATTGATTGATGATGCGACTAGATTTTGCTATGTTTATTTGTTGCGAACTAAAGATGAAGCCTTAGACTACTTTAAAATTTATAAGGCCGAAGTTGAAAATCAACTAGAGAGAAAGATCAAGCGTCTTAGGTCAGATCGTGGTGGTGAATATTTTCCTAAAATCTTTGATGAATTCTGTGAGGAACATGGTATTATTCATGAGAGGACGCCTCCCTATTCGCCCCAATCAAACGGGGTTGCCGAGAGGAAAAACCGCACGCTGACCGACTTGGTGAATTCCATGTTAGCCACTGCCGGTTTATCAAAGGCATGGTGGGGGAGGCTTTGTTGACTACATGTCATGTCCTGAATAGAGTTCCTAACAAGAATAAAGATAAAACCCCTTACGAGGAGTGGTCTGGGAGAAAACCATCACTTTCGTATTTGCGCACATGGGGATGTTTGGCGAAAGTCAATATTCCAATTACTAAGAAGCACAAACTCGGACCAAAGACGAGTGGATTGTATCTTTCTAGGTTATGCTCCGTGGAGTGTAGGCTATAGATTTTTAGTAGTTCAATCTGAAGTACACGATATGCATGTTGACACTATTATGGAATCTCGTGATGCAACATTCTTTGAGAATATGTTTCCTATGAAAGATATGCATAGCATTGCTAGAATTTCTACTTCGAGATAGTTCCTGAATCTAGTACATCTAATGAGTATTTTGAACAATCACATGAGATTGTTATTGAGAAGGATGACAATGAAGCTCCTAAACGGAGCAAGAGACGAAGGATTGAAAAATCCTTTGGTGATGATTTCATTGTGTACCTTGTGGATGATACTCCCACGTCCATTGCGAGAGGCATATGCATCTCCGGATGCGGATGATTGGAAAGAAGCTGTCCATAATGAGATGGACTCGATTCTTTCTAATGGAACTTGGGAGCTATCGAAACGACCCCATGGATGCAAGCTCGTGGGCTGCAAATGGGTGTTCAAGAAGAAGCTAAGACCTGATGGTACTATTGAGAAGTACAAGGCGCGGCTTGTAGCGAAAGGCTACACACGAGAGAGAAGGCGAAGATTACTTCGACACCTATTCACCTGTCGCTAGACTTACCACCATTCGAGTACTACTATCCATGGCTGCCTCCTATGGTCTTATCGTTCATCAAATGGACGTAAAGACAGCTTTTCTTAATGGAGAGTTGGAAGAGGAAATCTATATGGATCAGCTCGATGGGTTTGTAGTAAAAGGTGAAGAAAGAAAGGTGTGCAAGTTGCTAAAATCTTTATATGGCCTAAAACAAGCACCTAAGCAATGGCATGAGAAGTTTGACGGAACTTTAACTTCGTAGGCTTTGTTGTCAATGAGGCTGACAAGTGCGTTTACTATCGCCATGGTGGGGGCGAAGGTGTTATATTATGTTTGTATGTGGATGATATTCTTATCTTTGGTACAAACATTAAAGTAATACACGAGGTCAAGTCTTTCTTGTCAAAGAGCTTTGATATGAAAGATCCGGAGAGAAGCTGATGTGATTCGAATATCAAGGCTGATTAAGAACGAGAGTGGGATTACTCTAACGCAATCCCATTATGTTGAGAAGATCTTGAGCCGGTTCGGCTATATTGATAGCAAGCCTTCTTCAACACCTTATGATCCCGAGTGTGACATTACGCAAGAACCGGAGAATCGCCATAGATCAATTGAGATATTCTCGGATCGTTGGCTCACTCATGTACTTAGCGAGCGCGACTAGACCCGACATCTCTTTTGCTCGTTAGCAAGTTGAGTAGGTTCATGTCAAACCCAGGTACTGATCATTGGCATGCACTTGATAGGGTAATGCGCTACCTATGTGGTACAATGAGTTATGGGATTCACTATTCGGGGCACCCAGCCGTGCTTGAAGGATATAGTGATTCGAATTGGATCTCGGATGTAGCCGATCCGTACGCCACAAGTGGGTATGTATTTACCTTTGGAGGTGGCGCAGTGTCATGGAGATCTTGCAAGCAAACCATATTGACGAGGTCAACTATGGAAGCAGAACTTACTGCTTTAGACACAACCACCGTTGAATCAGAATGGTTGCGTGAGCTCTTGATGGACTTGCCTGTGGTTGAAAAACTCGTTCCAGCAATCCTTTTGAATTGTGACAATC
Organism: Lolium rigidum; assembly: GCF_022539505.1. Lineage (NCBI taxonomy): Eukaryota > Viridiplantae > Streptophyta > Magnoliopsida > Poales > Poaceae > Lolium > Lolium rigidum. Next base: position 302,947,955 of record NC_061514.1, on the reverse strand, counting down.
AAACTGTAATTGTCAAAGTGAACAATTCTAAGGATAACGCGAAGTCATCAAGACACGTCAAGAGACGTTTGAAGTCCGTCGGGAAATTGCGAAACTCCGGAGTAATAATCGTTACATATTCAAACGAGACAAAAACCTGGCAGATCCCTTTACAAAGGGACTATCACGTAATGTGATAGAAAGTGCATCGAGGGAGATGGGTTTGAGACCCGTTGATGTTACACCATAGTGGTAACCCAACCTTTGTGATCGGAGATCCCGTGAATTAGGACTCGGGAAGAACAAACTAGTGGTTTAATTGAGGAGAGTATTATGTAACCCTCTCTATGTGAAGATGCACAACTCTCAATTGCTCGTAAGGCAGGTTGGCGACAAGCCTTAATGTGTTTATGTTGGCTATTATAGCAAAGATGCTGTCCTACTGAGCATTCTTGAAATAACACACCTATATGAGTCCGATTGTTAAACGTCGCAATCTATGAGATTTGGGTGATCTCTAGTAAACTCATGAAGAGACCATGAAGTATGACGCATATGCTTCACCCGCGGGGTAGGCTACCGGCAGCCATGTACTGGTCATGACTTTGAGTGAAACCCTGTTCACGCAAAACTTGCAATTCAAGGCTTAGTCCATTGTTCAAGTGTGAATGGATGTAGCTTAAGGTTCTAGGCGGAAGTTCAACTTAACAGTCTCCGCTGAAACACTCGTATATAAACAAGCAGCGAGTATTGGTAAATCTCTAAATGGGGATTTGAGATCTGGTGGGGGATTGTTGAAATATTGGGCCCACTTTTAGTGGCCCAAATTAGATTTCAGTTTTCCCTATAAATCTCAAAGCCCACATAGTGGCAGCCTTGTGAGTTTGAGCCCAAGTTGGTGGCAGCACACTAGTGAGTGGCAAGAGGTGGGAAGTTTAGTCCCACATGGAAAGTTGGGAGGAAGTTAGACCACCTTATAAGGTGGGTTGTTTCACCACTAGTAAGTGAGTGAGAATAGGAGTGCTACACGCGCGCTCCTCCTCCTCCTCGCTCGCTCGTCTCGACTCGACTCGACTCGTCTCGACACGACACGTCACGTCACGTCACGACACGACGCGCGCCGCGCTCGTGGTGAGTGGATTGAGCCTCGAGCCGAGACTTTCCTTACTTTTTGCAGCTCAGGAAAACGAACAGAGTTCTAGACGGACGCGTCACAGTTAGTCGGTTCGGGTCGCTCCCGGATCGTGGGCTATCCAGTAACCGACTCGAAACGTTCGTGCGACGTGGGCGTGGCCCACGTTGCCTAGGGTTTCCTGAGCCTATATAATCTCTTGCCCGGCTACCGCAGAAACACACCGAATACACGAGTTAGGGTTTCCACCTCTCTCTTCTTGCGCCGCCATCGTAGTCTACTCCTTCCCGCGCGCCGACGTGCATCGGCGAACGGGAGAGCAGGTCTCCGGAACCACTCGTCCTTGCGATCCTGTACGAGAGAGGGCGAATTAGGTTTTTGGGAAGCGCTCTGCGCGACTGCTCAAGCTCTTCATCACGGGTCGCCTTCCGTCCAAGTCGGGCGGTGCTGCCTACCGTCGTCTTCAACGCCGTCTACTTCGACCCGTCGTCCCCGTCGTCAACAACGTTGTCATCAACAACGTTACCGCTGCGACATCATCTGCTACACCTCCACCGCCACCTCCACCAGATCGGTACGTGCGACATATCTCGATCTATTCAGCGATGGATGTTGTATCGTTTGCCATGCTACTATTCATGTTGATTAATGCATCTAGTATGTTCGAGTTTCACATGTTAGTAGTTGCTGTCGTCATGCTTAATATTCTGGAATTAATCATGGAAATTGTGCCTAATTATCCAACAAGACATCCGTTCATAGCGAGCTGCTGGATGCATTACGGAGTTTTAGGTTTCCTTCACACCCTGGGACGTTCGGCCTTGAGGTGGCTCCCTGTGTCGCTATGGCTGTGGGTAGTTTTGTTTATACTTTGTATTTTAGTTAGCCTTCGGCTACCTCAGCCGGCACTGGCCACTCCGGTCTTCTTGTAGAACTCTTTCTTCTCTATCTTAATAAAGTTTAGCCAAAGGTCCTTCGAATATCCATTTCATTGTTCGTGAGTATCCATTGCATTTTTTTTTCGAAATGGGGAATAAAACCGCGGCTTCTGCATCATGATGATGCACACGGTCTTTTATTAAAAATAGTTACGAGTACATAGTTTAAAACATCTCAGGCATCGCCCAGAGTTGATACAAGAATCAACCAGCGAAAAAAACAAAGTGAAACTGGACTACACATCAACGTAGCCGTCTATTGTGCCGCCAGCCAGCCTGACACAAGATATCCTGAGCGACCATCTGGAGCCGTGTGCATCCAGTAGCCATAGCATCCCGCTGTCCCTCCGATGACAGTAGAGCACACAGCTGAACCCAGTGTGACACCATATGGATAACCTGCAAAAAGTGAAAACATTTTGTTTTGTTAAAAATAATATAATTCCTCGCCCTCCATATAGACCAACATAAGACAGAAACCCCAATACGGATGAAAGCATTAGATTGTCCATCAACTCCGTTTAACCAATTACCAAACATATTCGTAATATTGGTTGGAGGTGGAAGATCGAAAGTAAAATTAACCGTGCGCCAAAGTATTTTAGCTAAAGGACAAGTGATAAACAAGTGTTCAATAGTCTCCTGCTCTCCGCAAAAAAACATATTTTGTACACCCATTCCGCCGTCTTTTAGCTAAATTATCTTTTGTAAGAACCACATAAATATTTTCATCTTAAGGGGAACTTTAACTTTCCATAGGTATTTTCACAGAAAAGGTGTGTTGTCATTCATAAGATCCTCATACATAGATTTCGCTGTAAACAAACCATTTGTTGTCAAACTCCAAAAAAATTGATCATTCTCACCGGTTAAATTATCATAAGCTTTTGGCATAACTGTAACCATAAGGTTTATTTGTTTCCCACCAACAACCTTCTGAAACTGATATTCAGAGGCGTTTGAGCTAACACATGAGCTACCGTTACATTCTTGTGATGCACAATATTGTATAAGGATGAATATTGTTGGGCTAATGGTGTTTTTCCTAACCAAGTATCTTCCCAAAAACGAGTATTTACTCCATTACCAACTTTGAAATAACATCTACTAAAAAAATCGTCCTTAACCCCCATCAATCCCTTCCAAAAGGGGGAGTCTGTAAGTTTAGCTTTTGCCTCAGATAAGGTTCTTTGTCAAAGGTATTTATTCTGCAGCAATTCTTGCCACACCCCTTCCTCATTAAGAAGTTTATAAAGCCACTTACTCAATAAACATCTATTTTTGAGTTCAAGAACCTCAATATCTAAACCCCCTTGATCTTTGGGTCGGCAGACAATATTCCACTTGGTAAGTCTATATTTTCTTTTATTTTCCTCGGATTGCCAAAAAAATCTAGATCTATAGAAATCCAATCTTTTCCTTACCCTAACATGTATATCTAAAAAATACAGCATAAACATAGATAAGCTTGTTAAAACTGAATTGATAAGGACAAATTTATCACCATATGACAGTAATTTGCCTTTCCAGCATCCCAATTTACTTTCAAACCGGGTCTTCACTGGGTACCAATCAAAATTTCTAAACTTTATGTAATGGATAGGAATACCTAAGTATTTAAAGGGTAAGGAGCCAGCATCACATCCAAATATCTGTTTATACTGGTCAACCGCATCCTCTACCTTACTAAAACAAAAAATCTCATTTTTATGGAAATTAATTTTAAGCCCCGAAAGTTCTTAAAAAAGACATAAAATTAGTTTCATATTCACAGCTTTCCGGTGGTCATGTTCCAAGAAAATGATAGTATCATCGGCATATTGTAATATAGAGATCCCCCTCAACAAGATGAGGAATAAAACCCCCTACTTGACCATAATTTTTTCCTCGTTCAATTATGATGGCTAGCATATCCACCATAATATTAAAAAGTATAGGAGACAACGGATCACCTTTCCTCAAACCTTCTTTTGTCTGAAAATAATAACCAATGTCATCATTTACCTTTACCCCAACACTCCTCCTTTGAACATATTGTTGAACCACCCTACACCATTCTGAACCCCTTCATTCTCAAAGTTTGGAACCCGGCGAGGAGGAAGCAATTGCCTAGAACGTACGGCAAGTGCAGCTAGTAAAGTAGTAACCTGTTGACACAAGCCAATGAAGGTTGGAAGCATTCAAGTTCAGGCTAGCATGTGACACGTTTCTAGATGTACGAACAACGCAATAACTGGTTTCAATAGATGAAAGGAAATAAGATGATATTAACGGACAGGGTGTTTCTGCACCCGGGTGCATATGCACCCTTTATTTGAAATGCATATTAAACATATTTCCAAATGTTAAAAAAATAAAAATAAAAATGTCTCGTGTGTACCTTGACATGTTACATGTTCACAAAGTTGTTTCAGCAAAAACCGATATGTTTTGTGCCCTGTACTAAAAAGACAAATTTTTGGTGTTAAAATAGTCTATTTCTCGAGGCATTATTTGTCTTTTTTACACAGGGTACAAAAATTGTTAGTTTTACGTAAAACTTTACGTGTACACATAGAACATGTCCCTCTACATGCTAAATTTTTTTCCTAATTTTTTTTACTTTTTGAAATATGTTTTATACATACCAGGTGCATATGCACCCATGATCAGTTTTGGTTTTCCGGATATTAACGTACTACTCATACAAGATATGTCCCAATCTACTCTCTTTCAGAACCGGTAGGGCAACTAGATAACTGCTATTATGGCGTTAGTTTCTTCGTTCGTTCGTGAAGAAAAATACATGATTTTCCGAGAGGCATCCTGCAGAGAGAGTATTCAACTCCTATATATATAAGTAGGCAAGTGTCGCCAAGTTCTTCCAAGTTCCAACGCGAGCCGTGAGCAACTGACTAGTGCGAAACCGCGAACATAAAACAGGTCGGTGAACACAACCGGCTGTCATCAACTTAGGATTATTATTACATGTGCATGTATTGCTTTTGTTAATCGTCATACTTCTTTCTTGTTTTCAGGCGAGATCGTCACTGCTAGCTATGGGCGACAAGCCACCGCAACCGCCACCTCCACACACGCCGCCACCACAAAAAACGCCGCCACCGCCACAACCACAACCTCAGCAACCATCGCAGCAGCAGCAACTGCTGCAGAAATCTAAAGATGATATTTGTGTTGATAAAAAAACTGGGGACGTGATTTTCAAAAAGGGTTCACCCGGAAACTAAAAGGTAATGCACAAAGAATTGATATAATCTTCCTTTACTAGGCATGTTCACATGTTCTTGCAAAGTTTCCCAACCGACCATTTTATGTGCATCCGGCGGTTCAGAATAGGCTGGTACTTGCTGGTACCGCCTAGTAGATCCCCAGCGGCTGAGTTGAGGGAGCCTGCTGCGGGCCATCATCCTAGCACCCCATTCATCATATGACGATCGTCCCCGACTTGATCGTCACTCTCGCTTTCAGATTAGGTACAATAAGCCACGACTACCGTACATATGCTGCGAAGCGATGAATTGCAGCCTAGGTGTACCATGACACCCAAACCCAGTCCAGAAGTTCTCCCGTTCCTCAAGTTTCACTGGTGGGGTCACCGAGGGTTATTGTTGCTGCCCAATAAATTATCCCCTTAATCGATCTTCATTAGCAACTAAGACGGCAAAAATTTGTTAGCGCAGGCTTGTCCACAATGCAAAGGCGTACAAACCTGAGAAGGGAAATCCACAACAGTTCAACACTGGATTAAATGGAGGCACCTATATTTGGGTAGGAAGTAACGATACCGCACGGTACCTCCATAATTTCTCATGGTGAAGAACCACAAGAATACCATTAACGGAATGATTAGTAGGGCCACAATAAAAAAATAGGAGAATTGGCCAAATTCCCATTTCCGAAAAGAAGATAAATGGTCAATAGGGAGCAGCTTCCAAACAAAATTTTATTGTGAGCAATCTTATGATTAATTTAGTTGAAAATTCTTCAGAGTTGAGAGGGATCCTTCGGTTTACAAGATTTTGTTTAGTTTACAAATTTTACTTTGTTATCATCATAAATGCTAACTCTGGTATTTGTGTTATTGCAGCCGCTCTAAAGGTGGGTGTCGCATGACTCTGAAGAAACAAATATGTAAACATTTAAATATTTATCCTGAGTATATGTCATTCGTGTGGTTGAACAGTTACAATTAAATATTTATCACGTGTCATTTGTGTGGTGAATTTATCCTACTACTTTCGTTGTAATGAATAAGGCCTATTTATTAGAATGAAGGTAATATAGTAGGTTGTATCTTTCATTTCCTCTATTTGTACACGTACATTATATTAAAATTAATAAAGATTACTCCTGGGCCCTACTATTTCTTCAAAAATAATGTATATTGTATATGTAAATGAGATCATTGCCAGTGCAATTGGGTGTGAAATCTATACCTAATAATAAAATATGAGTCATTTCCATGGTTTGGTACGTCACATTTCCGTTGTCCATCAATCGTTTTGTATGTTGCTTTTTTTTTTTAGAAAAACAGGGCAGAGCCCCAGTTCCATTGCTGAAACCATAGGTCACAAAGTTATTACAAAGCACCCACATCTTGCCAGGATCATCCAACCTTACACATCAAACGAAAACTAGGGAGTACATGAGTCTTTTTAGCACACATATATAAAACACACACCAGGGCGATAAACTATCAAGAAAGAGACGGGGAAGGAGAACTTAAGGCCTATGCAGAACCCTAAAACCTTCACCGTTTCCCACCAGCATCAAAGCACTTGCTCCCAGGGTTCTAGCCAAATCAGCCGACATGATCAGGAGAGGCCCTGCTCCCCTCTCACGGTTCACATTGCGTACTTCAAGTGCAGTCCTCGCCCTCTTCTCTGTAGTCAACCAGATTCCGACCACGATAGCAGAGGTGGCATTCAAGCCAGGAACTCCACATCATCACACTAGTAGGAAAAATACTATAGTGGCATGACTAATGGACGCTGGCTACGGCCAGCGCACGCTTGACTGCTCTTTTTAGCATGCAGCGGTACGCTTGGCGGCACACGAGTGATAAACCCTTACTGAAAGCGGACCGGCGTGGGTGGCAATCGACTACTACGTGGGCACCGGCTGCACCGGCCCGGGTCCAATCCTTATCCGCAGCGTGCATCCATGTTGACAGGCGACTGGTATGTCCATACCGATCGCATGTCAAGTTATTGGTCGCGTGCCCGATAAGGAGACACGACGAGTACACATAGATTGGTCGCGTGCCCCATGCCCACACACGACAAGTATCGACGATACCGCCTTTCTGTCGCGGACAGGCACACACCTACCGGCACTCTCCATTCATCCGTTCCAGATTTCCCCACGAATTTATCCCTCCTTCCTCCACCCTACCTTATTTTCTCCATATAGATATCTTATTTTAGCTAAAAATATATTTTGCCTCATGGATCTAACCAATTCCCTCTCTTACTCCTATATCTAACAGAAACATTTGGTTTTTTCGTCCACTTATTAAGTGCATATTGGCATAGTCTTCAACAAGTTCTCCAGTCCACTTGTAGTCTCGGTTATAGTCTCGGTTATCTTCGATCACCTTTATTTATTTAATAGGTGATTAAATTAAATGCATGTGTGTATTCATGTGATCTACCTCGATCAACAGCTTTGTGATTTTGTTTCAAATGTATGATGCGATGAAGACTTGCTTTGATCGAAGATTGTCATGTATGCATGCATATGAGTTGCCAATGTTTTGCCGAAATGTTGATTCATTTCTGTTTTGGTAAATTTCTGACACTCTGTATATGTTCTATTTTTAGGAAAGATCATGCCGAAATTTTGTTGGAATCTGACGGTTCTCTCTTGCTTATATCGTGTAGGGAAATCATGATCCGGATGAGATAAAGGGTGGTGACTAGATGGTTAAAATCCGCGATGGAAAACATGATTCAAAATAAAGAAACAGAGATAAGATGTATGTGTTAAAAATGCAAAAAAATATGCTTGTTCAACCTCTTCGATGGCCATGGTCTCTGCCTTATTTCTCTAGGGCGTCGAAAGGGGGCCTCCGATAACAATTCCTCCAAAGGACTTCTCGGCCGAGGCTGGCCGCCTATGGTGTTAGCTTCAAGTCGACCCTGGGACGTGGGGGGGGGCGGAAGGGGGAGGGCGAACCCAATTTTCTCTTCTCTTCCACATAGCAGACGAGGCCCTTGCTCGGAGGACCACGTACCCTTGGTTTCCTCGAAAATGACACTTAAATAGAAAATCACTATAAAATAAATTAAAAAATAATAAAAAGATAAGATAGATTTAGATCCTTCTTAATCACTCCAAAATTAAGCTTGGGTAAAGTTTTTGACATATTTAATTTTCAAAAAGGTAAACCCTAGCTCATCTCCCTCAGAGTTCATGTAACCTCGATCGAGATAGCTCACTAGCTTGTGTGAAGGCATTTTCATGAAAATGTCCGGAATCTATGTTTTTCTCGTAACTTAGTCACATAAGAAGACGGTGTGCACATGTTCTGTATTTTTCTGATTTTTTGAAGTAGGTGTGGTCGTTGGATCGTGTCTTCTTGAAGGTTGGTTGTAGATGCAAGAAGATGGCTCCAAGCCGATGTATTGTTGGGACAGTTGGCGGCCAGTTGTGCCCAAGGCGATCCGCTAGAGGCTCGTTCTGCGCTTTTGATTGGCTGGAATCATTTATTTTTGTGGACACGGAAGGATTAAGGGTTCTAGATGGTGTGACTGCTATGCACCACCGCGAAGAGATGCCATGCATGATTTCCCCGACATGGTTGCTAGGTCTGATTCCGAGTAGTTCATATTTATCGCAGGATAGAAATTAATTAAAGGGACACTCTAGTCAGGTTTACAGTACAAAAGACGATGTCGTGTAGTGTGAAACCTGCCAGGTTGGTGAAAACTAGACTAGCCAAAATCTTAGAACCACATCAAGACAAAGCATCGCATTCGATGAGCGAAACTGTTTCTTCCTCTCTACTCGAAGCAGCACATCTAGGTCTATTCGACCCCTTCTTCTTCACTAAAACCACCCCAGCCATGTCTATTTCCAAGCTTTGAAGGTAATTTTGAGTACACCGGCCCGGCATTCCATCTGCCGCCCACCACTCTAGAGGCGCTCCACCCCCATGACGTCCTAGTCGAGAACACCCTTCGGGTCTAGGCAATCTCAGGGGTTAAGGGGTGCGAGCGAGCTCACTTGTTGTTTCCTTCACGCCGGCTTTGCCCACCTCCCACGAGACGGGCCAGTGATTTACCTCTTCCAGGAGGTTCGTGACCGTGGAGGGTTCATATTCACCCTACTGGTTAGCTTCACCAACCCATTTGATGCATTCCACATCCTCGGCCAGGTCTACTGGTGCAGCTGAGAGTTCATCGCTTTCTCCACCTAGAACATCTTCACCAACATTGAGTGCGTTGTCCCCACCCTAACCGCATGCATACCTGTAACAACCCAAAAATTTCAAAACAAACAAAATGAATTTCCCTAGTTCCAAATTTTGGAACCAACAAAAACTTTTATTAAAATAAGATTGATACATATAGATCTTGTTTAAATCTTGTGTTTTGCCATGAGGAGTGTTATTATGCTTATGTGCTAAACCCTAAAACCCTAAGGTGATCAAGTGAAGGTCACCCACCCAATAAAATAAAAGAGAAAGAAATCAAATAAGAAAAAGGCATATGTGCCTATGGCTATTTTTATAAAACTTTACCCTAAGCTTTTCTACTTTGCTTAGAGGTTTGGAAAACCTTCACACACCTTACCTAGTACCTATCAAACCAAATCCAAGTGGTTTCCAAAGAAAATAAAAAGAAACTAAAAATGCCATAGAGGCATATGAGAATAAAATAGCAATTTGGGAAATAAAGAATATTGACCCTAGTACTTGTTGTGAATGGTTGGATCACTTCCATATGCCATTTCAACACTCAACAACATCAAAGGGGGTCAAGCCAAGACAAATCAAAAATCAAATACAACATATGCATAGAGGCATATGTGGCACATAGCCATTTCCCCAATTCTTGACCTATGCACTTTAAACCTTGACCAAATGGTGTGAAACCATCTCTCAACCTAATATAATACTAAATTGACCCTAACCCATGCCCAAGTGAAGCAAGAGGAACAATTAACAAGAATAAGAAAATTTGACATGTCACCTCTTATGTGTTATGGCCATTTTTGCAAATCTTTGAACAAGACCATTTGAAATGGTTTCAATGGTTTTAAAATGTTTCTAAACTAATAAGAATCACATTAGAGTCAACAAAAGTCAAATTAAATGGAGATAAATTAAATAGGGAGAAAATCCCAATTTCACTCACATACACATTATGCCAAATTACAAATCTTCACTCTAGGCCATAATTGCTTGCTCTCTTGCTTGTAGAATACCTAAATATGATAAACTAACACAATTGCATCAATGAAACCAGAATCAAACCAAAGGAAAACTCAAAATCTTCACACATAGGATAATGGTCATATGTCACCAAAATATTTTCTTCACTACTTTACCCCCCTGGTTTTTACTTTTCTTCAAACCAAACTTGGTCAACTATTGCCATGTCATCCAAGACCTTGTCAAGGTGAACCACTTTCATGTTGACCACACATGCTAGCTTTGACCAGGTTGACCAGAATAGAAGAGACAAGAGGAGACTTTGAACTAAAGAGAAGATTCACCCACTTTTTGAAACTTTGCAAAACAACACCAAATTGACCACCACCACCACCATTCTACCTCTATGATTATATGAATGAGATCCACCAAAGGAATTTCCAAATTTTGAAAACTTTTCTCTTGCGGCCATTTTTACAAACACCTTGTGGGCAGAACTGAAAATGATGCCCATGCTGGATTTTTGCTTGGACCAAGTCCAACCCTGGCCACCCCTGCAGCCCTGGAGCATCACCTCACCCTCCTGCACCATTTCCATCACCTGCAAACACTGGAGCTCGCTCACCTTTGACCAAAAGCTTCCATGCCGACCATGGCATGACACCACCATGCCACCCCTCTCTCTGGTCACTTCCGCCCTGCAGCACCATGTCACCTACAGTCCCCTGGACCCTAGAAACCCGCTAGACATGACCATGAGACCAGACAAGCAAGGGGATGACCACAACACTCATGCCATGCCCATGGTCACCAACCCGTGGCCACCCATGTCTCTCTTCGTGCACACTGCATCCCGTCGCGTCCCACTGCGCCACTAGCTTCCCCTCACTCCCACGCACCTCCTAGACATGACCGTTCGGCCCAGAACGCCCTGTAGCCACGCCGTCGACGACATGGCCACCATGCCGGCCATGCCGCGCCTCCCTCCCCTGGAGCCTATATAAACCCCGCCCCTCGACCTGGACATCACCACACAACCCAGCAGCATCCCCTTCTTCCCCCTAGCGCCTCCCTCTCGCCCTCCTCGCAGCTCACCGGCGTCAACAAGCTCACCGGCGGCATCCCTCAAAACCGCCTAGAATTTCATCACCATAGCCCCCGACACCTACAGCAAAGTTGTAGCCCTTGGAAATAGCTTTCCAACGCAACAAACCACGCCTCAATCCGAGCTCCGAGGTAAAAGTTAGAGCCCCCGCAAGTTAGCAGCGTCGGGAGGAAGACGATCCGCGCGTCCCGCGGAACCCGACGTGCATGTGCCATGCACGCCAGGCCCGGGCAGCAGCTGGGCCGGCCCAACTTCTTCCCGCCCTCAGTTTGAATTGAATTTCCGTTTTATCTTTTTCCTTTCTTTTTGCATACTGATGCAGTGCTAGAAATTGAATAGCTTTAAATCTACAAATCCAAATCTGGTGATTCAAAATGCTATAGAAAGCTTATAAAATTATCTAGCTAACCTCACTGGATTCAACCTCATATGTGGTGTAGATTTTGAATAGCAAAAATAACAAAACAGAGACTTTTCAGTATTCAAATAAATCTTAAAAATCAACAAATTTGAATTTTGAAGTGAATCCAATTGCAATAATTCACATTTAACAAACTATAATTTATTATGTAAAAATATGATATATGTTCTGTATATGATCATGGGCTAGAAGCAAAATATTGGCAATGTAGTCAATACTAGCCCATTTAAAACTATATCCAAATTTTAGAATTTAAATCTATGAGGTGTAGCACCTAATTTAAATCCTTTCTCAAGTGATATGAAGTAATGTGTTGACCTTTAAATGCTTAGGCTCATACTTGCTCACTTGTAGAATTTAAATCAACATAGTATTTAAATTGCAAAGGTTATTTAAAACACATGAGATGATGAATCTCATTTAAATCACTTTTCTCAAATACTAAGGGTGAAGTGTTGACCTTGGTCAACATGTGATCACCCCTGGTTATTTGAAAAGATTAAATCTTAAGAAGAATTCAATGAGAGGAAATTATTCCTCCAAACCAAAGAGAAACCCTAACTTCAATGTTCAATAAGAGGAAATTATTCTCCTATTATTAAATAAGGAAACCCTAGCTTAATGTGTGAATAAATGTTAAGTAGTGATGCTAGATCCTTTGTGTGAGCCAATAAGGCTAATTAAGTTTACTTAAGTGTTGTTTGGTGATTGTATCCTCGTATTCGTTTTTAGACGCTAGTACCGGAGACTATCAAGAGGAGGAGGTATTCTACCAAGAGGAAGGAGAAGAGAACTTTGATCACCACACCAACCAAGGCAAGCTAATATTCTTGCAAAGTGCAAAGCTCTACTAGAGCAAGGCACACTCACCAATTTACTTTAGGCTTCATGATCCCATCCCAAGTTTTATTCTTACAAGCTTTTACTTTGATTATTATAACTTGCTTTTATAGTTAACTTTGGTCTAGAGATAGAATACTACAAGAGTATCAAATTTAGCCTAGAGCAATGAAAGCTAGATAGCACCCCTCATGATTAGTTGCTAGTGCTAACAAATAAAATTGACTACTCTAGATGGGAACTTGTGAAATGAAATGACTTTGAAAACCTTGGAATGATGAGTCATTCTATTGAAAGATTTTGAAGGTGAATGTGACTTGTGAATGACATGGTGAACTTTACAAAAACTGATGGTTGGGTTCGGATGCGATACCATTCCAATTTTGCAAGTACCCCCACAATACCCGACATGGGTAAGGGCTTAACTAGAAATTTATGTGCTTTAGTATGGGTTCCCTCTAAACAAGCGTCATCGGGGTTATGCCGAGGGCTGCCTCTACAAAAGAAATGATGTGATATGACGTGAATGAGGTGAATTGTCCGGCCCAAGCCTCCGTGCGGTTCCCGGGTTAACGAGGTTGGTTTTCACCGGGAGGCCAAGCTCATGGGGAGAGGTGCCTGTACTAGAGTATATAAGTGAAAGGTTATGGTTGGTAGTCCGCATACGGAGTATGATAAATCAGGGCCGATTAACCCCGGCGGATTATTGCAAATATTGTGGCACAAGTGTACGACCTCCGCAGAGTGTAGAACTATTCGAATAGCCGTGTCCACGGTTACGGACGATTGGAAAGGCCATACTTGTTCAGTCATCGGACCATTTTCAAAAATGTGACATGTGAAGGGTGACTTGTGATTTGAACTTGAAATGGTGACTTTGACTTGAATCACAACAGAGTTGTGGGAATGACACTAATGTTCCCACTTGAGTTAGTTAGCAAATGAAGAGGCTTTTTACTAAATGCTTATGAAATAAAATTGGCTTTATGCAAATAAACTTAGAGCTTAGCACCCCCTTACTATAGTTGATAGTGCTTACATTAGTATTAGTTTGCGAGTACTTTAAAGTACTCATGGCTTTGTCCCCGGCTATTCAAATGGCCAGACTATGAAGGAGAACAACGAAGACGAGGAAGATGGACAGCAGGACGTCTACGACAACTAGGATCACTCCTGACGTCAACAGTTGCCTGTGGAATAGATGGACCGCAACCGTTACTTCGCTTCCGCTATGTGTTTTGTAATAGGATCTCTAGATCCACTATGATGTATTAAGACTGGATCATGTGATCCTTCTATGTAAGACAATTATGTGATGTAATGAATGATGTGTTGTGATATCAATCTATTATGTCTCGCAAAAACAATATTCCTGGGATTGCGATGAATGGCATAATAGGCATCTGGACTTAAAAATCCGGGTGTTGACAAGTTGGTATCAGAGCCATTGTTGACCTTAGGAGACCCTAGTTAGAATGGACGTCCTGAAAAATTTAGTTTCAAAAACAAATGAAGTAGATATTTATGAAAACTTATTCTCACTCTTATCCTTGAGATCTTTTCCAAAATAAGAGATCCATACTCCACTTTTCCTTATAATCCTACATAAAATTTTGCACACTTGATCACTTCTCTAACTTAGTCATCTTAAATTTCTCACAGATGGAATACCAATGGGAATGCTATCAGCTTGGTCACGGAGGAGAACTGAAGTTCGAAAAGGATTTGAAGCAACTAGTGGAATATCTAGGACACCCGTACCCTGAGTTCTTCGGAACGTCCTTCAATAATCAGTTGGGAGGATCACCCCGGTGGGAAGTTTCTGCTGATCTAGGAAGAAAGCTTGGAGCCCCGGTATGGGAAACCATATGGTTTTCTGTAACGGGAAACACCTGGAAGGAAGGACTAGTCAAAGCTATGCTAGAAGCAATCACCCGTCTGTGTGGACAAAATGAGAACCAGATCCGGAACACTCGTTTCATCTACTACCCAAGACATGACTCCATGGGAAGATCGATGACCATGCCACCACACACGGAGATGAACCCCTATGTAGCACACCAGGACTTCGAGCAGTACAAAACCCGCAGGGATTTGGACAACGCCCTCGCCCTTCGCCAAGCACCTCAACCGTAAAGACGAAGAATTCCCCCCTGAAGAGTAGTATTATTAAAGCACTATCGTAGGTGTGAGTTGTATCGGTCCCTTTGTATCGTAGAACGAATGAATGGTTCTTAAAACCAACGGTGTGTTAGATTTGTAAGGTGTGATGCTTGGTATGAATGAAAAAGTGTTGTGGGTTTTTACCCCTCAACACTACTCACGTTTTGAAACTTTGTGAACTTTAACTCAAACAAACCATAGAAATTTCCCTCTTATCTTATCAATTACTCCAATCCTCAGATGGCCCCACCAACCCGCAGCGCCACCCAAGATGCAATGATGCAAATGTTGCAGATGATGATGGAAGACCGCGAAGCCGAGAGAGCTGAACTACAAGCCAACATTGCTGCACTGCAGCAGATAGCTCAGAACAATCAGGGCCATGGAAACCACGATCACCCTGGATCGAAGCTGAAGAACTTTCAGAACACCAACCCTCCGATGTTCAGCAAGACCGAGGAACCACTGGACGCTGATGACTGGCTCCAGACAATGGAGAACAATCTGGAAGTTGCGGGAGTAGAAGCCGCAGAGAAAGTACTTTTTGCCACCCACTATCTGTCAGGACCTGCTAGAGCCTGGTGGACAAGTGCCCGCGCAATGAATGCGGGACAAATGATGACCTGGGAAGACTTCAAACTCAAGTTCAGCAAATACCATGTGCCCCAAGGACTGATCAAGAAGATGAGAGATGAATTCCGTGAACTGAAGCAAGGAAGAATGTCTGTGGTGGAATACCGCGACAGGTTTCTTACTCTGTCAAGGTACGCCCCGGACGAGACCGATACCAATGAAAAAAGGAAGGAGAGATTTCTGAACGGACTGCACGACGAGATGCAAACTGTGTTAGTGAACATTCCGTTCGCTGACCTCGAAGCCTTAGTGGACTCAGCAATACAGATGGAAGGGAAGCTGAATCAAGCCAACGAGAACCGCAAGAGAAGGATGATGACCCAGAATGGACCCCACCATGCACAGAAGCACCGCAACAACTCAACTGGAGGATTTGCCCCAAGATACAACAAGCCCCCTGCTCAGACTTACCGCCCAAACTACTCCAACAATAATGGAGGACCCCCGAAGCCCGGAGGCTACAACAACAACAACAACAACAGCAACCCCAACAACAACAACCACCCTAATGGTAACAACAACAACCCCAATACTGCCCCCGTGACTGGGAGTAACGCTGTTCCCGTCAACCCCAAAGACAAGTCCACCGTCAACTGCTATGAATGTGGAGTTGTGGGTCACTACTCCAACGAGTGCCCCAAGAAGCTTGCCAAGATTGCCGCCAATACCGCAGCACCTGCTCAGCAACAGCGCCGCTTCGCAGGAAGAAGGAACCAGAACAACAACAACGGCCGTTTCTACCACATGACTGCCAATGAAGCCCAGGAAGCCCCTCAGGCCATGCCAAGTATGTTCCCCTGTTAACATCTCTGCTCAATCTTTCTTAGGAACCTAACTTTTCTTAAAATCTCGGGACGAGATTTGTTTAAGGGGGAAGGGTTTGTAACAACCCAAAAATTTCAAAACAAACAAAATGAATTTCCCTAGTTCCAAATTTTGGAACCAACAAAAACTTTTATTAAAATAAGATTGATACATATAGATCTTGTTTAAATCTTGTGTTTTGCCATGAGGAGTGTTATTATGCTTATGTGCTAAACCCTAAAACCCTAAGGTGATCAAGTGAAGGTCACCCACCCAATAAAATAAAAGAGAAAGAAATCAAATAAGAAAAAGGCATATGTGCCTATGGCTATTTTTATAAAACTTTACCCTAAGCTTTTCTACTTTGCTTAGAGGTTTGGAAAACCTTCACACACCTTACCTAGTACCTATCAAACCAAATCCAAGTGGTTTCCAAAGAAAATAAAAAGAAACTAAAAATGCCATAGAGGCATATGAGAATAAAATAGCAATTTGGGAAATAAAGAATATTGACCCTAGTACTTGTTGTGAATGGTTGGATCACTTCCATATGCCATTTCAACACTCAACAACATCAAAGGGGGTCAAGCCAAGACAAATCAAAAATCAAATACAACATATGCATAGAGGCATATGTGGCACATAGCCATTTCCCCAATTCTTGACCTATGCACTTTAAACCTTGACCAAATGGTGTGAAACCATCTCTCAACCTAATATAATACTAAATTGACCCTAACCCATGCCCAAGTGAAGCAAGAGGAACAATTAACAAGAATAAGAAAATTTGACATGTCACCTCTTATGTGTTATGGCCATTTTTGCAAATCTTTGAACAAGACCATTTGAAATGGTTTCAATGGTTTTAAAATGTTTCTAAACTAATAAGAATCACATTAGAGTCAACAAAAGTCAAATTAAATGGAGATAAATTAAATAGGGAGAAAATCCCAATTTCACTCACATACACATTATGCCAAATTACAAATCTTCACTCTAGGCCATAATTGCTTGCTCTCTTGCTTGTAGAATACCTAAATATGATAAACTAACACAATTGCATCAATGAAACCAGAATCAAACCAAAGGAAAACTCAAAATCTTCACACATAGGATAATGGTCATATGTCACCAAAATATTTTCTTCACTACTTTACCCCCTGGTTTTTACTTTTCTTCAAACCAAACTTGGTCAACTATTGCCATGTCATCCAAGACCTTGTCAAGGTGAACCACTTTCATGTTGACCACACATGCTAGCTTTGACCAGGTTGACCAGAATAGAAGAGACAAGAGGAGACTTTGAACTAAAGAGAAGATTCACCCACTTTTTGAAACTTTGCAAAACAACACCAAATTGACCACCACCACCACCATTCTACCTCTATGATTATATGAATGAGATCCACCAAAGGAATTTCCAAATTTTGAAAACTTTTCTCTTGCGGCCATTTTTACAAACACCTTGTGGGCAGAACTGAAAATGATGCCCATGCTGGATTTTTGCTTGGACCAAGTCCAACCCTGGCCACCCCTGCAGCCCTGGAGCATCACCTCACCCTCCTGCACCATTTCCATCACCTGCAAACACTGGAGCTCGCTCACCTTTGACCAAAAGCTTCCATGCCGACCATGGCATGACACCACCATGCCACCCCTCTCTCTGGTCACTTCCGCCCTGCAGCACCATGTCACCTACAGTCCCCTGGACCCTAGAAACCTGCTAGACATGACCATGAGACCAGACAAGCAAGAGGATGACCACAACACTCATGCCATGCCCATGGTCACCAACCCGTGGCCACCCATGTCTCTCTTCGTGCACACTGCATCCCGTCGCATCCCACTGCGCCACTAGCTTCCCCTCACTCCCACGCACCTCCTAGACATGACCGTTCGGCCCAGAACGCCCTGTAGCCACGCCGTCGACGACATGGCCACCATGCCGGCCATGCCGCGCCTCCCTCCCCTGGAGCCTATATAAACTCCGCCCCTCGACCTGGACATCACCACACAACCCAGCAGCATCCCCTTCTTCCCCCTAGCGCCTCCCTCTCGCCCTCCTCGCAGCTCACCGGCGTCAACAAGCTCACCGGCGGCATCCCTCAAAACCGCCTAGAATTTCATCACCATAGCCCCCGACACCTACAGCAAAGTTGTAGCCCTTGGAAATAGCTTTCCAACGCAACAAACCACGCCTCAATCCGAGCTCCGAGGTAAAAGTTAGAGCCCCCGCAAGTTAGCAGCGTCGGGAGGAAGACGATCCGCGCGTCCCGCGGAACCCGACGTGCATGTGCCATGCACGCCAGGCCCGGGCAGCAGCTGGGCCGGCCCAACTTCTTCCCGCCCTCAGTTTGAATTGAATTTCCGTTTTATCTTTTTCCTTTCTTTTTGCATACTGATGCAGTGCTAGAAATTGAATAGCTTTAAATCTACAAATCCAAATCTGGTGATTCAAAATGCTATAGAAAGCTTATAAAATTATCTAGCTAACCTCACTGGATTCAACCTCATATGTGGTGTAGATTTTGAATAGCAAAAATAACAAAACAGAGACTTTTCAGTATTCAAATAAATCTTAAAAATCAACAAATTTGAATTTTGAAGTGAATCCAATTGCAATAATTCACATTTAACAAACTATAATTTATTATGTAAAAATATGATATATGTTCTGTATATGATCATGGGCTAGAAGCAAAATATTGGCAATGTAGTCAATACTAGCCCATTTAAAACTATATCCAAATTTTAGAATTTAAATCTATGAGGTGTAGCACCTAATTTAAATCCTTTCTCAAGTGATATGAAGTAATGTGTTGACCTTTAAATGCTTAGGCTCATACTTGCTCACTTGTAGAATTTAAATCAACATAGTATTTAAATTGCAAAGGTTATTTAAAACACATGAGATGATGAATCTCATTTAAATCACTTTTCTCAAATACTAAGGGTGAAGTGTTGACCTTGGTCAACATGTGATCACCCCTGGTTATTTGAAAAGATTAAATCTTAAGAAGAATTCAATGAGAGGAAATTATTCCTCCAAACCAAAGAGAAACCCTAACTTCAATGTTCAATAAGAGGAAATTATTCTCCTATTATTAAATAAGGAAACCCTAGCTTAATGTGTGAATAAATGTTAAGTAGTGATGCTAGATCCTTTGTGTGAGCCAATAAGGCTAATTAAGTTTACTTAAGTGTTGTTTGGTGATTGTATCCTCGTATTCGTTTTTAGACGCTAGTACCGGAGACTATCAAGAGGAGGAGGTATTCTACCAAGAGGAAGGAGAAGAGAACTTTGATCACCACACCAACCAAGGCAAGCTAATATTCTTGCAAAGTGCAAAGCTCTACTAGAGCAAGGCACACTCACCAATTTACTTTAGGCTTCATGATCCCATCCCAAGTTTTATTCTTACAAGCTTTTACTTTGATTATTATAACTTGCTTTTATAGTTAACTTTGGTCTAGAGATAGAATACTACAAGAGTATCAAATTTAGCCTAGAGCAATGAAAGCTAGATAGCACCCCTCATGATTAGTTGCTAGTGCTAACAAATAAAATTGACTACTCTAGATGGGAACTTGTGAAATGAAATGACTTTGAAAACCTTGGAATGATGAGTCATTCTATTGAAAGATTTTGAAGGTGAATGTGACTTGTGAATGACATGGTGAACTTTACAAAAACTCGATGGTTGGGTTCGGATGCGATACCATTCCAATTTTGCAAGTACCCCCACAATACCCGACATGGGTAAGGGCTTAACTAGAAATTTATGTGCTTTAGTATGGGTTCCCTCTAAACAAGCGTCATCGGGGTTATGCCGAGGGCTGCCTCTACAAAAGAAATGATGTGATATGACGTGAATGAGGTGAATTGTCCGGCCCAAGCCCTCGTGCGGCTCCCGGTTAACAGGTTGGTTTTCACCGGGAGGCCAAGCTCATGGGGAGAGGTGCTCGTACTAGAGTATATAAGTGAAAGGTTATGGTTGGTAGTCCGCATACGGAGTATGATAAATCAGGGCCGCTTAACCCCGGCGGATTATTGCAAATATTGTGGCACAAGTGTACGACCTCTGCAGAGTGTAGAACTATTCGAATAGCCGTGTCCACGGTTACGGACGATTGGAAAGGCCATACCGTTCTAGTCATCGGACCATTTTCAAAAATGTGACATGTGAAGGGTGACTTGTGATTTGAACTTGAAATGGTGACTTTGACTTGAATCACAACGTAGTTGTGGGAATGACACTAATGTTCCCACTTGAGTTAGTTAGCAAATGAAGAGGCTTTTTACTAAATGCTTATGAAATAAAATTGGCTTTATGCAAATAAACTTAGAGCTTAGCACCCCCTTACTATAGTTGATAGTGCTTACATTAGTATTAGTTTGCGAGTACTTTAAAGTACTCATGGCTTTGTCCCTGGCTATTCAAATGGCCGGACTATGAAGGAGAACAGCGAAGACGAGGAAGATGGACAGCAGGACGTCTACGACAACTAGGATCACTCCCGACGTCAACGGCTGCTCGTGGAATAGATGGACCGCAACCGTTACTTCGCTTCCGCTATGTGTTTTGTAATAGGATCTCTAGATCCACTATGATGTATTAAGACTGGATCATGTGATCCTTCTATGTAAGACAATTATGTGATGTAATGAATGATGTGTTGTGATATCAATCTATTATGTCTCGCAAAAACAATATTCCTGGGATTGCGATGAATGGCATAATAGGCATCTGGACTTAAAAATCCGGGTGTTGACAATACCTCCCCTACCCCAACAACGTCAACGCGTGGGAGGAGTAGTCAAGATGGTGGTGTCCGTAAAGATGGTGGTAAGCAATGGCCGATGATCATTAGGAGGAGTAGTAGTGAAGATCGAGACATCTTTGTGAGCGCTCGATCAAAAATAGGAGATCCGCAAAGCAATTTGCGCAGCGTGCAACTGCACCAACTAATGCAGGCTTGTAATTGGACCTTCTATAACATGTGTCATTTGTATTTGAGCTTGGCCTATTCTAACAACAATCGCCAGGCCCAACACTTAATACCAAGGAACTGAAAACAAATCAAAATGGATTAAATTGGACGAAATTGAGGCTAACCGAGACAACAAAGCATCCATATCATTAGGGTTACAAAGCTTGGTGGATTACACAAACACAGCTTACAATGTCTACCGACTATGATCATCAAACACACATAAAATTGAGAGCAATTACCCAAAAAAATCTGCAACCATCATATTTGCATGCTTCTTCGGATTGATAATTTTCTTTAAGTATCTTTCAGCTTCTTCGACTCTTCCTTCACTTCCGCATCTCCACAGTAGCAACAATGTTAGACCCAAGTTTCTCCACCATCGTTGGAAAGTTGGGCTCTCCGGATGCACCCCACCTTCAAATTAATTGTGCCCGGCCTCCGGTCTAATCCTCTCAATGTAACTCATCCGTCAACTCAAAATTCCGGCATTTCTTCAGTCTGGAATGAGAAAGATGAAAGATAAATTCCAAATAAAAATCCGAGGACAAAAATGAGAAATTGGCAGAGAAAAACTAGAAATTGGTGGATGTAGATCAAATCTCACCTTCCTCGCCTCTGGATTGGTCTCACAATTCACAAATCCGCGGCCATAGTTGTGATTATATCCTTCTTCATACTCACCAATCAATTCAGCAACGGTGATGCGTAGAACATAAAAGCATTTGGTCATGGGCACTGCGCCATACTTCAGCCCTAGGGGCCGGAGGCTAAAGAGGAGCTGAATGCTACACACTCCAAACATGTGGTCTGTTTTCCTCGGTAACTTATCCTTGCATACTTTCTAAATATTCCTGCATCTTCGCATCAGATCGTGTGCCCGCGCTGCTCCTTTCGACCGATGCGACTCCCGCTGCTATACGGGTTTCTGTATTTTGAGGGACTTTTCTCCTCCTATAGCTTGTCATGTACCCTTAGCGCAAAAGTTAAATCAAAATGGGAAGTGTTGGACGTCCCTGGGGATCAAAATTTTGATTCCCTTGGTCTAGAGCGTGACACGTGTCCCTTTAGAGCTTTCAAATCCGGCTTTTGCTACAATAATGTACCAATGTAGCAAAACAACGTTTTGTTTGTAGGAAAATCTATTTCCACCTAAAATAGCACCAGTGTAGTAAAACTAACCCGATTGTAGCAAAAATCGGTACTCACGAGACATACAGACTTCGCCGGAGATCGCCGGAGATATCGTAGCAAAACATATGTGCTATTGTAGCAAAAAATAACCTCATCGAAAACATCGCTAGAGGAAAAAAAAGAGTCCTAATGAAGCATAACCAACTTCGCCGGACAAGCTCACCAGAAACATAGTAGCAAAAATGTTACACCGTTGTAGCAAAATCACAGACTGATTGTGGCAACAAAAAAGTACGTAACGAAACGTAGCATGCCACAGAAAAACACT
Source organism: Lolium rigidum (assembly GCF_022539505.1). NCBI lineage: Eukaryota > Viridiplantae > Streptophyta > Magnoliopsida > Poales > Poaceae > Lolium > Lolium rigidum. The sequence goes on along the minus strand of NC_061514.1, from coordinate 302,925,109 downwards.
GAAAACACAATCCCGCAAGTAGCAACACGGAGCACCGTTTGTAGAATCCCGGACCACCATTTGCAGTCTGCTGTGTGCAGTACCTCCATCACCAATGGTAGCAACACTATCGACCAACGTATCATCTTCGCTAGCCTATAGTAGCACCACCGCTGACCTATGGCAGCACCACCGCTTGTTATATGTAGCATCGCAGGGGAGAAAAAGAGATGGAGGTCACCATCATATCATGGACGCGATGGGATCTAGGGCTTGGCGAGCAAACATGCGGCGACGGTTGCTCGGGTGGTACGTCGGAGGTTTGAACGCGCTGGGCGGCAGCGAGGGCCCCCGCCTAGCAACGGAGAGGAGAGGCATCCGCTGACACCGGCTAGAAGACCATGAGGTGGTGGTGGGAGCTCGGGGGTGTTGAATATAAATACATTGCCTAGTCTCTTTCCATCTGTTCGGACTTTGGTTCAATTGGCTAGTGCAGCAATCTTTCAGGAGGTTGGAGATCCAATGCGAGGTGGCGGGGCTCCAGTGGTGCGTGATGGTGCGACTCCAGGGGCATGCGGCCGTGTGCGAGCTGCAGGGGTCACGTCAACGAGAGCTGTTGATGGGAGGAAAGGGAGGAGGGGAAGGGGTGGAAAAGCTGTTCTCGCCAGGAGGCGGCGATGGTCTGGACAGGGTCCACCGGCGGTGCTCTGAACGGACCAGCGATGGGATCCTATGGAGGCGTGCGGAGCGGCTTCGCGCAGAGGGGCGACTAGACATCGACAGCTTATCAGTAGAACCATTGGGCCAAGGGTGGACGAGAACCAGGAAGAGATACTAAGGCAAAAGGCATTCCCCGGGGGAATGACAGCGCGCGTTTCCCAATCAAAATTGGTTCAATACAACTTGTTCATTGATTCAATACGACTTGTACCTGCCTTTTTACCAAATAAATCTACATGCTTATTACCGATCGCACCAAGACATGACCCGCGCAGGCTGCCCACTGAGACTACTCATAGTGGAAGTAATTAAGGTAGTAACATAGAGCTACATGTATTGCCAACTATGCAAATTGATGACATGGCATGATATTAAATGAAGAAAGAGATGGTTGTGGTAACTAGCTATGTTACCATAACATCACACTTTTAAAGATAGAATGAGTCTACAAGCTAATTAATACACTCATGCATGATAATACATCTAAGTTACTATGCATTATGAAGGTAGTAACATAGAGTAGTGTCATATGCATGACACTACTATATGTTACTCTCCACTATGACTAGTCTGACCTCCTGGAAAGGACGATCCCCAGGTCATCTCATGCAGGCTGCCTTGGACCTTGCGGCGGTGATCGCCTGGGCCACCTACACTGATGCTTGCCGTGCGGGACTGTGAGTCCCAGATCAATCTGGCATCCAATGTTACATGTCGATTTTCTGGATGTCACTTGCCCGTGGTCGCTGTGGTCGGCGCACGACAATACCGATCTTTTCTCCCGAATTAACTTCCATTCCTTTCAGCAATTACGCCTGTAATTGGTAGATTTAGTTTTGAAGCCTAACCATGATGGTCCAAACCGAATAACTTTCCTGTAGAATTATTAATCCTTCCGTCTTCTTCCCCTCTATGATGGTCCTAACCATGATGAACCTCGCTCTGATATTACTTGTCACCGTCATGGGAATTAGTCCATCTCTACCAAGAAATAAGCAATCGCAGCCTAATAATGACGGCACTATCAAAGGGTAGAGGCAGTGGCCCCATTGATTTGTAAGTAGCTATGCTGTTTTCATTTATTTGGAGTAATTCTTGATCAAAAACAAGAAAAACAAAGACGTCTTATTCATTGGAATGGATACTCCCTCCATAGATAGTACGGAGTACTAACCCCAAAGCTTAAGGTTCATATTATTCTTAGAAAGTTAAACTATGTTAAGTTTGATTAAGGTTTTACCAAAAATAATTAACATGTAAAATACAATATTAATATCACTAAATAGATAATAAGATATTTTTTATTTGGTATCTATATAATATGATATTTGTTGATAGATTCTTAAGCTTAATCAAACTTAACATAGTTTGACTTTCTAAAAATAATACAACGCCCCTCTGCCGAGATCGAAATGCCCAAACTCACCATGGCTTCATGGTCAATGGACGTGGTTTGCATGTTAGACAGCTCACCATGGACAATCTATCTATTTCATGCGCCGTGCAAGTTGCAACGACCTACTCAGGGGTATTTCAGTCCAGCCACCTTTGCATGCCTGTCTAGGCTGCCGTGCAAATTTTTATGCGCCACATCCTGTGAGACTGGAGAAAATATGACATATCTACATGTATCATGTATCTACGGTTGCAGTTGAATCCACATGTATGGATACACGGAAGTATGGAACGCCGCGAGAGGAGGAAGGAATTGCCTGGAACGTGAGCGTGAGAGCCAAATGAATCGAAAGATTCATGTTTGGTTCGGGAACGGCGAGTGAAGCTAGCAACCTTTGACACAAACCTATGAAGGTTGGAAGAAGCATTCAAGTTCAGGCTAGCATGTGGCACGTCTCAGTAGAAGAAAAAGTCTAAACGCAATTACTCGTTTCAGAAGAAGAAAAGAATGATGCTATTAACGTACTACGCATACAAGATATGTCCGAATCTACTCTCTTTCAGAACCGGTAGAGAGACCTCATTTCCATCATAGCTGTTACTATTAAGGTGTTAATTTCTTCCTTGGGTCGTAACAATAATACAGTGCATGATTTTCCGAGAGGCATCCCGCATCGAGTGTGTTCAGGTCTTATATTTGTATAAGTAGCCGAGTGTCGCAAGGCTCTTCCAAGTTCCAACGCGAGCCGCGAGCAAAAACTGCGAGCAGCCGAACACAACCGGTCCACTCAAAAATTCTCTACTTAGGATAATTACACATGTGCATGTGCTGCTGATGTTAATAGCCGTACGTGGCTTTTGTTTTCAGGCAAGCTCGTCACTGCTGGCTATGGGCAACTGCATGTCGTCACGAGTCTCACGACCACTACCGCGGCCAACGCCAACACCATCGACACAGCCGCAGGGCCCGCGGAACCCTGCAAGTAATTTGAGTGTTCGTAATGATGGAGACTTGACTTACAACCGGGATGCCAAGAACCCCAGAAAATAACCGGTGATACATCCAGACTCGATGTGATCTTCCCTTACTATATAGTTTTTCTTTTTGCGAATTCCCTTACTATATAGTTAGGTTTGTTCCACACACTGATGAGCCATGTCTATGAATATGCATTATATAGTTTTAACAGAAAAAAAAATACGTTTCAAATAATAGTTTGACAGACAAAAAAATCCGTTTCGGATAATAGTTTGACAGACAAAAAAAATCTATTTTCCCTCATCTTATGTTCTTGACACGTGCTCATTAAGTAACAGTAAAACTCACCTAGCTAGGAGTCACCACAGCATTTTGAGGTACTTAACCGTCCGATCTGGACATCTAACGGTGTGGAGGCAATGACTATTTCCGAACTCTCGATACTCTGGATTAGCGCGGTGTTACCTCGATAGATCGCCTCAAAAGACCAGTTTTCGTTGCAGGGCCGCTACTCCTCGCGTCGAGCTAGGCCACACCAGGTTTCTTGGGCCCCGAAATTCTCAAATAGGCCCAGTTGCTTGGCCTTTACAGTTTACACAGTTTCCTCACGTACCAGTCAGTCCTCCTTCTATTCTTCTCGTTTCATGTACTATGTTCTGACCGTGCTGCTGTTCGACCTAATCCTGCGCCGTCGTTGCTCGTTGGCCTGTGCCGCCGACAAGTGCAGCGAAGGAGCCAAAAACCTGCGATGCGAATCCAACTACCGAAGATACAGTGAAGGTATGGTACGAACTCCTGCAGTTTTCCGTTTTTCTTCTACAGTATTTCAGACGGATTTATAATAGCCGGATCACTTATTTTGTTCTTCGCCGATGACGGCGAAGCTTGTATATCATGCAGGCTGTGGAGGGGAGCTCCTCGACACCGACCTGGTCAGCGCTTGGAGGATGCCGCACACCCCCGCGTGTCCCGGGTAGCTAGCTGGGCCGCGGCCCAACATCAGGTAATGCGTTTTTTCCTTTTTTGTTTCTTTTTTTTCTGTTGTTTCTTTTCTTTTTGAAAAATATGTTTTTCTTTTCTGTTTATATTTTCTTTTAAAATCTGAACATTTATCAAAATTAAAAACTTTTCAAATTAAAAAGAAATCACTTTATAAAAAATCTGAACATTTTTCAGATTTGAATATTTTTAAATTTGAACAAAAAATGTATTTTTTATGAACAATTTCCGAATTTGAACATTTCTGAATTTGAACAAATTTTATATTTGAACAATTTTCGAATCTGAACGATTTTCATATTAGAACAATTTTCGAATTTGAACAAATTTCATATTTGAACGGTTTTCAAATTTGAACGGTTTTTGAATTTGAACGGTTTTCAAATTTGAACGGTTTTCAGATTTGAACGGTTTTCAAATTTGAATATTTTTGAATTTGAACATTTTTGTCAATTTAAATAATTTTTAAAAATTAAAATTTTTGTATGTGAAAAAATATAAACAAAACCGAAAACAGGAAAAAAAAGAAAAAGAAAAAAGAAAAAAACCGAAAAGAAAAAGAAAAAGGATAAACAGACACAAAATGGGCCTGGCCCATACCCGACCAGGGGGTGGTCGGTGGCCGGTAGCCACCGACCTGGTCGGTGTATAGGTTTCGCCCTGTGGAGTGGTATCCGTACATACGGTCCTACTATCCGTCCATCCACCGGAAGGCCAGGCCCATCATCGAAGGAACGGTTCTCCTTCCGTTCGTGTTAACTGAAACCACCGGTGCCATAATGATGGTGGTAATTTCAACCCATTCAATCCTGCAATTATAGTGACCCACTCCTTCCAGGAATTGTGATGATTAATAGGAGCGTTATCGTTACTTCTCTCCTCTCGTTGATAAATATGTGGAGACAGCAACTGTCTTTCCTCACCCCTTCCATCTCAGCATTCGACTTCTCATTGTTCGTCAGAGATGCTCGTTGCTTAGTTTCGTTTTTATACTTGTTTGCCATCCTGCTTTTCTCCTGTAATTTCATTCACGTGAAAATTAGGTAACCAACTGACTTACTGTTACTTGTTCTAGGAATTGTCGTCATCGTTCTTGTCAGATTTTTATTCAAGGATTCTCCAGAGCAACCGCGTGACCTGCATTTTCGACCATGGCAACTGTACAGGTTCACTTGCTGAAGCATTCATTTTGCTGTTTCGATAGTGCAGGCTGAAAACTACTGAACGCGTCACAGTGTGATGTTTACAATTTACATAATGTTTTAGAGTTAGAAACAGAACAATGTGTGCTACCTTTAGAATAGGTACACCCTTTGTTTTCATTTCCCACAACTTCTTTTTTGTCCTTTGTTTTACATTCTATTTTATGTTATCATCATGGTGTCCCTGACATTGGCTTTATTTGATTTATTCTTACTTGCCGTTGGTTTTTTGGAGTTGTATATTACCAATGGCAGCCTTAAGGTACTCAAATAATCTCAACTTGTGGCTCTTTTTACCTTTTGCTTGGCTTTCCAGTATCTTCTCATTTCTTGTGCTATAAGCAGATACTATTGCCGCAGACTTGTCAGGGGAACAGAACACGGGGTAACGAAAAAGTTTCAGATAGTAATTTTGGGCATTTATTCTTGAAGACCCCAGGATCTGTTTACCAAATCCGTGTACCTAACTTACTAAATAAAAACAAGACAACCGATGGATTTGGTCAATCAGTCTCATAGGCATTTCTACTGCTAATATTTTTTATCAATAATTGTGAAATAGCTGCCAATGGATATTTACTCTCTGTAATTAGTAATCGATTGCCAGGACATTGCTAATAATTTCCAGGACATTGGATTTCGTGGCAGAACACATTGTTTTTCTTTTATGATGGCTACTTATGCTTTTTTATGCACTAATTTCATTAGAGAGGTCGCTTCATGCTAGCATTGTTCCTTGCAAAATCAATCTGATTGAAAACAGAGTACCAGGCTAGCTGACAAGCGAGTATGTAGCAGTTTGTGATGTTTTGCTTGGAAGCGTTAGGTCGATGGGAAACTATGTTTACCCATTGACCTGACACTTCCATGGATTTTTCAGTAACTTCAAAGTAATTTTATTAATTTCAGCTTTATAGCAATCATCACCCCAGCTATATATTTATAAATTTGTTCCTTTCTCAGGATATTGAATCTACTCATAGTCTAGCTTTCTATAATATTGGGATTATTTAGATGCTCCTTTTTCTCATAATTAGGTTGTTTTTGGTTGCACTTGAATCTGCTGATTCTCTTGCTATTCATGTTGCTACTAGAACTGCCACAATTGTTCTTTATGTGAATTTAGATGATAATGATGAGGATGCTCATAATTGCTCATTTGATTACAAGGTGCTGCAAAAACTCAAGCTAAAGCAAGATGGCATATAACTAAGTTTTCTTACCTCCGAGAGGCACCCAAATCTGTAGTTGTATTATCACTTTAAGTTATAGTTATACTGATGTTCAAATGCTAAATCCAGCAGTATGCCATTTCCCTACTTCCCTCCATGAATCGTGATTTTAGCTCATCATCTTTTTATTGTTTTCTTCTCTGCCATCCTTTTCAATCTGCAATAGATTTGTATAACTTCTGCAAGCTGACTTACACGAAGATATTTGACTGCTAAACTTCGAAATTCTAAATTTGTGTATTCAGTACTTATCTTTTGACTGTATGAAACATTAAACACGATGTAGCTTCTTATCAAAAAAATATACATCAGTAGATGATTATGTGAATTGGACATTATCTATGATCAAGTTTCTTCCTTCTCTCATCTTCACATATGTGTTGTTTGCAACTTGCAAGCACTGCAAGGTACTTTATATGACATTATTTACAATAGTACGCCTGCAAGCACATGAGCTTTCACTGAACAAGTGAACATTGCAATAGTACTCCTGAAAATTTTGGCTCAAACATTTGCCGTGCTTAATATATTTTTCTCTCTAACGTACCTGCAGAGTGATTAAAGGTTTCAGGAATGTGCATGAACTTTAAGCAATCATTACTTTCGCCACATTGTTGAATCTGAGAGTTATTCTGAGGTTCGGGATAGAGAGACAAAACAGCCAACGCAGCATAGTTGTTTTCTGGTGAGTACATCAGACTTGTTGTAGAGCGACCAGCAGATAAATTTTGTATTACTGAAGGACTGTATACTTTGCAACTAGTGAGGCTGATGAGCGATACTTGCATTATGAATACATAAAGATTCAATAAATTTATGTGTGTATTATATTTATATTATCTTATGCCTTTTCAGAAATGTACGAAAGCTAAAAATATGCAGAATTTCTCACTTAGCCTGGATGCACGGTAGAGACACTAACACTTATTTTGACATCTAGCAATGCATATGTTACTATATGGAGTTAATGTTGAAATGGATGCACAAGTTGATAAAGTTAAGAAATCATTGCACATGTTGAAGAAGGGAAGAACCTATCTACTTCTAGAGATAAATCTCCATGTGCAGATGGTAATAAGATGTGTTGTATTTATGGTATTCGTTTTATTTCCACTTTTAGTGTTTACTTAAATCCTTCATATGAAGACATTGTAGTTTGAAAGATTCGAATTTTGTCATATATTCCATCATTTCCATATTATTCCAAATATAAGGTTTGGTCAATATACTCCATTCGTTCCATATTACTTCGAATATAAGGTTTGATCAAAATCAAGTTATGTAATCTTTGATCGACTATTCATCATAAATTATTTGTAATATATGCATAATCAAATGCAAATGATATGATAATACATTGCATTCCGGTCCTAAGAAGATCACTTTTATTTTCTAAATAGTAATATAGTGTTACATATAATTGGTTAAACTTGACAAATTTTAGCTTTGACCAAACCCGTACGTGAAGTAATATATGAAAGAGTACTTTCAATTGCTCCATTATTTCTTAGCTATCATATTTTCTTATAATGGACGGGCGCAGCAACGCGCGCCTCTATGGTCTAGTTTCTATATAAAGCATGTCCGGTCTGCTGTGGCTGAGATTTCACCTTGTTATACAAAAATAAACTATCTGAGAAGATTATGGTGAAGAACCGGACTGCCTTTTATATACAGGAAATACCATTAACGTAATTATTAGTAGGGCCGGCTACACATAAGACTAGGAGAGGTCAAGTTCCCCTTTTCGAAGGGAAGAGAAATGGTGAATGCGAGCAGCTTCGAAACAAAACTTTATTCTGAACAATCTTATGATTACGTAAGTTGAAAATTCTTCAGATTTGAGAGGGATCCTCCAATTTACAAGTTTTTTTTTTTTCAGTTCACAAATTTAAGTTTGCTGTCATCATAAATGCTAACTACTGTAGTACTTGCGTTATTGCAGCCGTTCCCCATGTGACCACGAAAGCAATACATATTTACTGGTGGGCATCGCATGATATGAAGAAACAAATATGTGATCTTGACTCTCTGCTGGGAGCCTAGTATATGTCATTCGTGTGATGAACAGTTACAACTTATTCTTTTATCTGAGTTGGCAGTATATTTCCTTTCTTGGTTTGTATATATACATTATATTAAGATCATTAAAAATTAGAGCAGAGTCCTGATGTTTCTTCAAAAAATGTACTCCCTCCTTGCCACAGTGTACTTCATATAAGATTTTTTAAAAGTCATAATTTGTAAAATTTAACCACTTTTAATGAGGAATATATGCATATCTACAATACCCGACGTGGTCAGTGTTATTGGGTGTGACCTATGTAGGAAGTGTTAGTATGAAGAGTTTAGTAGGTGGAATCATAATTTTTTTCCGTTGTACCAAACATGGTCCGAGTGATGTAAATGAATAATATCACATTTTACCCGACCCAGAACTTGTGTCGGCCCTGAGAGGGAGTTGATGTTTTACAGGATTGGTAGCTTCTCCTTTTATTCAAATTCGTAATGACTTCATAAGATTACAATCATTTCTGAGAATGTCATGTAAAATGCTGAATTATAGTTGATCCGAAGGCAACTCTCAAAAAAAAAAAAACTAGCATGTGTAGTACATATAAGTGGGCATCGTGGTTAGTGTCACACTCACAAAAACTATGGTACAACTAGTAAAAGCTCAACTCATTTCTATGATATCCAGGCATATTGAACATTTCTTAGCTGTCTTGATCTTTATTATTGCGTAGCTTGACCACCTCCTTTACATCACTTTCTATGATGATGAACCAGTGCCTACGTCCGTCGAAACACGCAATCCTTCTATAATGGCATATCTTTCCATCACCATAGCGCTCGTTGAATACTCAAACCAAAGAGCCTACACTCTGATAAGTTTTCCCTGATTATCACGAACCACACCAAGCTTGTACACCCCTAATTATTAGCATTAACAAAACTAGGATCAGTTGTGGATTTTTAGGTGATCATGGTCAGGAGGTCTCCACTTCGCTTTCACTCGAGGCTTGCTTCACTTCTCCCTACCTGGTTTTAACAAGGTGAAGGAAGTTTCAATGACTCATCGTATAAATTCCTTGATCGATCTTTTTACCTGTACATGGCAACGATTATTAAGAGCATCTTCAGTCGCGTCCCCCAAAGCAATTTGGGCGCGTCGGACCAAAAATGCGTTCCAGCCGCGTCCCCCAAGGTCCATTTTTGTCCGGCGCGGCCCGATACAGTGTCCGGCGCCCCGAGCCCGTCCCCGTCCCTCAGGAGACGCTCCGGGCACGCTGGACACAACGAAAAGCGAGGCGAACCGACGCGGGCCCGACGCGTCAGCGGCTCGAAAGGCTAAAACCCAGTCGCCTACCTTTGGTCAAGCGACGTTAATGGCGTCCCTGTTTTCCAGGCGACGCAGACACGCGTCTCGTCGTGCATGGCCGCGTGGCCGTCCGCGCCGGCGTTATTGCGTGCAGCCACCCCGCTGCCGCCGCTGTACATTAAGACGCCCTGCAGTTCGTCCCAATTTCTCACCGCTCCCAAACCTTCTCGTCGCCGCCTCCCTCCTCTCAGATCTTCTCCTCGCCGCTCCAAACAATGTCGACCTCGTCCACCCGCAAGATGGCCGCGGCCAACGGCTTCGGCCGCGGCAGTCTGACCGTGCCGGAGGCATGGGCGTTGTACCACGCCGGCTATACAGTCCCGCCGGACATGCGGCTGCCAAGCAGCGGCGGCTGGAAGATGGCCGTGAACGGCATTGGCGTCCCGCCGCCGCCGAAGCCGAGCACGGAGCAATGGAGGGACGGCATCAGGGCCAGGTGGGCTCAACTCACCGCCGCCGAGCGGCAGGATCCGACGTGGGCGGCCAACAACAACGACGAGTGGTGGAAGACGTACTTCAAGGCGAAGTACGACGTCGAGATGCACAACACCCAGGGGCTCGTCGGCGGGCCCAACAGCTGGATCAAGGACCGCCGCGCCCTCTTCTGGGGCGTTCCGGGGCGCACCCTCGAGAACGTCATCCGCGGCATCCGCAACGGCGCTCCAAGGTTGTAGACGCCGTCGTCGCCGCCACCGTCTCCTCGAGGACCACCGCAATGGCAGCCGAGGAGGACGACATACTCGTCCTCCTCGCACTCTTCTTCCTCAGGACCGGCGCGATCGACGTTGTCCTCGTCGTATCGCTCGGCGCCCTACACCGTCCCCAAACGGGAGGTCAAGGAGGAGCCGGCGACGCCCGTCAACACGAGGCGTGGCGGCAGCGGCAGCCGACGGCAGCAAGGGACGCTCGGCGGCGCCCTCCTCATCCCGAAGCCGGAGGTGAAGGAGAAGCCGGAGGAAGCGTCGCAGGCGGCGCTGCTGGCGGAGTACGAGCGGCAGCAGCGGCTCAACGCCAGCAGCGACGACCCCGAGGACTGACCAGGGTTGCGGGCGGCGTTCTTGGCGTCCATGAACGACAAGGACGCCTGGAGGGGCGACGTCGACATGGCGATCGCCATGTCCATCCGCGACTCCGGCAAGCCGCTCGTGGACCTCACCGACGACGGCGAGGCAGGACCAAGCGGCTTGGTAAAGGACGAGCCCGTCGACGAGCGCGTCAAGTAGGAGGTCGTCACCGACGAGATGTACAACTTCCGCCAGTACTACGACGCCTCCGGCCACCGCAAGTACTTCTAGATTAGGTTTAGTTTAAATTTAGTCAAATTTCGTTCGAATCTATGTAAGTTTGGACGAATCTAATCGAATCTCGTTAAGTTTAAAATTTGCGAAATTTTGTTTGGGGGACGCGACTGGGGAGCGACGTCCCCCAAAGGTGACACGAACGAAACACGTCCCCAAACGTTCAATCCGGCGCGTTTTGGGGATGGTTTGGGAGACGCGGCTGGAGATGCTCTAAGCTCCGTCCAGCTTGGCCATGCGCCACACAAACTCATACTGGCTACAGAGAATTGCAGCACCGTACCGTCTAATAAACCAGCTACCCAAGAAACTGGATGTAGCAATGGTACGGTATCCTAAATCGAGACTGCACGAAAGATTGTTTCCTGGTCATTGTCGCAACCTTCACTGTAAGATATACTCTCAATATCCCTCTTTTGCAATACTTCGCACTCAGGGACAAATTGTTGAATTACCTGCCACCATAAAATTCTTACCTTTTGTGCTACGTCCATTTTCCACGGATCTTTCCAACACTAGTAAGTAGGCACATGCAACGCACATCTTTACGTGTTTTTAAAATCTCATTACTCAGATAATCCATACTGTTAGTCAATACATTCAAATCTGTGAAGCTCAAAAAATATTTGATATGTAATGTTAAATATTAGAATTCGACTATGGTTCTAAGCAAGACTGAAAAAACTAATTGGCAGCATTATTCACCATTCTCAGTAGTACGGGTTGAGTCGCCAAGAGAAGATGATGACTGAAACAATATTTTAGAGTCGCATACTCGTATTGCAGTGAAGAAAGCGTTTAAAGCTATTTAACATCATGTGACGGTATGCATCAGCCAGACCTATTAAAACTACATTTCCTTTCAGTCTTGTTTTTGGCTAGAAGTAGCCTGCACTCAGTTGACACACTAGTGGAAAACAGGGTTTTCGTGGGAGCCTTTTGTCGCGGGCGCGCCTGCACCCGCGACAAATGGCCTGGCCACGTCGCCCAGAAACCATGTGGAGCGGTCAGGGCCTTTTGTCGCGCCCTTTTGTCGCGGGCCGTATCTCGACCTGCGACAAAAGGTGTCTGAGTGCTGGGGCTTCCTGTCGGCACCCCTTTTGTCGCGGGTCGTAATACGGCCCGCGACCAAAGGGCCATGGCTATATATAGACACGCAGCCAGCCCCCCCCCCCACCCCACCTTATTTTTTCCTTGGTGGTGAAGGTGGAGGTGTATGCTAGCTCATTTTTTCTACATGTGCACAAGAGGTGTTTGATGGAATGCTTGTAAGAGGGATGCCACTTAATTTTATTTGATAAGATTTCTCCTCTTTTTGATCCTAAAAGGTTAGCCACTATTTTCTCGTATATATATATACATAGTCCGTACAATACTAATTTTAGAAAGGTGATTGCATCTGATACATATATAATTGTACTTATGATGCAGATGAGTCATCCATGGATGTACGGTAAACGATGTGCCCCCGCTTTCAGAGAGGGCGTGAATTCTTTCCTGCTTGTGGCCGAGGCCAACAAGTCGAAGCAAGGTTTTATGTGATGTCCATGTCTAAAATGTAAGAACGAGAAGGATTACTCTTGCTCAAGAGACATTAAGAGCCACACTGCTTCGGTTTGGATTCATGTCCAGCTATAATGTTTGGACCAAGCACGGAGAAGAAGGGGTTATGATGGAAGACGGCGATGAAGAAGAAGATAATGATGACCAGTACCGATCTATGTTCTCCGAATGCGATGATACCGCAATGGACGACAATGAAGAAGAAGGAGGTGAAGAACGGGCATCGGATGATCCTGTTGATGATGATCTTCGTCGGGCCATTTCGATGCAAGAAGAGAGCGTAGCACGGATAAGGAGAGGTTGTAGTTCGACAAGATGTTAGAGGACCACCACAAATTGTTGTACCCAGGTTGTGAAGATGGGCATAGAAAGCTGGGTAGCATATTGGAATTGCTGAAATGGAAGGCAGAGGTCGGTGTGACTCACTCGGGATTTGAGAAATTGATGATAATATTAAAGAAGCTGTTTCCAAGAAATAATGAATTGCCCGTCAGTACATATGAAGCAAAGAAGCTTGTCTGCCCTCTAGGATTAAATGTGCAGAAGATACATGCATGCATTAATGACTGTATCCTCTACCGCGGCGAGAAGTACGAGAATTTTAATAAATGTCCGATATGTGGTGCATTGCGGTATAAGATCAGAAAAGATGACCCTGGTGATGTTGAGGGCGAGCCACCCAGGAAGAGGGTTCCTGCGAAGGTGATGTGGTATGCTCCAATAATACCACGGTTGAAACGTTTGTTCAGAAACAAAGAGCATGCCTAGTTGTTGCGATGGCACATGGAAGAACGTAAGAAAGACGCGATGTTGAGGCACCCCGCTGATGGTCGGCGGTGGAGAAACATCGGGAGAGAGTTCCCGGATTTTGCAGGTGAGGCAAGGAACTTATATTTTGGTCTAAGTACAGATGGCATGAATCCTTTTGGGGAGCAGAGCTGCAGTCACAGCACCTGGCCCGTGACTCTATGTATCTACAACTTCCTCCTTGGTTGTGCATGAAGCGGAAGTTCATTATGATGCCAGTGCTTACCCAAGGCCCAAAGCAACCGGGCAACGATATTGACGTGTATCTAAGGCCATTAGTCAATGAACTTTTGGAGTTGTGGGCCAAACCAGGTGTACGTGTGTGGGATGAGTACACCGAGCAAGAATTTGACCTACGAGCGTTGCTATTCGTAACCATCAATGATTGGCCTGCTCTCAGTAACATTTCAGGACAGACGAACAAAGGATACAATGCATGCACACACTGTTTAGATGAGACTGGAAAGTAAATATTTGGAAAAAAGCAGAAAAGTTGTGTACCCGTTCAATCGTCGTTTCCTTCCGCGCAAGCATCCCTTAAGGAAAAAAGGAAAGCATTTCGATGGCGAGGCGGACCGCCGTCCGAAGCCTATCCCCGTAGTGGTGCTGATATATTTGACATGGTCAAGGATTTAAATGTTATCTTTGGAAAGGGTCCAGGCAGTCGACCTGTTCCGAAAGACGCTGACGGACATGCGCCCATGTGGAAGAAGAAATCTATTTTTTGGGAGTTAGAATATTGGAAAGTCCTGGAAGTCTGCTCTGCAATCGACGTGATGCACCTGACCAAGAATCTTTGTGTGAATATTCTAGGTTTTCTGGGCGTGTATGGAAAGACAAAAGATACAACAGAAGCATGGGAGGACCAGGAACGTCATAAAGGACGAAATGGCAATCATCCAGGGCAGTTTGTAGGGCCTGCCAGCTACGCTCTTACGAAACAAGAGAAGGAGATCTTTTTTGAAGCCCTATTCAGTATCAAGGTTCCGTCTGGTTTCTCGTCGAATATAAAGGGGATAGTAAATATGAAGGAGAAAAAATTCCAGAACCTGAAGTCCCATGACTGTCACGTGCTTATGACACAATTGCTTCAGGTTGCATTGAGGGGACTTCTACCAGAAAATGTTCGACTAGCCATTATGAAGATATGTGCATTCCTCAACGCAATTTCTTAGAAGGTAATGGATCCAGAAACTTTGTCAGGATTACAGGAAGATGTGGTCGAATGTCTTGTCAGCTTCGAGTTGTTGTTCCCACCATCCTTCTTCAATATTATGACGCACCTCCTCGTTCACCTAGTTGAAGAGATTAGAATTCTCGGTCCTGTATTTCTACACAATATGTTCCCCTTCGAGAGGTCCATGGGAGTCTTAAAGAAATATGTTCATAACCGAGCTAGGCCGGAAGGAAGTATCTCAAAGGGCTACGGAACTGAGGAGGTCATTGAGTTTTGTGTTGACTTTCTTCCTGACCTTAAGCCGATTGGTGATCCTGAATCTCGGTATTAGGGGAGGCTGACTGGAAAAGGCACACTAGGAAGGAAATCAAGGGTGTGCAGGGACAAGATTTCTTTCAATCAAGCACACTACACAGTTCTATACAATTCCATCTTGGTGGCTCCGTACATCGAGAAACATAAGAATGCTTTACGAGAAATAAACTCGGGCCAGCCCGAGTCCTTGATTACACGTGAACACATGAATACCTTCGGCAGTTGGTTGCAAAGACATCTCATTAATGACCCATCTGCTGTGGAGAAGCTGTACTTGTTGGCCAGGTTACCATCTTCAAACATATGTACATTCCAAGGGTACGAGATAAATGAGAATACATTTTACACGATCGACCAAGATAAAAAGAGCACCAACCAAAACAGCGGTGTCCGATTCGATGCAAAAGACGAGAATGGGCAGACCACCACATATTATGGATACATAGAGGAGATATGGGAACTTGACTATGGTCCCACTTTTAAGGTCCCTTTGTTTCGGTGCAAATGGGTGAAGCTCAGCGGTATACATATTGACGATAAGTACGGTATGATAACGAGTGGATCCCAACAATCTTGCGTACACGGACGAGCCATTTGTCCTAGCCGGCGAGGTGGCTCAAGTTTTCTACGTGAAGGACATGTCTAGCAAATCAAGAAAAAGAAATCAACAAAAGAATACATCAACCGAGGAGCCAAAGCGCCACATAGTTCTTTCGGGGAAAAGAAACATCGTGGGAGTGGATGACAAGACGGACATGTCGAGAAGATTATAATAAGTTTAAAGAAATTCCGCCCTTCACGGTGAAAATTGACCCAAGCATCTTACTAAATGATGAAGATTCTCCATGGCTACGGCGTAGAAGATCACAACACTAGATGACGATGTAATAATGTATCCTTCGAACTTCAACGAGGCCGGCCGTCGGATGTGGTGGCGCGGCCGGACTCTCCAGAGCGTCATGGCCTATCGTGGCCCCCGCCTGCGCTACCCTCAATCCCAGCCCACGCGTGGTCATCCGCCGAGGTTCGACAACCGCGACCCCGATGCTAGCGACGATGACGTCGGCGACTATGATGACTACGAGTGGCGACTATTATAGGGCTAGGCACGACTATGATTGAATGGCTCCAACATTCGAATCTGGCCATGTATCTTATTTTTCAGTTGAGCTCTGTACTTTAATTTCAGTTCAATCGTAATAAATTTCATGTCAACCACTTTATTGAACAAAAACAACCGACAACGAATTTATCAACTAAATTTAAACTAATAGAACCGACAACGACTTTATTGAAATTACAATAAAATAGATAAATTACTAGTCTAGTCTCTACTCGTCGTCGGAGATTGTCTCCGTCCAAATGTCATCCCATCGAGGGTCGTTTTCGGTCCAAGTTGTATTCGGGTTCTCGAGCTCGAAGGCGGCGACGGCCCGACGGTGGCGCCTGTTGGACCTGCGTTGTGCCCTAAGGTTAGCAAAGAACGCGTCGGTGTTGTCGACATCGTTGGGGAGCTGCGCCCTCCACCGGCGCATCAACTGCTCGTCGCGCTCGGCGATGGCGATCCTGCGCTGCACCTGGCGGTGCCGGCGACGGTCCTCGTCGTCGACGAGGCACGGCGGTGGCGCGAGGAACTCCGCCTCCTCTAGCGATTCAACATCCGGGAAGTTCATGTCATGCCCTGGCCGCCGAAAGCGCCACGCCGCCGCGTCGTAAGCGCGCTCCGCCAGCTCCGGCGTGTTGTACGTGCCGAGGGTGAGGCGGAAGCCACCGGCGCGTATCTCGGCAGTGAACCTACCGCTCGGACAAACTCGAACGCCACGGAAACCGGACGCCCCTCGACGACGTGGAGGCATCCTGGAGATGAATGAGCGGAGGCGGTGGCGACGTGTGGTTGCGCCCGCACTCGTCGCTCTATATAGCGCACGCGGGGCATGACACGTGTAAGCGATGGCTACACGTCGCACGCCGGTGTCGGCGGGGCGAGGCACGTGGTAGCGGTGGCTACACGTCGCACGCCGGCGTCGGCGGGGCGAGGCACGTGGAAGCGGTGAAACGTTTGATATGATGCGAGATGCAAATAGTTATATGGATGTCATATTCATGTTCATTGGATTTTTCTGATCAATTTTCATATATAAACTTTTATATTTGAGTTACCATTTAAAAGTTATTGAAATAATAGTTTTATTAAGTTAAAATAGATAAAGCAGGGTTTATTTTTAAAACAGAAAAAAACAGCTCCAGGGGCTGATCCGCGTCCAACGGCTCCAGGCCGTTGGATTCAAATGGCCGGAGCCGTTGGATGCACATGGCGCGGATCAGCCGCCTCCCCCTCCCGCCCCCTTTTGTCGCGGGTCGAGCCACGCCCCGCGATAAAAGGACCCCCCTTTTATCGCGGGTGGTGGCATGACCCGCGATAAAAGGGGGGCCTTTTATCACGGTCCGTGGGTCGACCCGCGACAAAAGGGGTTAGGTATAAATACCTAACCCCGCGGGCGGAGCCCCCACCCGCGACACCCCGGAGGCCATTCCCTTAGAGAAATTGCGCCGCCAGGCTGCCAAATTTCTCCGCCGCCGCCGGCCATCTTTCTCGCCTCCGGCCGCCGCCTCTTCGCCTCCGGCCGCCGCCTCTTCGCCGCCCCCGCCATCTGCGCCGCCTCCTCCCTCTGCGCCGCCTCTGCGCGCGCCGCCTCCGCCACTGATCTGCGCCGTTTACGCGCGCGCGCGCGGCCTCGATCTACGCGCGGCAACTCCGTCCGCCGCCGCCCCTGGGGCACCCCGGCCGCCGCCGCCCCCTCAGCGCCACAGGTAGCTGCCACCCTCCGCCGCTCCGCGCGCGCGGCCGCCGGTGCCAGCCGGCGCCATGCCCCGGCCTTTTTTTTCTTTAAGTTTTTTATTAAATTTTTTATTAAGTTAGTTAGTTTAGTTTAGTTAGCAGTACTATTTAGTTTTAATTAGTATTAGTTAGTTAGTATTAGTATTTAGATTAAATTTAGTTAGTATTAGTTAGTTATTATTAGTTAGTATTAGTTAGTTATTATTAGTTAGTATTAGTTAGTTAGTATTAGTATTAGTATTTAGATTAAATTTAGTATTAGTTAGTTAGTTTAAATTTGTGTACATAGTTCATTCAAATTTTGTAGTTACTTAGTTTAAATTTTGTATTAATTCAAATCTTGTAATTAGTTAGATTAAATTTTGTATTAATTTAAATTTTATATTAGTTAGTTTGTAAACAATCGACGCAAACACTCTCGCGAACAACACTCGCCGACACCGCTCTCCCTCTCGCGAACACTCGCCGACACCCCTCTCCATCTCGCGAACACTAGCCGACACCCCTCTCCCTCTCGCGAACAACCGACGCGAACACTCGCCGACACCCCTCTCCCTCTCGCGAACAACACTCGCCGACACCCCTCTCCATCTCGCGAACACTCGCCGACACCCCTCTCCCTCTCGCGAACAACCGACGCGAACACTCGCCGACACCCCTCTCCCTCTCGCGAACAACACTCGCCGCCACCGGCCCTCTCCCTCTCGCAAACACCCCTCTCTCCCTCTCGCGAAAACCACCGACGCCGATTAGTGTTAGGGTTAGGTTAGTGTTTGGTTATCTAGGGTTAGGGTTTGCTTAGTGTTTGATTAGGGTTAGGGTTAGAACATGTACTTATCGATTTAATTTTTTGTAGAAACAATGGATCCATTCGAACGGGACTTCGAACAGGAAGACATTTTCGAGAACATAATCCGCGATGGTGATGGAGAAGCCGGCGGCTCCGGTGATCATGGAGAAGCCGACGGCTCCGGTGATCATGGAGAAGCCGGCGGCTCTGGTGATGGAGAAGCCGACGGCTCCGGTAATGACGAGGTATACGATCAGTTGAGGCATTAATGAAATTCTATATGTACATATGTATATAAATTAACCGATTTTTATTCTCTTAGGCCTCCGAAGATAAGTTGGAGAAACGAGGCCCGGCAAAGAGACTGGGCAAAAAAGACCACTTCAACATTGAAGCTATATCACCGGAAGGCCAACCTGTGGCACCCGCGAGTGTCAGAGTGACATTTAAGAATCAGTGCGGAGTTGTGGTTAGAGATCATATCCCGATCGCTGTTAGAGAATGGAACAAGACCAAGAATGTGTCCGAAGATCAGGTTGCCGATAGGTACAAGAACACACTTTTTGACGACCTCATGTCACATTTCACTTTGCCAAATTTGGGATCGGACTCTGAGAATGCCAAGCGAGGGCGCTAGTGAAGAAATGGGCTCTTAAGAAGATGGGGGAATTTTTCCGAGCGTACAAGAACCGGTTATGGAAAGCTTATAAGGCCGAGAAGAAGCCTCCAGTATTCGAAAACTACCTAGCGAAGCAGGAGCATAATTGGGAAGAATTTGTGAAGTAGAAAGAATCAGAGGAGGCTGTGAACCTGTCCAAGAAAAACAAGAAGAATGCAAGCGAGAAGAAATATCACCATCATACGGGGCGAGGGGCTACGAAGTAGCCATGCCTAAGTGGGATGCACAAGAGGCTGAGATGGAGCGGAACGGGATCACTCCAGAACCCACGCGAGAAGGATGGGACATTAGGGCTTGAAATTGGTTCCTCGCGCATGGCTGATGTCTACGGGTGCTTCTATTCTTGTAGACAGTGTTGGGCCTCCAAGAGCAGAGGTTTGTAGAACAGCAGCAAGTTTCCCTTAAGTGGATTACCCAAGGTTTATCGAACTCAGGGAGGAAGAGGTCAAAGATATCCCTCTCATGCAACCCTGCAACCACAAAGCAAGTAGTCTCTTGTGTCCCCAACACACCTAATAGGTGCACTAGTTCGGCGAAGAGATAGTGAAATACATGTGGTATAAATAAGTATGAGCAGTAGTACGGCGCCAGAAAATAGCTCGCTGGCGTGCAGTTGATGGTAGTAATATTGTAGGAAGTAAACAAGCAGTAGTAACGCAGCAGTAGTAACGCAAGTAAAACGATAAACAAGCAGCGATAGCGATATTTAGAAACAAGGCCTAGGGATTAGACTTTCACTAGTGGACACTCTCAACTTTGATCACATAACAGAATAGATAAATGCATACTCTACACTCTTTTGTTGGATGATGAACACATTGCGTAGGATTACACGAACCCTCAATGCCGGAGTTAACAAGCTCCACAATTAAATGTTCATATTTAAATAACCTTAGAGTGCATGAAAGATCGAAACGACTAAACCAAGTACTAAAATAGCATGCACACTGTCACCTTCATGCTTATGTAGGAGGAATAATACACATCAATACTATCATAGCAATAGTTAACTTCGCAATCTACAAGGGATCATGATCATAGCATAAACCAAGTACTAACACGAGTGCACACACTGTCACCATTACACCGTGTAGGAGGAATAAAACTACTTTAATAACATCACTAGAGTAGCACATAGATAAATTGTGATACAAAACACATTGCAATCATAAAGAGATATAAATAAGCACTTCACTATGCCATTCATAACGGTGGATAAGTATTCTGTGAAATATAGCCTAAGAGACCCACACGGTGCACACACTCGTCACCTTTACACACGTGGGACAAGGAGTCTCCGGAGATCACATAAGTAAAACTCACTTGACTAGCATAATGACATCTAGATTACAAGCATCATCATATGAATCTCAATCATGTAAGGCAGCTCATGAGATTATTGTATTGAAGTACATAGGAGAGAGATGAACCACATAGCTACCGGTACAGCCCCGAGCCTCAATGGAGAACTACTCCCTCCTCATGGGAGCAGCAGCGGTGATGAAGATGGCGGTGGAGATGGAAGCGGTGTCGATGGAGAAGCCTTCCGGGGGCACTTCCCCGTCCGGCAGGGTGCCGGAACAGAGACTCCTGTCCCCCAGATCTTGGCTTCGCGATGGCGGCGGCTCTGGAAGGTTTCTGTGGGTTTCGTCCTCCGTATCGGTGTTTTTAGGTCAGTGACGACTAAATAGGCGAAGAGACGGAGTCGGAGCACTACTACAAAATCGCTTACCGCCGGCGCACCAAAAACCCCT